>NC_050090.1:14463293-14763293 GCF_009764565.3 Dermochelys coriacea
GGGGCAGGCTGGCAGGGCTGGGGGTCGGGAGTGGGGGCACTGGCAGGCTGCAGGGCTGGGGTCGGGAGTGGGGGGCACTGGCAGGGCTGGGGGGGCAGGGCTGGCAGGGGCTGGGGGTCGGGAGTGGGGGGCAATGGCAGGCTGGGGGGGCAGGGCTGGCAGGGCTGGGGGTCAGGAGTGGGGGGCACTGGCAGGGCTGGGGGGGCAGGGCTGGCAGGGGCTGGGGGTCGGGAGTGGGGGGCAGTGGCAGGGCTGGGGGGGCAGGGCTGGCAGGGGCTGGGGGTCGGGAGTGGGGGGCACTGGCAGGGCTGGGGGGGCAGGGCTGGCAGGGGCTGGGGGTCGGGAGTGGGGGGCACTGGCAGGGCTGGGGGGGCAGGGCTGGCAGGGGGGGGGGGTCGGGAGTGGGGGCACTGGCAGGGCTGGGGGGGCAGGGCTGGCAGGGGCTGGGGGTCGGGAGTGGGGGCACTGGCAGGGCTGGCAGGGGCTGGGGGTCGGGAGTGGGGGGCAGTGGCAGGGCTGGGGGGGCAGGGCTGGCAGGGGCTGGGGGTCGGGAGTGGGGGGCACTGGCAGGGCTGGGGGGGCAGGGCTGGCAGGGGCTGGGGGTCGGGAGTGGGGGGCAATGGCAGGGCTGGTGGGGCAGGGCTGGCAGGGGCTGGGGGTCAGGAGTGGGGGGCACTGGCAGGGCTGGGGGGGGCAGGGCTGGCAGGGGCTGGGGGTCGGGAGTGGGGGGCAGTGGCAGGGCTGGGGGGGCAGGGCTGGCAGGGGCTGGGGGTCGGGAGTGGGGGGCACTGGCAGGGCTGGGGGGGCAGGGCTGGCAGGGGCTGGGGGTCGGGAGTGGGGGGCACTGGCAGGGCTGGGGGGGCAGGGCTGGCAGGGGCTGGGGTGCGGGAGTGGGGGCACTGGCAGGGCTGGGGGGGCAGGGCTGGCAGGGGCTGGGGGTCGGGAGTGGGGGCACTGGCAGGGCTGGCAGGGGCTGGGGGTCGGGAGTGGGGGGCAGTGGCAGGGCTGGGGGGGGCAGGGCTGGCAGGGGCTGGGGGTCGGGAGTGGGGGGCAGTGGCAGGCTGGGGGGGGCAGGGCTGGCATGGGCTGGGGGTCGGGAGTGGGGGCACCGGCGGCGCTCGCTGGGGGCTCGGGCCCCTCTAGGTGGCGCTGGCTGCCCCCTGCAGTCTCTCTACCCCCCACTCCGCCTCCCTCTCTATGGTGCTCCCCGTCCAGCGCTGATTGGCTGGTGCGTGTCGTGGGGGCGGGGCGGCGCTGCCATTGGCTGCGGGGGGAGGTGTTCAGCGTAAGGCCTGTCCCGTGTTGGGCCCGGGAGCGGCTGCAGGGCGGGGCTGTGGGGGGGCAGCGAGCCCCTGAGCCGGCTGCAGGTGCGGGGGGGTCTGGCACAGGGTTGGAGGAGAGGGGGGTGTAAAAAGGCGGGGTGCTGCCTGGGGGCGCAGGGGATGCATAAGGGTGGGGGCGATGCACTGGAGGCTGGGGGGTGCATAAGGGTGGGGCGGTGCATTGAGGGACGGGGTGGGGGGGATGCACTGGAGGCTGGGGGGTGCATAAGGGTGGGGCAGTGCATTGAGGGACGGGGTGGGGGGGATGCACTGGAGGCTGGGGGGTGCATAAGGGTGGGGCAGTGCATTGAGGGACAGGGTGGGGTGATGCACTGGAGGCTGGGGGGTGCATAAGGGTGGGGCGGTGCATTGAGGGACAGGGTGGGGGTGATGCACTGGAGGCTGGGGGGTGCATAAGGGTGGGGCAGTGCATTGAGGGACGGGGTGGGGGGGATGCACTGGAGATTGGGGGGTGCATAAGGGCGGGGCAGTGTTGCATTGCTGTGGGGTGCATAGAGTGGGGAAGCTTTCAGTGTGGGGGGTGGGGTATAGGAGGTGGGAGGGTTGTATGGGAGGGGCAGCATGGGGGAGGGGGCGGTGTGGGGGGTATCGAATGCAGCAGCAGGGAGGGAGGTTCTGCCTCAGGGTTTGTTAAAGGGGGCTGGGCAGAGGGGAGATGGCTACACTGAAGGGGGTGAGGGGGGGATGCGGGAGGGAGGGCTGATGGGGGGCAGTGCTGGGTGGGGAGCAGCTGCTATGGTGAGGAGTTGCATTTGGGGGGGAGGCCATTGGCGGCTGGGGGGGCTAGGCTGGGGGGAGGTATTGGGGGATTGCAGGGCTGGTACTGAGTGCGGGAGGCAGTTCTCAGGGCTGGGCTGGGGTTCCCCACATGGGCGGTGGCAGAGAGAACCCAGGCGTCCTGGCTCCCCGCTCTAATGCTGTGGCTGGTTCCAGGGCCAGCCTCGAGCGATGATCCAGGCCGGGACCCCCAGGGGGGCCGTTTGATCCCCGCGCCGCGCCCCGGCCGCCATGACTGAGTACAAGCTGGTGGTGGTGGGGGCTGGTGGCGTCGGCAAGAGCGCGCTCACCATCCAGCTCATCCAGAACCACTTCGTGGATGAGTACGACCCCACCATAGAGGTGAGACCCCTGCCCCCTGGCCCCAGAGGGGGCCCCGTCTGCCCAGCCCCCTGCCCAGGGGCCCCCCTCCTGCCCCAGAGGGCCCTGTTTGTCAGGCGCTGTCTTGTCCCTTCCCAGGACTCGTACCGGAAGCAGGTGGTGATCGACGGTGAGACGTGCCTACTGGACATCCTGGACACAGCCGGGCAGGAGGAGTACAGCGCCATGCGCGACCAGTACATGCGGACAGGCGAGGGCTTCCTCTGTGTCTTCGCCATCAACAACGCAAAGTCCTTCGAGGACGTGCACCACTACAGGTCAGCGGGGTTCCTTCCCCAGCGTGGGGCGGCGCGTGGGTAGGTTTGGGATAACGGGGGGCTGCAGGTTGCAGTTGAGGGGCACCGGTGCGGCAGGGCTGTGGGGGAGCCCAGGGCTGGGATAATGGGGAGGACTGCGGGTCGGGGTTGAGGGGCACGAACAGGGCTGGGGGGGGGGTAGGGCGCAGGGCTGGGATAATGGGGATTGGACAACATCGGCAGACGTTCGCACACCTTGCCTGGTCGTAGGCCATGCTGTCCCCTGTTTTGTGGCAGAGCGTTGGGTCGCCGATGCCAAACCCGCTGGCACCAGTGAGCGTTGGCTCTGGCTCTGTATTAAAGCCAGAGCAGCAGCAGCCTCTAGTCGATGGCCCCTCAGGAGCCCAGGTGCTGTCCGGCCTGGCGTCCTCTCCGCTGGGTAGCGATGCTGTGGGATTTTGGGGGCCGGTTGGCGGTGGGGTCGCTCTTCTCTCCAGCTCCCAGCTGTGTACTTCACCTCTGATGGCCCCTTTCCTTCTGCCCCAGGGAGCAGATCAGCAGGGTGAAGGATTCGGACGATGTCCCCATGGTCTTAGTCGGTAACAAGTGCGACCTGCCCTCTCGGACGGTGGACACCAAACAGGCTCAGGAGCTGGCGAAGAACTATGGGATCCCTTTCATTGAGACCTCGGCCAAAACCAGGCAGGTGCGTGGGGGACGCTGCTGGCGGTGGGGATGCAGAGTGACACCGTCTGTTCCCTTGGCCCCAGAGCTGGTCAGAGAATGATTTTTTTTTTTTTTTTTAATAGGTGGCAAATGCAGAATCTTTTGATTGAGGAGGGCTGCTACCCATGTTCTCCTTGCTAAGCTGAGTCCCCCGGGTGGTCTCCACATCCTGAAACGCCTAGCTTGATTCCAAGAGTGACTGGAGACTTTTGGCTAGTCTTGTTGGAATGCGTTTCGGGAGGGATATTAAACATCCCGTGCATCAGAGCTAGGAGGAGACCGAGCATTTGGGGGTAGATGCCGGCATCCGTGTTCTGTAGCATTTCGGCTCCTTTGTCGGCCATGCTAGGGCTCCTTAACTCTGCGCCAGCCATGCTTTTGGGGGGCTGGGGGTGGGATTTGTCTAAACCGTCCTTTAGCTGCATGTGTTTCTCTTCTCGCCCTTTGTGCTCTCGTCACGCCAGGGAGTGGAGGACGCTTTCTACACGCTGGTGCGGGAGATCCGGAAGCACAAAGAGAAGATCAGCAACGGACGCAAGAAGAAATGCTCCAAGAAGAAGTGCGTGATCCTCTGAGGGACAGACTGGCGCAAGAGCGGCGAGGCTCCTTCCACCCCCCCGCCCTTCCCCTCCTGAGTCCTTTTGGTTGGTAAACTCCAGCAGTGCAGCGTCCAGCAACATCCTGATGCTCGGTTGGCTTTGGAGCAGCCAGGAGGAGAAGGCAGCAGAGATTAGGATGTGACTCTCTTTTGGTTTTGTGGTTCCATTCGTCCCTGAAGCTCCAACTACAAACAAGTTTCAAAACTGCAATGATCTACCCTACCCCCTGATGTCAGCCCAGAGACGCCCTTCGTTTTGCCGGCTGTTTTTGATAGAAGGAAACGTCCCCTGGAACGACAGAAGACAGTAGCGCGGGCAGCAAAATCCCATGAGCTGAGGGGTTGTAATTCCTTCCTGTCCGATCAAACACCAGGCTGTGGTGACACAGATGGTGTATTCCTAGCATGGTCGAATCTCTGGTCCCATTAGCAGCTCTCCGCATCCCTCTGGTTTGCTCTCCAGTTGGAGAGCAGGTCTTCACCGGGATAAGAACAGCTGTGCCCCCCTTAGCGCACAACCTGTTCCCGCCATGGAGGGAGAGGGTAATTTGCTCCCCAGAGAAATAAATAAGTGTAACAGCTGGAGGTTTCGTAAGTCCTGCAGTCAAGAAGGGTGCCAGGTTCTGGGTATGGCCTCACTCCATTGGCATACCTGGTGGGTGGGAAGCCAGGGACCGTGGCGGTGTTTGGGTCCCTCAAAGAAGGGCACTAGCTGTGTTTTGAGGGGAGTGATAGATTGGGGTTACCCTCTGTTCCTCTCCTGCTGTTCTGGCTGTTCCTGGGAAATCCATGTAAGTTTTTGTGATGGGGAGAAGATCCAGCGGCTCGTGGAAATGGCTTAACTGTGTACACATGCTCTGTTTCTGGGCCTGCCCCCTAGAAAGGCATTTCTCCCCCGGTGTGCTGTGCAGAGAAGTGGGAGCTGCAAATAAACCAGTGAAGAAGTTAACCCAGCCACACACGTGCCCCATCGCTCTGCATTTCCCAATCCCTGCGTCTCGGGCTGAAAAATCGTAGTTGACATTGACAGGGAGCTGCCGCAGCCTGGCTTGATTTTGGGAGGAGGGCAGAACCAGCAGTTCAGTTCCTGGCCTGGGGATCCCAGGTAGACAGACCCCACGTCCACCATCGTTTAGCTTTTGTCCGCAGTTCTGTTGCTTCTGCACAAGTGCTTAAGGTCCCAGGGTGGCTGAGTCTTAAACTTGTCAGTCTCCACTTGCTCGCAGGGTGTGGGCTATGGCTGCGTCCGAGCCTGTGGGACCGGGTGGGATGCACCAGGGCGTGTACTGGGGCAGAAGCTGAGCACTAGACCTGGGGTGAGGGGGTAACCCCGAGTGCTGACAGCTGGGATCTTTCCTGCTGCTCAGGCCAGGGCTCACTCAAGGGCTCTGCAGCTGTGGGGCTCTAGGAAAGGAGGTGCTGGGAGCGGGACCGTCCGGCTGCAGAAGCGGGGCCTGGCTCTCGGTTGGGCTGCTTGTGGCAGGGATGGACATGGAGTTTAAAGCCACCTTTGTGGTCCCTGGATCTGGGGCCTGCCTGGGCCCCGCTGTCAATAGGGCAGATCTGGGGCTGCCCTAACTTACTTTGATTCCCACTGGCCCTGAGGAGTAAAGAATAGCCACAGCACCTTGCTCGGCCCCCAGTGGGCACTGGGGGTAGGGAATAGCTACTGTGCAGGGAGCCCTGTCCCCACCCCTGCCCTGTGCCAAGGGCTGGCAGCAAAGCCCTTGGGCCAGCTCTGCCTTGTCGGTGGGAGGGGGACCCTGTCACAGCCACTCAAAGCTGCCAGAGCGTCGCAGAAGGGACCTCAGGCGACCGAGAATAACGGCTGCCTGAAGGAGGGGACCCTGCAGGGACGCGAGCTCCCTCGGCCAGCTGTGGGCACAGGCTGACCCTGCACTGAAAGCTACACACACGTTTTATTGGACTGAACTGTTGTTTTATTTGCCTTCAAGTTGGAGCTGCTCCTAGCGAGGGCGGCCAGCAGCTTAAAACGGTCCTTCCCTGGCCCCCAATGAGCTGCTTTCCCCTCTCTAGGTGGGAAGGGGTCATACAGGCGGGGGCCTCAGGTACCGCAGCTGGAGGTGCGGCCACACCAGCCTTGTGGGCATGGTCCAGCTGGGCTGCTGCCTGCATGGTAGCACCAGGCAGCACAGCGCTGGCACCAGAAGGAGTGTGACGAGCAGGGCCCACAGCAGGCGCCTGGGGAGGCCAGAGGGCTGTGGCTGGTGCAGAAGGAAAATCAGGCCCCAGGGAAACCTGCACAAAGAAACATGTTGCTTTTACAAAGGAGAAATGCTGTGACTTTGCCCCCTCCCATTCAGAATGCACCAGAGAGCCACCTCCCAAATCAATCCCTAGGAAGAAAGCTCACACCAAGATAAATGTGGGGTTGAAGGCTCTTGCTCCCAGATGTGCGCCCCCCCAGTCTGATCTATGCACGGGGGGCGGTAGCAGAGAGGAATTAACACCAGTGTTGGTTAACACCCCTCTGCACACACCGTTCAGAGCTTTCTGTTAACACAGGGCACATTATGTGACCTCACTTTAGACCAGGGTTATTCCACTTTAGCTTAAATCCTTCAGGAAACGGTTTAAGCTAGCGTGAAAGAAGAGCGTCCACCCTGCAGTTTGCACCTATCTAAACAGATTGAAAATTGCTCTGTTAGGTAAGCTGGTGCCACTTTCTCCTGGGTGAGCCCTGAGCCTTGTCAGTTTCCCTTTGCATCCGGATTTCTACATTGCAAGGTCAGCAGGGTTGTCCCCATCCCCCACACATGGTTCCTTCTGCCCCAAGGACCACACTTCCTTAACTGCTGTCTGAAATAGACCAGGCCTGTGAGAGAAACAGCCAGGCTTGATTTACATATGGCCAGTGATGGAGAACTGAGCCCAGCCCTGGGACGTTGGCCCCATGGTTAATTCCCCTCATTGTTAAATATTGTGCCTTGTTTCTCTAGCCTCAGGTTCCAGCCACTGGAGTGTGTTAGACCTTTGTCTGCTAGCCTGAAGAGCCCATGACGTCGGTACTGACTCCTTAACCATCTCTGTGAGCTAATTAGATGTGGCTCCTGGAGCCATGTTTTCCAATCCTCAAACCATTCTGGGGGCTCTTCTCTGAACCCTCTCCAGTTTATCAACATCCTTCTTGAGTTGCGGACACCAGAACTGGGCACAAGATTCCAGCCAGGCCAAATACCGAAGGAATGTAATCTTTTTCCTCCTCCTGGGGTTCTTGCTGTTTATACATCCTGGTGCTTAGTGTGATACAGCAGAAAAACCATTCTTGACTCACCCACGCATCCCCTGGGACAGCCTCTGGCACTGGACAGACAGAGCTCTTAGGTGGGTGTGTGGGAGAGTGGAACCGCCTAGGCATGGGGCAGTGGTGGAGGACTGGGATTAGACTGAACTCCGCAGGGGGCTACTCACCATGGTGCTAAGGTTTCAAACCAGCAGTCGTGCAGCTGCTTCTGTTTGATGGGGGACAGCTGACTCTGCACTGGGACGAGTGCACCTTGCTGCAGGCCTCCCGCAGGGCTCCTGGAATAGAGAGGCCATGCTTTGAATCTCGGTGCATCACTAGGATGAGGGATATTGAACAAGGCCGTTGGCTGGGGACTGTGGGGAGGGACAGCTTGAGGCTACGTGCTCCAGACACATGGTACATCTACACGGAGATAAAAATCCTATGGCTTTAGGTCTGCTGACTCGGGCTCGCAGGGTTCAGGATGCGGGGCTATAAAAGGTTTGGGGCCAGACTGGAGCCTGGACTCTGAGACATTCCCCCTCGTGGGGTCTCAGAGGCCGAATGCACTCTGGCTTTATAGCCCCCCAAATCCTGTGAGCACAAGTCAGCTGACCCAGGCCAGCCACAGCCCTGCCACAGGTCTTTAATTGCAGCAGGGAGATACCCAGGCAGGGCCACCCACCTGCTCAGATGCTGAGCCAGTCACAGAGCTGTTAGGAATATTGAGAAGAGCTCAGTGAGATCCAGCTCGGCTGGACAACTAAGATCATTCTAGACCATGGCTTCACTCTGTGCTCTGGCCCATGGGGGAATGGCAAACGCCCCACCATTGCTAAGGGCGCAACTGGGCTTTTGCTGGAGTCGGTGAGAGCAGGAGAGCACCAGAAATGATCAGAGGCTTAGAAAACACGACCTCTGGGGAAGGACTGAAAGAACTGGGCATTTTAGTTTAGAGAAGGCAAGGGGGGGATAAGTCTTCCAATATGGATGAGGTCGTTCTAAGGAGGACAGCAATCAGCTCTCCATGTCCACCAAGGGTAAGACGAGAGAACTGGCTTTGTTTGTAGTGAGTGCCATTTGGGTTGAGGCTAGCTCAGCAAGGGAATGTGTGACCAAGGCAGGCTATGGAAACCTGGGCATGGGAGGTTTGCTGGGTCTGTCCTCAGTGTGGGGGGTGGAGTAGATGACCTCTGGACGTCTCTTCTGTGGCTCTGAGCCACATCCTCGGCTGGTGGAAATGATCTTAGCTACCGGGAAGTCAGCAGAACTCCGTGTGCCAGCTGCAGGGCTGTTCCACCCTCTCAGGGCTATAACCGGACCCCAGTAACAGCTCTTCACCATGCTTAAAATGCCAGCCTTGCCACTTCAGCAGCTTTTGGTCGCTCACAGGCTTACCTCTCTGCTGCACTGGACAATAGAGTGTCTGCGGGCCCGGCCTCCAGACAGATAGGCTTTGCTGCCTGAGAGAAACAATCAGATACAATGAGGAGTGAATGGGCTATTGTTCCAGAGCTGTCCCCACCCTGCTCAGCAGAGCTTAGCTGCTGTACCTCAGGCTGTCCTGTGATACAGAACTGCCATGAGAAAAGGAGTACTTGTGGCACCTTAGAGACTAACAAATTTATTTGAGCATAAGCTTTCATGAGCTACTGCTCACTTCATCGGATGCATTTGGTGGAAATGAAGTGAGCTGTAGCTCACGAAAGCTTATGCTCTAATAAATTTGTTAGTCTCTAAGGTGCCACAAGTACTCCTTTTCTTTTTGCGGACACAGACTAACATGGCTGCTACTCTGAGAACTGCCATGGCAGCAGGATGGGTTTTACAGTAGGATGCTTGTCAGATTTTCTCAGCAGGGAGCTGGGGTTTCTCTTCTCTGCTGGCTCCAGAAAGCTGCCAGCTGGCTCCAGAGGGTTGCCAGGAGGCACGCTGAAGGCAGGAAATCAGTATTCTTTCACCTAACACATAATTTGCCTGGGGAGCTCTCATTGCTTTGGGATCTAGTGCAAGCCGGTCATGTTTTCCAAAGGGGCTGAACACTTAGACAGATCAGAATATCTTGGATAATAAGATAATTTAAAAAAACTAATAAAGAGTTTTATCTGAGCACCTTGCTAGCACATTTAGCCTCACAACCCCCTAGGAGAGAGGGAAATACTGTTAACCCCCATTTACAGCTGAGGCACATGCAAAGATGGGCAGAGCAGGGATTCAAACCCATGTTGCCAAATGCCAAAGCGAGGACCCAAACCACAGGACCATCTGTCTTGTCTGGTTTAGTAGGGCTGTAAACCCTCATGGTTCAGAGACTGCACTTTTAAGCAACGTGGGGTAGGATATCCCTTAACTGTAGGGTTGCTGGCTTGGTCAGTCACTGGTCTGATCCAGCCTGGGAATTGTCCTATGTTCCTAAAACAGGGGCATGATAGCTGGCCTGTGATAGGCAAAGTTGGCATTCCAATTGTCTGAGGGCTCTGGAGAGCCAGGCAAAAAGCAGAGGGATCTATACTGCACTGCTTGCCCATCTAAAAGACTTGTTCTGCTGCCAATCTCCGAGCACAAGTCCTGCAGCAGTGTGCCCATTTTATGGACAGTGACTCAAGCACAAAAATGGCTTGTACGGAAAGCAGACTGTACAGCCTGGTCTGCACTTACACTGGCACAGCTGTGTCGGTCAGGGGTGTGACAAACCCACTTTCTGCCCTACTTAGCTATGCTGACAAAACCCCCAGTGTAGACATAGGGATGCCCATGTATGAGTGCTGCTGTTGGACAGATGCTATTCCTACTCCAGCAGAATGCCTCCTTCTGTCAGTGCAGGTTGCATCTATGGTGGGCATAGGCTGTGCGGTGTAGATATGGCCTAAGATCAATAGCAAACCAAGGAGTCCTGAGCAGCTGCTCTGGTCAGACTGCTTAGGGGTGTCCAGCTGGAGAAACAATGAACCCTTAATTAAATGGATTGTAAAAGTGAGACCCAGTGCACGGTTGGTAACCCTGGAGTTAGCTCTTACAAGGAAGTAGGATTTTTTGCTGCAATCCATTCCTCATTGCTATGACAAGACCACAGCAGTGGCCTGCCTCATGGTGGGGGCTGTTCAGATAAACAGGTCCTTTACGGGAAAAACTCCTGTCCAGCTAGTAATCGTGAGGCAGACACATCAATATTGTTAAGGGCCATGTGGGTTTTTTATTTCCTTTTCCCTAGCAGAAAACAATTTTCTTTAAAAGGAACCTCTTCCCATTCAGTGCCCCCGTGGCTGATAAGAACCTTTTAGCAGGAAAGGGGTAATTAGTGAGCACAATGCAGGAGTTAGCCCATTATCAGAGAGATGTTCATTTGTCTAAGTCAGAGAGGAGCGGGGCACGGGTTATAAAGGAAATAAAGGGTAAAGTTCACAATGGCCTGATCTAACTACAATTCCTGCCCCCTTGTCTCCGCTTGTGGCACAATTCACCTGCAGCCATGTGAAGCATTATGTACTAGTGTAAATGACTGCACAAGGGGCAAGGCAATGGTGAGCTCAGCTCTTTCTAGTCTTCTCTGCTAGTGCTAGCACAGCTGCAGCTCCTCCGGGCCGGGGAAGCCCTATTGTAAATGCAACTCCTGCTGCTGCTGGCATCCTTACGGTTATGGCCTAGATGTTCAACGGTATTTAGGTGCCTAACTCCCATAGTTAGGTGGCAAAATAACCTTTGAGGATCTGGGCCCATGTCTTTAGCTTGGTTTAAAAGATGGCAGTCAGATGAGCCTTGTACCAGTGCAGACACACTTGTGCTCTGTCTGTGCCTCTGAGTAACACCCTTTACGGAGTCTCAGAATCATTAGTCACTTATGAAAATCTTGTATATGCTAAAGCCAGAAGGGAGCCCGGTGGTCATCCAGGCTTGACCTCCTGTGAAAGCAGCCATAGGACTGTCCTGAATTAGCTCCGGGGGGAACTTGAGCTGGTCTTTGAGAAAACCAGCCCCTCTAATTGCCAGGGATGGAGAATCCCACACAGGCCTGGGTCAAGCATTCTCATGGTTAACTCCGTTCATTGTTAAAAGTTTGCACCTTGTTTCTAGCCTGAATTTGTCTAGTTTCACCTTCCAGCCTTTGGATCATGTTAGACCAGGGGTCGGCAACCTTTCAGAAGCGGTGGGCTGAGTCTTCATTTATTTACTCTAATTTGAGGTTTCGCGTGCCAGTGATACATTTTAACGTTTTTAGAAGGTCTCTTTCTATACGTCTTTAATATATAACTAAACTATTGTTGTATGTAAAGTAAATAAGGTTTTTCAAATGTTTAAGAAGCTTCATTTAAAATTAAATTAAAATGCAGAGCCCCCCGGACCCATGGCCGGGACCCGGACAGTGTGAGTGCCACTGAAAATCAGCTCTCATGCTGCCTTTGGCACATGTGCCATAGGTTGCCTACCCCGTGTTAGACCTTTGTCTGCTGGATTGAAGAGCCCTCTATTAGCAAATTTATGTTCCCCATGCAGGTACCTATAGACTGTAATTGAGTCGCTCTCCACTTTATCAACATCCTTCTTGAATTGGATCTTAGACGCTCTGGGACTCAGTTTCCCTATCTGTAAAATGTGGATAATCCCTTCCTTTCTCTGCCTGGGCTATTTCAATGCTAAGCTCTTCAGGGCAAGGGCTGTCTCTTGCTGTTTGCGTGTACAGCACCCAGTGCGATGAGGCCCTGATTGCAGCTGGGTGCTACCATAATCCTACAAGTGTTACACATACCCCTTGCCCAGACATGTGTTTAATATTTCTTTCCAAGAAGGAGGGAAAGCAACCAGCTCCAAGAATGCAAATTATCTCCAGAAACCTATTATTCAAATGGCTGGTGCTCTCCATGGGGCAGTTAGCTAATGCCTCCTGGCTGCGTGTTCATTGTCAGCGCAAGCGTTCATCGCCATCTATTTCCCTACTGCCAGTGCCACTTTGTAAGCAAGCAGGGATTGGAGTTGGGAGATGAAATCTTATAGGCCTTTGCCGGCGTGGGGGAGGAGAGTAAATCTGAGCTTCTGCGCTGTTCCATGTGCTGGCTGGGATGCTGCCGGTACAAATAAGGCTGGTTCTGTCGCTGGCATAGCTGACAGCATCGAAGAATCTGGCCGGAGCCTGGAGACACTCGCGCCTGAGTCTGACAGTGCCATTATTATTTATAGCACAGGAGCAGCTAGAGGGCCTGACTGAGAGCAGACGCCTGCCAAGGCTGTAACTCATCCGGCTGCAATCAGGCTAAAGGCATTCCCCTGGGTGTGTGCTAGGAAAGGCGGTTGGATTTAGCTAGCCCACATTAACTAAGGTCTGTACCTTCCCTTCCGGCCAAGGAAGCACGTGGGTCTCCAAGCAGGATAAGCAGCTGTGTTCTTCACCGGTCCCCATGGCTAGTTTAAGCTGCTCCTCTGTGCCATGTGCACACAACTCTTCCTTGGCTGGGCAGTTCCCACCTCTCCTCTCCTCTGTGCTAGATGGGAAGAGAGGGGTTGTTTATCATCATAGCAATGCCTGAACAGAGATTGGCGCTAAGCACTGTACAAATACATACATAAGGGGAGAGGGTCACTCTCCCAAAAAGCTTACATGCTAAAAAGACAAGACAAAAGGTGGGAGGGGAAACTGAGGCACGGGGCTAGGAAGGGACTTGCCCAAGGTTAGCAGTAAAGATGGGACTAGCATGCAGGTCTCCTGACTCCCAACTAAGTGCCCTATCCACTCGCCACACTGCCTCTCCCTAACAGATCCATCTGCTAGGTAAATAATTTAAAGTCTGATTTTATGCCCATCAAGAACAATCAGATTCCACGATTCCCAAGAGATCAAAGTTGCTCCTGGCAAACGCCCCGCTGTTCCGGATCGGCTGGGAGTTCAGCAGATAGCTTGGCTGGCAGCGTGGGGAATGTTGTTATTTATTAACTGTTTGTGTTGCAGACGCATTTAACAATCCCAGTTAAGGATCATCCCCCTTGTGCTGTGGGTGTGTACATATCCCCGGTGTGTGCCAATGACAGGTACCTCTACAGCAATAAAAGACCCACGACTAGCCCGGGTCAACTAGTTCGGGCTGTGGGGTTATAAAATTGCTGTATAGACATTCGGGCTCAGGCTGGAGCCTGGGATCTGAGACCCCGCAAAGTGGGAGGATCCCAGAGCCTGGGCTCCAGCCCCAACATCTACACTGCAGTTTTTTAACTCTGCAGGATGAGCCCCAAACAGCTGCCCTGGGCCAGGCTAGTTGGTCCGCAGGTCTTTTATGGTAGTGCCAACGTACCCGATGGAACTGGGGGAAGAGCCGGCAGCATGGGACAGGTAGAAGGCAGCTTCCACGTCCCTCATCCCCTGTTCGTACCTTTCTGGCCTCTCTGGTGTCAGTCGCTGCTGCTGCTCAGCCAGGACTTTGCACTCCAGCATGGCTGGCTCAGTCAAGCCCCGCCGGGGAAGCCAATCGACCGCACCCACATCCTGGGGAAACAGGTCCCCGAGTCAGGGCGGCCAACAGCTGGGTAAGGCAAACATCTGGGGGCTGTTGTCCAAGACTCCCAAAGTGCATCCCTAGGCCAGCTAAGCTCTGCAGTTCTCATGTAAGTGCGGCTGCCTCGCTTTTAAGCCACAGACAAGAGCAGAGACTTGCCCTGCTCATGCTGTGAATGAGGGGCAGAGGCAGGAATAGAACCCAGGAGTCCTGACATGAGTTTTCCCTCCCCCGCTGTAACCACTAGCCCTCACTGGCCCCTGGAGTTGGGAATAAAATATTCCGACACTATCTCCCACTTCCCTGGACCATGTTCCCTTCCACTGCAGGGACTAGGCCTCACGACTCCTGACTCTCAGGCCCCCCCACCCTGTCCTAACCTCTCCACATTACTCGCTGCTAGAAATGGAGACCCCAAGAGTTTTTAATGCCTCCTGCAAACGGAGCGGGCCTCCTACAAAGCCCCCGCCCTGCTCCCTGCAGCACAAGTCCCTTGGCCCTGCACTGGGGCATTGACGCCAGCCCTGACTGAGGGGAGAGCAACCCCTGCAGCACTGAGAAGCACTGGGGTCAGCACAAATAAGGGAGAGCGCCCCCTACTGAAGCACCATGACATCCTGCGGCCTGAGGTGGGTTTTTGCTGAAGGCCTCCTTTCCAGCTCATGCCAAGTCCTGTGTTTAGCTCTGCGAGATGTGACTAATCTGAGTATTTAGCCCAGCATCTGGCCTGCCGTCAGCCCAGCATGGCGGCTCTCAGGGTCAAGTAAAGGGGCATGGCTCCAGCTGGTGAGAGCTTGAATATTGCTTTCCTCTCCACCCTTAGTTCCCACCCTCACCTGCTCCTCTGCCACTGCCCTGACATCCACGGGGCTCATCTCGACAAGCAGCTGTGCCAATGCAGGAGCTCCTGAGCCTGGCAACACCCCACACAGTGGGCTGGGCAGCCTGGCCTCGGCCTTTCGTCCCTGCATGGAGAATGGGGCGGGGCAGTAGTGCACATACAAAAGCGATTTATTCTCGTGTGAACTGTCCTTGGGCGGGCTGAGGGTCAAATCCTCAGTTGGAGAACATTGGCAGAGCCCAGGGAGTCTGCGGCAAAGCCCCATTCCGCTAAGCCAGTGTGGCTTCTAAAGTTCAGGCGCTTGGAGTTTCAAATTAGCTGAGGCACCCAAAATAACTGGCTGCCTATGAAAACCAGGGACTAAACAGTCCCGTGCCACGGTTTACCCCCTGGGCATCCTGCAGATGAGGACGCTGATTTGCACTTTATTACACACTGTGAGATCTGTAGGTGAGAGCTCCCTGCACGGTTACTCATTATCATTCTAATACTGAGCCACAGGACGTCCCTCCCAGGTCAGGGCTATTTGGGGACCTTTCTAATGCAGTTCCTCTGTGGTTTGCTATATCATCCCCGCCCTGCAGACGCTGCAGCTGTACTGTGGAGTTCTCTCGCCCTGTCTCTCGGAGGAAGTGGTGGCGGCTTCCCAGAGGAATGTGGAGCTGTCCGGTTCCAAGTGGCGAGCTCAAGTGCAACGACGATACAATCGAGCTTTGCACACAGAAGGGATGCGAAAAGCTGCTTTGGGGGAGATGTTTCCCTGGTCTTTCTGTAGAGCAGTAAGCAAGTGTGCTTCCTTGATTCATAGATTCTAGGGCCAAAAGAGACCCCTTGGTCCTCTGATCTAACCTCCTGTATATCCCAGGCCATAAGACTGCCCTGAATTAATTTCTGTTTCAACTACGGCAGATCTTTTAGAAAAACAGAACATCTTGATTTAAAGAGGGCCTGGGATGGGGAATCCACCAGAGTCGTTTCAGCGGTTAATTCCCCTCACAGTCCAGAGTTTGCTGGGGAACTGGGGTTCAGCATGGAGTTTGAGGACACAGCATCCCCTACTGCATGCTGCGGGCCAGTGCCCCCCTACTGCATCACCAACACTACTACTATAAATGACAGGTTTCAGAGTAGCAGCTGTGTTAGTCTGTATTCGCAAAAAGAAAAGGAGTACTTGTGGCACCTTAGAGACTAACATTTATTAGAGCATAAGCTTTCATGAGCTACAGCTCACTTCATCGGATGCATTTGGTGGAAAATGTTTTTTTTCCACCAAATGCATCCGATGAAGTGAGCTGTAGCTCACAAAAGCTTATGCTCTAATAAATTTGTTAGTCTCTAAGGTGCCACAAGTACTCCTTTTCTTTTTGCGAACACTACTACTGTAGCTGTTCCTTTGAGGCCTCCCAGCCAGCTACCGAGCAGGCCTCACCTGGCTTGACTTTTGAACTCTGCCAGGATCAAAGCACAAGGTTAATTGGGCTTGCCAGATCAATGCAAGAGCCAGGCTGCCCTTCCCCCTACCTGCTGGATTTCTTCTATCTCCACGCAGAGTGGCTGTGCAGGAAGCTGACAATGGGGTTTAGGCTCGTGGGGCAGCTCCTTCGGCAGCCTGTATAAACACAGTCAATTCTCTTTCTTCCAGTCTCTGCATTCAGTTGTCTAACCTCTGGGATATCCTTGATTTTCATATAAATATCCAACCCTGCTTTGAATTGTACTAAATTCTTGGCCCCAGCAGAATCATGCGGCTATGAGTTCCACAGTCTATTCCCCTGTAGTTAGAGGTCAGCTCATGTCCAGACTCAGGTGGGTTTATAGCTCTTCCAGAGCTCTTGGCTATTTATTTTTTAATCTTTACCATTTGAAGTCTGGATGGTTTAATTACAGTTAAGGCCAATGAAATTTCCAGCAATCGGCTCTGAATTCAAAATTGCCGGGCGGGGAGGGTCTTTATGTTCGCTGTTTGCACAGCAGTGGGCACAGCAGGGCTGGCACAGAAAGAGAGCGTTGCTTGCCTTACGTCAGCAGTGGCAGAGCTGGAGACTATGCGGTCAGTGGCCCAGGAGGCAAACTGGCCAGAGAACTCTTTTTGCTAGCTATCTGCAAGGGATTTCACTCTATCATATGGTGCCTGGGACACCGTATGAACACGACAACGATAAGCCAGGTGCAACACCCCTGTGCTGCGGTGACTTTTCCATCACTGACTGCTGTGATCCGAGAGCAGTTTACATCATCAAAAATGGGCCTTGGGTGACCCAATGGGGAAACACCCAGCCAATTGCTAGCAGCATGGCAGCAGCACCAATGCCCTATGGGACCAGATCAGCAAAAGCTAAACAGCCAAGAGAAGGATTATCATCCTCCAATGGGGAAACCAAGACAGAGAGAGATGAGGGTAATTGAGGCAGAGATGGGAACGACGCCAGATCTCCTGAGTTCAGTGCCTTAACCACAGTCCTTCATAACTCTGAGCCTTTATTATTGTCAATGCAACATGGGCAGGGCCAGAGAAGAGCTCAGAAACCTGGTTCTCTGGGATCGTCTGGATCTCCCATCCCCAGTGCGGGAGAGTGGCTAAGCAAACTGAGCTGTCTCCCTGCCCCCAACATTTCTTCCTGTGGTGTCCAGGCCCCACAGCTTCCTCCTGAGCATGAGGCAGGAAGACAGCTTGCTCAAACCTCACGCCTCACCTCTGCACAGAGTTGAGCATCTGCAGTGTTCACACGGAGTGGTGAGAGACAGGCTGACCTGAGCCGACAATTGCAGGATAAAGATCACCAGAGAGTATGGCTGGGAGGAGTGTTTCTGCCTGCACCAGGTAGCCTGTAGATCAGGGCCCTGTCCAAGCAGATGCAGCCTATCTTGCAGCCTCCGGTGAAATTTGTCCTGTCCCCAGCCTGGCCCTTGGGAGACCTGTGTCTCTCTCGCACCGATGCCACATGACCCAGTTTTATATCGGGGGCTGGGGTCTGAGCTGGGAAGAGGTGAGGTCAGTGCAGAGGTCCCAGCAGGCAGAGCAGAGAGCTCACATTACACATCTGCCCTGGGCTTTAGCAAGGAGGGGACCTGAATTCAGATTAGCTCTGGGGAAGAGGCTACAAGGAACAATCCTGCCCCACCCTACGGGGCAGGGGATGGACTAGACAGGAAATGCAGGTTTCAGAGCTGTCCCTAGGTGGATATAGGACTGCCAAGTTTGGTTGGACATATTCCTGGAGGTTTCATCACATGACAATCTCTAATTAAAGATTAACCTTTAATTCCTGGAGACTCCAGGACAATCCTGGAAAACTGGCAACCCTAGCAGGTTTTTTGGGGCCAACATCCTAGCCCCGTGAGAGCACCTCGAGCTCCCCTTCCCATTTGCCTGATGCTCTCTGCTCCTCCTCCCACCTTTCTGACACCCTTGCCAAAGAATGACAAGTGTCCTGACCCCTCCCCTGCAAATTGTTAAAGCCATCCCATATCACGGTAAGGGTGAGCGGTTCATGCATTAAATTATGGTTCCATATATAAAGGGCGTGTAGAGGTTTTAACAAATGGCTAACCAGTCGTTAGAGCCCCGCAGCGCAGGAAGTGCCTTAGAACGGTCCATAACACCTTGCACTGAGGGGCTTAGAACCACCTCTAACCCATGCTGCTTCTGTCTGCCACATGTTTATTAGATCTAGTGATCGCTGATTCATCCTTTATAAAGGGAGCCCTGGTACGCAGCATGACAGGGCAAGGCCCCGGTCACACAGTGTGCACAAACACCCAGGGAGTTTTGCTACTTATCTAATCTAGGTCTGTCCATCTAACTGCCAGTTACTGGTTCTCATTCTGCCATTCTCCGTGAGATAAAAGAGCCCTTTAATACCCAGGATTTTCTCCCCAGACTCTGTAATCAAGCCACCTCTTGCCCTTCTTTTTGGATACACTAAACAGATTGAGCTCTTTGCATCTCTTACTGTAAGGCATTGTTTTTCCCAGCTCTTGAATTATTTCTGTAGCTTTTCTCTGCATCCCCTCCAATTTTGCAACATCTTTTTTAAAATGAGGACAGCAGAACTGGATGCAGGATTCCCGTTTCGTTTCACCATCACTCAGAGCACACGAGAAGGGATTCCTGAAATAAACCTCTCGCTCCGGCTGAGCTAGGGCAAATCTTTTATGAAGAGACACTCTGTCTTGATTAAAAGACTGATGGAGAGACCCGCCCATCCCAAGGTGAGTTGTTACACTGGTTAATTACACTCTGTTAAAAATCTGCATCTCACTTCTAGTCTGAATTTGTCTGCTTCAGCTTCCATCCATTGGCTCTGGAGTGAGCTAACCTGCACCTCAGAGTGCGTGTGTGTGTCTGCCCTCATTAGACAGACACAGAGACAGATTAGATGGGATAGTTTCTGGCTCAGGGAATAAACTATGATTTCATCAGCCTGAGGTTCCCTTCTGAGTAGGTTATTCCAGGACTGTCCCTGCTGCCCTCGGAAGCAGCTGGCTGCCGGAGGAGACAGGGGACAGAGCGCTGGCCTTGCAATGCACATGCAGTGTGGACAGCCTTCGCCAGGCACCCTTTGGGGGAGCCATTGGCACAGCGCCGTGTATGAACTGCAGCCCAGAAGCAACCCCCAACACTCTGAGCGGGAAGCTGCAAGCATCGGACTGCACGGTGTGTGCTGCAGAGCCCCATAACGCAGCTCCTGCCTTACTGCTTCAGGGATTGCAGGGTGCCCCCTAAGGGCTACTCTCAGTAATGTCCATGCTCCAGTGGCCCCACAGGACTCAGCTGTGGCACAGAATAACCAGGGAATAAGGCTCTCTTAGCTACACCCCCTCATACCCCTCTCCTCCAGCTCACCACCTGGGGCTGCTACTCAAGTGGCTGTGCCCTGGGGGGTGGTCTGTCAGGAATCAGGACCTGTAGCAGGCTGCCTGATGGGTAGGAGGGGTCAGTAGACCAGCTCAGTCCAGCAGCCGTTTGGTGTCTGGGATAGCTCCTGCTTGTCCCCAGCCTTGGACCCAGCCCTGTTCCTACTTCGCCTCCATCCAGGTAACCCGGCTCTGACCGCGGCTCCAATTCCTGATTTCGGCTCTGACCCTTGGCTCGGGCACCTGGCCTCTGACTCCTGCTCTGACCGCCCACACCCTGGGCACTGACATTGTCCCTGCCAACCTAGCGGGTATACAAACAATGAAGAGAGCTGGGTACCTAGGAGGGGCTGCTCAGAAGGACTTACATGGCCAGGTCTTCGGTGGTTTGGCACAGCTGCTCCTGCAGGTGGCTTGTTTCCAGTCTCAGCTCCTGTGGAGGAAGGACAGATCCTCTGGAGTTTCCTCTGCCATATAAACCGTGTTCTCCCAAACCACCCAGCTCATCAGGCGTTCCTACAGCCAACGGGCCTATTTCTCCGTTACACTTGCACCCCTCTTGGTGGCCCTGGCACAGTAAAGGGTCCTTAAAGTGGGGCAGAAATGGCCCTCTAGAAACTCCCCACTGTGCAAGGAATATAACTGCTCTCCCCTCAGCCCCTGGCATAGGGGGCCAGTGGGCGCATGGCTGGAGCACACGGCATTGTGGCTGTTCTCCGCTACCCAAGCTCCACAGGAGCCAGATTGGAGGCGTGGCCAGAGAGGACCATAGGCTTTAAGTTAGAGCAGCCCTGAGGTCACTCTAACCTATGCCAGGGCCCCCTATCCACAGTCCTGGAATACAAGGAGTGCAAAGATGGCTTAAAGTCACCTTAACCTGCCCCTCCCACACTCACCCCCCTGCCCTGGTGCAGGAGCAGAGTAACAGATTCAGGCCAGCCGAATTTAGGGATCTCCTGGGAATCCTGGATCATTGAATCTAGTCCCCACAGGCCACCCCGTTGTACCATAAACTTATCAAGCTCCATCATCAGACTAGTGTTTGTCCTCACCACTCCTACTGGGAGGCTGTTGTGGAAACTCCCTGCTCTCATGGTTAGAAACCAGCTTCTAATTTCCAGCTGAAACTCATCCCTGGCCAGTTTATCACCATTTGTTGAACTCAGGTGACCAGCACTGGACACAGTATGCCAAATGAGGTCCCATTGGTGCCTTGCACAATGGCGTGAATACTTCTTTGGGCTGTTTGACCGAGGAAACCTGTCTCCTCCATGGTCCACTGCTCCATGAGGAGGATACAAAGAGAGCACACATAGAATCATAGAATCATAGAAGGTTAGGGTTGGAAGGGACCTCAGGAGGTCATCTAGTCCAACCCCCTGCTCAAAGCAGGACCAATCCCCAATTTTTGCCCCAGATCCTAAATGGCCCCTTCAAGGATTGAACTCACAACCCTGGGTTTAGCAAGGCCAATGCTCAAACCACTGAGCACATGGCTGGGCAGGGAGGATCCAGACTCTTTGGTGAATCAGGTGGAAAGGCCAACGGAGCAGATGGGCAGGACCCTTCATTACCTGCACCACTGTCCTGTACTCCGCCAGCAGCGCTGTCAGTTCTTCGGCATGGTTTGTTTTCTGCAAAAAGCCCCGAAAAACCAGATTTGCCCCCTTTGTCATGGTGACAAAGGGTGCTCTGACAGATTATCCCTGAGTGGCTGCTTATTAGACACAGGTCTAGCTTTGAGCTTAATTTTGAGTCTGCAGCGGCACCCACTGGTTGTTATGAGCACTGACAGCACACCCAGAACCACGATATGCATAGGTTTTAAGGCCAGAGGGACCATTGTATTCATCTAGCCAGACCTCCCACATGACACAGGCCAGAGAACTTCACCTGCATCGAGCCCCATAACTTCTGCTGGCTGAAAGTTTAAAGGGAACTGTATACAACACACATCAGTGACATTAATAACACCTGCTCTTACTGAGGGTTTTTCATCGCTAGATCTCAAAGCGCTTTATAAAGGAGGTTAGTATCATTGCACCCACTGTACAGATGGGGAAACTGAGTCACAGAATGCTGAAGTGACTAATTCAAGGTCACTAAGCAGGCCAACAGCCAAGCCAGGAATAGAACCCGGGTTTGCTGAGGGCCAGTCCAGCAAAACAGACCAACAAGAGGATGGACAGAAAGGAAAATTCAGTACTAGAAACAACCCCAAGCATGCTGTTCTCAGCCACATACCGATTGCTCACCTCAGTAAGGGCAGTGTCTTTGCAGGAGAGGAGAGTTTCATATTCACAGAGCTGGGCCTAGAGAAAGGAAATATGTGCTTCACCCTTTGCCCGTCATCAAAGATCTCAAAATGCCTGAAATTCACTGGTAAACTTTCAAACCCCCGTGGGAAAGCGAGGTGGCATAGGATCATAGAAATATAGGACTGGAAGTCCCCACATCCAATCCCCTGCACTATGGCATTAATCCCATTTTGCAGCAAGGGAAACTGAGCCATGGGGTAGGGAAAAGAGATGTGTTCCCCCAAGATAACACAAAAAATCAATAGCAGAGTTAGGAATAGAACCCAGGTGTCCTGACATCCACTCAGATGTTCTAAGCCATTACACGATACAGGCCAAAATGCTGTTTTCCCACCCCATGGGAAATTCCAAAATTTTCAAATGAAAAACAGAAATCTCATCATTTTTCACAAAACAAAATATTCCCAAAAATGTTCAGATATTTTATATGAAAATAATTTAGAACAGAATAGTTAAAATGGAACTTTTAAATAATTTCCTGTTGAAAGCGAGACGATCTCGCAAAACATTTAGATTTTGTCATATCAGCATTTTCTATTGGAAAATGTTCAACCCACTCTGCTTAACAGCTAGGAGGACTTGTAAAGGTGCAAAAGTCTTTGCTGGGCTACACACACTTGCTTGCAAGCTACACAAGGAAGCCAACAGAAGCTGTGGGTTCTCAGCACTGTTGAGAAGGAGTTACTTAGAGCCTAGCAACTGATTTAGGTGACACGCATTTTAGGTGACAGGTTAGTACCTTCAGATCTGCCTTCTCAGCAACCAGCCCTGCAACCTTCTGCTTCACTCTGTCTCTCTCTGTGAGCAGCTTCCTTTTCTGTAAAGCAGCCGCAGTTCAAGCTTAGTGTTAATTAGCAAACCATATCGAAGAGATATGATAGCTACTCCCCTGGCCCCTTCACCAATGAAAGGCAGCTGCTGCTGGGATGGGACAGGCCGCACAAGCAGCTTAAGGGTGCACAGCAGTTTAGCACAGGAAGTGAAAATTAATTCCACATCCAGCTGAAACTACAGCAGCAATTAAGGCAGTTTAAATGCAGTTAGGCCCAGATCTACCATGGACTTCAGTGGAAGTTAGGACCCTAAATATCTCTGAGGATCTGGATTTTGGACACACTGAAACCTGATCAGGACACTGGGGTTAATAATTCATGTTCATATAAAATATGCCAGGCCACAAGGAGTCAGAAGCAGTTTTGCATCTCCACAGAAAGATGGCAGCTCCAGCAACACAGCGCCCCCTCCTGCTGATGCACTGGGGCCCTGGAGTCAGCACTTACGCTGGGGAGTGTCCCCTCGGAGTCCCCTGCCCCCTAGCACAACGCTGGGACACTGGAATAATAGATGTTGAAGCCAGAAGGGACTATTCGGATACTATAGCTTGACCTCCAGCAGAACACTGAGTATTTTACCCAGAAATTCCCACCTCCCGCCCCGTATCTAGTAGTTGAGATAGAATGTCTCTTTCAGAAAGACATCCAGTCTTGATTTAAAGACTCCAAGTCCTAAAGAATCCGCCCTACCCCTTGGTAAATTATTCCAATGTCTAATAATCCTCACTCTTAACATTGCACACCTTGTTTCCGGCCTGAACCTCAGCTTCCAGCCCCTGGATTCTGCTCCTCCTTTGTCTGCTACATTGAGGAGCTCTCTAGGTACTTACAGACCTCTTAGTCACCTTTTCACCTTCTCTGTGATGAGCTGAGGAGACTGTATTTCATCGCAAAGCAGATTTTCCAGACCTCCTCTGTGCTCTTTCCCAACTCAGTTCTGACTCAGAGGGGAGACCACCTCCCACTGAGTCACCCACACTGCCTCCTGCCTGTTTCTTGCTGATTTGGCATTAAAGTACAGACACGGTTAACTTCACAAAGACAGCTCCAAACTTTTGCTACTCTCCAGAGCCCTCCTCACCTCCTCTTGAAGACAGTCCACTTGTAGAGAGAGGCACAGCTGTTCCTTTTCCTATAAGTTTAAAAAACAAACCAAACGTGGACCTAAGCTATATCCCCCAGAGTTTACCTATGACATAACTCAAGTAATGGCCATGTCTTGGTTCAATAAATTGAAGTGACTGGGCTGCCGGTGTTATCAACACACATTTATTTTTACTTTCCCCCGCAATCCAGGTGGTTAATTTGCATCAAGAGCTGAGTGCCCCACGACAGCTGTGCCACGCCAAGAAACCACTCAGGGCTGCAGCAGATGGGAACTTTGAAATGCCCATGGGTTTAAAGAAAGACAACAAAAACGTAAGTGAACTCAGTGCTGGCGAAAAGCACCAGATTGACGGGCTGAAATCCTCTGTTTATCCCACAAAACGGGCACACTATGGGCAGTCGCCGAGTAAAGTTTTTGCTTTCCCACATGCTGCCCCCTGCTGATTTTCCTCCACACTGCACTGCTGGGTTATCAGTTGGTGTAAATCAGCACACATCTGCCAATCCACCCCACCTAAGAATCAGGCCCTAGGAGTTAGAGACCATTCAAGCCTGGATCTCTTTACTACCGGGACCCAGGTGTGACAGTGGGTTTATAACGCAAAGGACTGTTCTCCTAGGAAGGACGCTGAGCCCCATCAACTTGTTACACGTTTGAGAGGGATGTGTTGGTTTCACATGGTCACTTTCTGAGGCTCTCAGCAAAGAGAAGGCAAGGAAATTGAGGTTTTCTTGGGTGGTTACATGACCATAGCCCTGCAAGTGGGAAAACAGATGCAGAGAGCGCGTGACTTGTGCAAAGTCACATGGCAAATCAGCTGCAATTTCAGGTAGCAAACCCAGAAGTCCCAGTTCCCAGCCCTCCCTGCTCTAACCTGACTCTCCCCCACCCCCGAGGCAGTGACAGAACCCAGGAGTCTTAGCCCTACTACTCTAACCACTAGGAAATACTGCTTCCCCAGTGATATCAGGCTATCTGCCAGAACCCCTATCCAGGGAAATGTTGCTGAAACAAAGACTCACAAGCACCTACCAGCTGCCGGGCTTGGGAGTAAAGTTTGCCCTTCTCCTCTTTCAGGCTTTTTGCAACAGCCTTCAGGTCTTCTAGTTCATTAGCCACTGATTTAGTCTGTTCCAGGGCCTGTTGCGTGCTACCAAGGAGAGCAGCCAGTTAGGAGAGGCGAGTAATTCAAAGCCTCTTAATTAGCAGTGGTCAAAGTAGCCTGAGATAACTGCAGTACAGGGCCAAGTGTCACTGAATACGGTGTCTGAGTTTCCGTGGAAGCCTTAGGAGTTGCAATGGTTGAGGTAAATGATGGATGTATTCATTATTACTCTTTGTATTTCAGTAGTCCCTAGAGGCCCAGTTGTCGACCAGGGCCCCAGTGTGCTAGGCACTGTACAAATTGAGCAAAAAGACGGTCCCTGCCCCAAAGAGCTACCAATCTGAGCAATGAATACAGTTGCTAAATTCCTCCCCCCCCCCCCCCCCCCCAAAAAAAAGACACCCAGTGGCTACTCAGTTTAAAATATCCAGCGCCCAGAAGGGAGAAATTGCTGAAGCCTCGTGAAATAACGAACAAATAATAATAACCCCAGACCGAGCGCTTCACCTGCCATTTAAATTCACCCACCCAGGAATGGAACATGGAGGCCATGTCTGAGCACTCAGCAAGGCTGCACAACACCTGGGCACGGGAAGGCAAAGTGAATCCTGTACCTGGTCCACACCTCAGGCAGGGGAATTTAGGGAGGCAGAATGGAATTAGCCAGGTTGGGATGTAGCCAGCAACACCTGGGAGAGCATGCCCTATCCTGCAGTGAGCATGCCTCAGGGTCTCAGAGACTATGAGCAATCAGCATGCTTCATGTAGGCCTCACCCTATCACCTCCAAACACCACACTGGAGAAGTGAGACCAGTACTGACTGCCGGGGAGAGCGCCCCGTGTTCAGCCCCCGCCCCGCTCCCTTCAGCACGGGGCCCTTAGCACCGCACTGGGGCCACTGCCTGCCTGAGCAGAACATCCTCTACTGAGTGTCCCATACAGCTCCCTGAAGCACACTGCCCCCTAGAGCCGTGTCAGCACTAATCCAGAGAGGGGGATAGTGCCCCTCAGCCTGCTCCCTGCAGTCCCCCCTGGCTGCCTCCCGTCCCACTCACCTTCTCAGTCTGCCTTGCAGGTGGGAGATCTCTTCGGTGAGGCGGGAGTTGAGTTCCTCAGCTGCCTCGATGGTCCTCTGCAGCTTGGCATTCTGCACGGCCAACTTTTTGTTGCCATACTCCAGGTCTTCAATGCTGTTCATCAAGGCGGCAGCCTCTTCCCTTGGAGACCACCATGAATGAGGGCAAGGGGGCAGTCGGTAGGGAGATCTCTCCTCACTTGCACTACTGTCACGCCGCACAACAGCACTTACTCAACCCCAGCCTCCAGACCACAGGCCCAGCACTGATCGGGGGCGCGTTCAGCCGCTGAGCCTGAGATTTTTGTCTTAGCCCACTAGGAAATGGACTAGAACACCTCCACCCCATATCACACCCGACTGGATGGCGATCAGATGGCATTGCCTACAGGCTGGCAAAGGAGACCTGGATCGGCAGCACCTGGTAAGACCCACTGGTGTATCTCGTTCAGCACCAGACAGTTCAGAAACTCCGAGAGGGAAAGTGACCAAATTATCACCATAGGAAAAATGATGGCCACCTAGTATCCCCCTCCTGACGCTCCACAGTGGTCCATATAATCCAGCATCCCACGTTCTGCTGCGCTGGATCACTTGCCAGTGATCAATCCAGCTCACACTAGTGATCAATCTAAGCCAATGTACGGTTTCTAACAATGGCTGGTGCTGGCTGGTTGCGAGAAGGGCGTGATTGTGACTCCCCAGTAATGCATCTCATTACTGAACACTGCACACCTAGGAAGGTTATCCCTTCCTGACTCCCTGAAGCATGTGAATGGTCCTTGTAACATTCATCCGAGGTAGAGGCCCTGTGGCTACTGTTCACAGATCGTAAAGCATCTAATCCTTTTTTGGAAACTTACACAGGTACGAGCCTGTAATACCCTACAGCATGGGTTAGTTACATCCCAGCCTTCCTGATTTGGCTGATTATGAGAAGTTAGTACTTACGAGTTTACACTGCTGACGTCCCCGCCATATCCCTCTAACTGAGCAGCACAAGAGACAGGTCTCCTCCTCCTCCCTGAAGAGGAAAAACAGAGAGCAATGTTAGGGCCACAGCCATGGGTTTCTGGTCGTGATGCTTGTGGCTGCCGGGAGTAGGAAAAGAGAATGGCAACATGAAGATTGATATCAAATTATGCCCAGGAACACCTGCTCAGTGGCTCCCACTAACCGGCCAGGAGGGGTATTAAACTCAGAAATAAGTTATAACTGATGTTTAAGAGTCTTTCTCTTGTCTGTAAAAGGCCATTGGCCTCTCCTGGGCTCACTGGAGATGTGCCATGGGAGGATGTCACAGCTTGTGTGCTGTGCCAGGGGTAGGGGCGTGCAAAGGTGGCTGAATGCTATGTCTGTGTTTCCCCAATCCTGGGGCTATCCAGACAGCACCTGCGTCCTCAGCATAAGGTAGAACAGCCCAGAGGTTGTTTTAACTTACCTGTGGCTGCTGGCAGCCCTTAAAGGTTGTGACAGTGGCTGGGATAACTGGAATGCAGAGATACTCTGGCCACATCCCTGCTTTCCTGTGCCAGAGGCTGGGGGGAAAGACCTGGCGTGGCAGGCCTACTCAGTCTATCCTCCTACAAAGCCCTCTGTATAACCTACACTCTTATATCACTGCAGTTTCTGAGTGCATCAAAACTGTCAGAGCACCGAGGAAGTGAGGGCAGAGAAAGGGACTTAGAATCATAGAATCATAGAATATCAGGGTTGGAAGGGACCTTTAGGACTAGATCCTCAAAAGCATTATGGTCCATTGGAGTCCAGACTCCTGGGTTCAGTCCCATCATCTGAAGATTGCCCTAAGAATTCCCAGGTAGCCAATTCAGCTAGCTTTCTGGCTGCTTTGCAGAAGCCCAGAACTGAGCCCCAGAAGACCCTGAATCACACGTCTTTACATATGCAGACAAACCCAATCAGACACAACCCTTCTGCCCTATAAGCTCATCAAGCTCTTTCTCCTACAGACCAGGCAGAAAGAGAGAGACTGCTGTTGATTATTCTATTTATAAACCCTCAGGAGGCGCTCAGATGCTACAGCGACAGAGGGGCTAATCAAGGATTAATTATGAGCGTATTTCAAAACCTGGGTGGTTTCCTGTGTCCCCAGCAGAAAGGGCAAGGACAGACGCCTCAGTCAGGCCAATCAGTAGCACAGGAGGTTGCATTACCAAACCGTCTATACTTAGAATTAAATACACTGTCTTTTTTTTATTATCCCTTTCAGCACAACTTACCAGATGGCCACAGGCACATATTGTACACAAACTTGTCTCGCTCCTTCATGCTGTCTAATCCCCTGGATGAAACATAAATGAATAGTCATAATTCCCACTTTATCACCATCCGTACAAAATGAATCATGTACTCTGTGCATATCAGGTGACTTTTCCCTATTTAACACCCACTTCTTAATAAACACAAGAATGAAAATAGTACCTCAAGTTTAGTGGTGGGTATTGTACCATGCTGTAATTAAGGCAGGATGGTCGCTTAATTAGTTGGGGGTAAGAAATGACCGGGTGTCTTTAATGATTAAAGTCAGAAAAGCTATGCACGCAACAGGTGAGCCTTAAGGTTGTCCTAGATAAAGCTGTGATAGAAAGGCCCAGAGAAGGGTTATATTATTCATTTCACCTGGCTGTTTCGTTAGAAGAGAACAGAGCTAATAAATATTAATATTGATAATGAGAGCTGATTCTGAAAGCCTTTTTTTTTGTTTGTTAAAGACTAAGAGGCACATATGACATAGATACACAGCTGGACAGCACAGGGAGTGGATTCTTACAGCAGTGAGGTTCTCTGATAAGAGAAAAGGAGTACTTGTGGCACTTTAAAGACTAACAAATTTATTGAGTCTCTAAGGTGCCACAAGTACTCCTTTTCTTTTTGCGAAAACAGACTAACATGGCTGCTACTCTGAAACCTGATAAGAGAAAGGAACTCCTAGGACAACTCTGGGAGATGTATATCAATTCCCCGCAGGGGTGTAGGAGTCAGGACTCCTGGGTCCTAACTCTTGGAGAGAATATAGACTAGGAGGACAGAGCAGGACTCCTGGGTTCTATTTGCTGCTCTGTGGTGTTATGTTGTCTAGGAAGTTAGAGCAGGAGGGAATGGGAGTCAGGACTCCTGGGTTCCAATGAGTTCCTGTGTAACCCTGGTTTCAGAGTAGCAGCCGTGTTAGTCTGTATTCGATGAAGTGAGCTGTAGCTCACGAAAGCTTATGCTCTAATAAATTTGTTAGTCTCTAAGGTGCCACAAGTACTCCTTTTCTTTTTGTGTAACCCTGGAAGGCCAAGCCACTTGGCAGATGCAGATTGGTGCATAGCAGGATTTTCACAAGGCCTTAGGTGCCGAATACCCATTCATTTCCATTTTTTTTAAAAGTACCTTTGAACATCTGGCCTTTTACCTGTCTGTGCCTCAGTTTCTCTTTCTGTGGATGAAAATCTTACCCTTTCTCGCTGTGGGGTTGTGACACCTAAGCCACAGATGTTCCTAAATTATCTACTCACCCATCCTGCCGACAATCTGCAATCCAGTTTTTCATAACGGCATGGAAGGTCGGTAAATCCACAGCGACACCCCTCTCTTCTGGGTCCAGCATTTTGTAAAGCAACTGCAGTCTCCCTTCCTCACAGCTTTGCCCTGTCACAGACTGTAAGTACTCGATAATACGGAAAACAGACACTTGTCCTGCAATCAGAAATTCAGACACACCAATAATCACCCCTTGGCAAACCAAGAACGTTGCTAGAGATGGAAAGTTCGTTTTGTGATTACAGAGATGGCCTGGGAGTTTGGAGATCAGTGGAATCAATGGGAGGGAGGCCCAGATCCTCAAAGGGATTTAGGTGTTTGAGTTGCTGGAATCCCTGTGTAGTTGACAATGGATTTGTGCATTGTCCTAAATCCACATCAAGGGACCTAAATAAAGTGACTGTTTTCAAAATGACCTACTGAGGTCAATGCAACCTCTGATAACAGGTGGGGCCATCTCTGCTGCAGCTATATGGTAATCTATGCCCCTTCTGCTTCATAGCAATATAGCCCCCCACCCCTGCCTCAGGAAGTTGACCAGCAGCTTGCTGTCTGCTTTCAACTCAGCCTTGTTAACTCCTAGGAGAGTGGAAGATCCCAGGTACAGGAACTAGGACACAAGATTTTTTTTCAAAGGTCTTGAGAATGGGAGGTAGATGAAGGGGCTGGGATTTGCCATCTGAACGCTCATTGGCTTCCACTCTGAAAGGAGCCTTCGAATCTAATGCACAGTTAATTTCCTGGTAGCATTAAAGTGGCTGGGACTCTGCCAGGGCTGTGCATTTCCAGCTGACATTAGAAAGCTTTCTACCTGTTTGTTCCAGGTCACAGGCTTCAAACGTGCAGGTCAGGACGTGCTCCTCGGAGCATCGGCTCTTGCTGCTGACGGCAGTGCTCTCCCATGACTCTAGTAAGGAAGAGGAGGAGAGATGTAACATTTACAAGCTAAGAACATAAGAACGGCCAAGCTGGGTCAGCCCAATGGTCCATTTAGCCCAGTAACCTGTCTTTGACAATGACCAATGCCAGACGCTTCAGAGGGAATGAAAAGAACAGGGCAATTATCGAATGATCCATCCCCTGTCTGCCAGTCCCAGCTTCTGGCAGTCAGAGGTTTAGGGACACCCAGAGCATGGGGTTGTGTGCCTAACTATCTTGTCTAATAGCCATTGATGGACCTACCCTCCATAAACTTATCTAATTCTTTTTTGAACCCAGTTATACTTTTGGCCTACACAACATCCTCTGGCAATGAGTTCCACTGGCTGACTGTGCATCATATGAAGATATACTTCTTTCTGTTTGTTTTAAACCTGCTGCCTATTCATTTCATTGTGTGACCACTGGTTTTGTGTCATGTGAAGGGGGAAATGACACTTCCCTTTACTTTCTCCACACCATTTCTGATATTATAGACCTCTGTCGCAGTGACTCTGAAACTTTTTTACTGGTGACCCCTTTCACATAGCAAGCCTCTGAATGCGACCCCTCTTATAAATTAAAAACACTGTTTTATATAGTTAACACCATTATAAATGCTGGAGGCAAAGCAGGGTTTGGGGTGGAGGTTGTAACCAGAACTGGACACAATAATCTAGTTGTGGGTGTGCCATGGATTTATATAGTGGCACTATGATATTTTCTGTCTTACTATCAATCCCTTCCCTAATGGTTTCTAACACACCGTGAGCCCCTGCACATGGAGCGAATGTCTCTGGAGAACTTAATGTCTGGTTCCAGACCTAATTACCCGTAAGCAAAATCTCCCCCCTTCCGGACTGTCCTATGATCCCATTACTGTGCTGTGGGATAGTGGACAACTGGCCTTTGTGATTACACTATAAGGAACAATCCTGACCTGTCTGAGGGGGCAGGAAGTTGGGGAACGGTCTCCCAGGAATCTAATACTATAGGTTTTATCCCTGCACTAACTTTTAAGATGCCATGATTCACACACACACACCACAAAAATCCCATGCTTATGCCCAGGGATATCAACAGACCAAATTCTGCTTATACCAGCCCACATCTGGACTAATTCCTCGGACTTAAATTGAGTTACTCGGGATTTATGTTGACGTAACTGAGGGCAGAACTTGGCCTGACAGGTCAAATCACAGGACATGACTAAGAGGAGAATTGAGTTCACAAAGGCTGATATGCGTAGCCACAGTATATTATGTATGTACGTATCTTTCCATCTCCATACACTCCCCCACAGCCCATCTATCTGTCATACAGCAACCACCGCAGTACCCAAGCATTCTTTGATCTCTTATCCTAACAACTTGGAATAACCAAGTCAGCATCCATACTCTGTACTAAAGCAAGCCCTACTGAGCAGCGTGGTGGGAGGCAGCTGTGTGGGACAGGATGACTCATCCACCTCTGTGACTTACCTCAATTCAGATAACACCCAGGCTGCTCCCCTATGCACCCTACAAAGATAGCATCAGCGTTCTTTTAACTTGCTGGAGGATTCTCTGCTCCTTGAAGTCTTTAAACCATGATTTGAGGACTTCAATAGCTCAGACGTAGGTGAGAGGTTTATCGCAGGAGTGGGTGGGTGAGATTCTGTGGCCTGCATTGTGCAGGAGGTCAGACTAGATGATCATAATGGTCCTTTCTGACCTTAATATCTCAGTCCCTCTGGCGTGAAATCATGGCACTTAGTGCTAGTCAAGGTACAGAGCACCTTCCATGAACTCTCCCAGCCTTATAGCAAATGTGCTCCTTGCTTTTCCTCTTCTCACTTTAAGCTCACACAGAAAGGCAGTCTGCACCACTGTGGCTCCTGTACTGACCTGATTGCAGAATCAGGGCCTAACTTGGGAGACAGCAAGGTCTAGCAGGCTGAGCACCAGGCTAGGGCTTCTAAACACCTGGGTTCTACCCCCGTCTTGCTCTTCGATCTTGGGCAAGTTAACAGTGTTGACGGTGAATTTGTCATCTGTAGGTTTCAGAGCCAACAACCCATTTGGAGGAATGGGGCAGATCTCGTTTCTAAGAGATATTGCTGCAGAATCAGGGAGGCCATACTGCTCACTTGATACATGGGTCACGTTTTCAAGGTCATATTTGCAACGTGGGCCCCCATTCAGCAAAGCACTTAAGAACCCTCTGGGTGCCACTTCCTTAGCTCATAGGGTAGCATTAAAGAATGTGAGGTCCTCAATTACTGCAGTAATGGGGGACACAGAGTAGATAGTCAGACCCCATAAAGGGTGCTACATACCCTCTGAGGACTGGACCATGGGCAATTCTGCAACTGCTGCAGTGTTAGACGTGGTCTCCATGTTCACTGGCTGACCTGTTTCTCCACAGCAGCAGGCTTCATCCAAGATCCAGGGGGAAGCATCCCCCTGGGGGGAAAGCACGTCTCCCGAGGCCATGTCTCCCATCACCTTAGCTTGCCCTGCAATAAAACAGACAGCGTGATGCCCTCCAAGCAAGCTCTCTGCTGGGAATGGGGTAAACTGCAGCAGACTGATTGATCTAATTAAATTAGATGAGAAGAGAGGCTAGAACGGGTGGCGAGGGACTCCCGGGCCTAGACTGACGGGCTGGCTGTATGGGTTAGCCACCGGGTTAGCTGAATTGGTGTATTTACACCAGTACAGCCAGACCCTCAGATTACCCACAGGTGTATCTAGAAGCAGGTGTATCTAGGGTGTAGTTAGGGTTTTATCCCAGTGGTGCCATCAGAAGTTGGCCCCAAACTGTGTTCACTTTTGCAAGAGATCTCGGGAACCCCACCCGTGCTCAGAATGGAAACTGTCTTGTTTAATCAACTTGGGCATCCATCAACCAGAGGAGCAGAGGGAGGGCAATGTGGGGGTCAAGACACCCCCCCACGCCCATTTAAAGCTTATTTGTGGGATTATCTGGGTCTGCCCTCCCTACCCAAGGGGATGGATTTAGGGGAGACAGCCTATCGGAGGGAGGTATTTGGGAGTGGTGCTGAAAGAAAGAGAAGGGGGGGACAATTGTACCAGAGCCCTGAGCTCAAGGCAGACCCCAAAAGTCTGTAAAAATGGGATGAAATGGAACATGATGAACCAATGGGCCAGGTGACTTGGGGGACGTTATCTGGGATGTCTGGCCTACATGAAGGTGTATTTAGGGAGACTGGGTTTTATTCCGAATTGGCCACTGGGCTGCTGGGTGACCTTTAGCATGTCCCTGCCTTAGCTCGTGCCAGTTTTCCCATGTGGGGCTAATGATACCAACCTCTTTTGTGGTTTACAGGGGGCAGTTGGTCTGTGGGGTTCTCTGGGGTTGGCGTGACTGTAAGGGGGCAAGCTGGGGATTTGGGGTTGGGTGGTTTATGGGGGCCATTGGTCTGTGGGGTTCTCTGGGGTTGGCGTGACTGTAAGGGGGCAAGCTGGGGATTTGGAGTTGGTGGTTTACGGGGGCCATTGGTCTGTGGGGTTCTCTGGGGTTGGCGTGACTGTAAGGGGGCAAGCTGGGGATTTGGAATTGGGTGGTTTATGGGGGCCATTGGTCTGTGGGGTTCTCTGGGGTTGGCGTGAGTGTTGGGGGCAAGGCAGGGACTGTGGGGGGGGGATCATATCCGTGGCTGGGGGCAGGCTCCCTGAGGGAGGGCGATTGGCACCATGGCTCTGTCTGGGGGGCTGTTGGCGCGGGCACTTTGCCATGGGATGCTCCTTGTGGGTTTATTGGGGGGGGATTTAAAGTTCCTCCAACATTTATTCCCCCCTCCCCACATGAGCTGGGGGGACTTGGGGGAGCACCTCATCATCACTCCCTCCCCCCCCCCGTTTAACCCAGGGCAGCCACCTCCCTGCGGCTGAGGGGGCAGGCTGCCCTCGGAGGGGGCGGGGCGAGGACGCAAGGGAAGGGGAGGGGGCGGAGCGCGGCCGTTGCGGCAGCTGGCGCGCGCGCCTCAGAACGCTGCCGCCCCTCCATGAAAAAGGCGGGAAAATTCAAACCTGCGGCGGGAGTAACGGTCGCGGCTCGAGCCCCTTCGGCTCGGTGGGGGAGGGGCGGGTCTATGTCACCAGTGACTTATGGGGGGGTCCCCCCAAATAAACCAGGCTACTCACCCTCCACATGCATGAAATAGAGGAGGGGTGAGGCTGCCCTCCCTCATGGGCAGGGCACCCCCAGTGAAGGACCCCTCCCCGAAAAGTGAGCCCCCACACACAGGTGAAACAGACACTGACAGGCTGCAAGCAGTGTGGCGAGCAGGCAGCACCCCTTCATATGAGAAGGGGACCCCAAAACAGGCTGGGGATGAGGGCCAGCTCTGGGGCTTTTCTCCTGCGGCTCTCAAAGCGTGTTACCAATGAACAGTATCATGAGCCCCACAGATGGGGAAACTGAGGCACAGAGAGGCAAAATGACTTGCCCTGGGTCAAACAGAACTCAGATCTCCTGAGGGTCTATCCACTAGGCTACGCTGCCTCTTAAAGATGCTTATTTCAACCATCGCGGGCGGGGGGCGGCGCTTTCTCCTTTGAGGGTTGGGAGGCTACCCACCGGAGCAGAAATCACAATGGCAATTTAGGTGAGGTCAGAGGTCACAGCAACAAAATGACCCCTTGAGAGCCCATGAATGACTGGCGTCCCCCTAAATTAGCGTCTCCCCCAAAAGAAGGTGGATTCATTCCCCAATCCACATGAAATAAATAGGCCATTTGGGGCAAGGAGCTGTCATGCAACTGTGACCTATGGTCCATGGACACCCCCAAATGAGGGCTCCCCCAAACTAAAGGGAATTAAGTTTTCCCACATAAAATGAAGTCAATGTGCAGTACTTGGGGCCATAAGGTGCACAACATGGCGTCGCTGTGGCAACATGACCTTTGACCTTGCAGGCAACCCCCCACCCTTACAAATGACACCTCCCCCCCACTCCAAGAGAAGAAAAGTGGATTAATTCTCCTACATACCTCAGATAAACTTTCCATATTACAGGTCATAAATAGCAAGGCAGGGAGTGCCATTATGCCAATATGACCTCTGCCCACACAGGTGGCCCATCCACCCCATAATGCTTTCCCCAGTAAAATTAATTCTCCACGCCACCCACCAAAAAAGTAGCATATGCACTATGACACAGGTCCAATCATGCCCTCTATCCCTCCCACCCCCCAAAACACCCTGAAAATGGATAGCTTTGTGCCCCAGGAGACCATCCAATCCCCACCTGCTTCCAAACTTCAATGGAAAGTGACTGAAAAAGGGGGTAACTGGGCGGGGGGGGGGGTCTGTATGATCTTGGCCTAGCCCTGGAAGAATGGACAGCATGGGATGCCAAGACATGTAATGGGCATGGAGTTGTGTAACCATTCAAAGCCTTCGCACCTGACATACTTGTACAAACAAGACAGGCACGAATGACAGCTGTCCCTTCACCAATACATTTCACACTCTGTAGAGACCTTTTCCAAGTGTGTGTGGGGATTTCAAACTGGGCCTGGTGACAGATTAACGAGCACCAATAGTTTTTGTGGCGGCAGCCACTCGGTCCTTGGATCTGGGCTGAGAACTGCCTCCAGCGATCAGAGGGTTGAGTCACTTCTCCGATCTAGGGCAAAAGGCCTCAAAATCCAACTCTGAGGTGGATACTAATCATTTCCGTACACAGTGGTTTAGGACAGGAAGTGCAGAGTAACACTCCCACTTTTGATGCAATAGCAATGAGAACATTTACAAGAAGCCGAATGGAATTGCCCACAGCTAAAATTGCACCAGCAGCCTAGAGTTACTCTTGCAAAAAGTGCCATGGAATCTCTAATGAGCATCAGCACTTCAGTTTTATGCATCGTTCTGCTCCCCTCGTTCCCACACACCCTTTGTGTAGCTTATGCATCTGAGCAGCAGGTGGCAGGCAGAAGTGGCACTATAATGAATCCAACCACAACTGCACACATGATGAAACCAGAAGTCCCAAAATCCAGCCTTGATTATAGATCTCCTACAAGTAGGAGTAGCAGGTGCCTGATCTTTCTCTCCCACAAAATCCACATGCATTCCCTTTCTCTGGCACGTACACACACCATCTGATCTCATGCAAAAATACCACATTACAGTAGAGCTGTCACAATACGAAAAATGTGAATATAGGCCCCAAACAGAGCTAGATCCAATAGGACGTTGTGCAGATGAATTAAAGCAGCCCAGGATTTTATATAGATTGCTGTACAAAACAGGATTCAAGCTCCCGAAGCAATAAAAACCACAATTACTGCATGCAATGAGAAGCCATTGCCCAGGAGGTAATATGAATCTGCTGTGTGTTTAATTTCAATCAAATAATTGAGGTTGATTTGCTGCAAAGCGGCCAGAAATCGATCACTGTCAGGATATTTGTCTGGAAAAGCTACTGATTTAGGTGGAAAACATTGAAGAGGTGGAAAAGGTGAAAAAAAAAGAGAGAAGGGAGGGATGAGCCAGGTCAATCGTTAATGGCCATGGCTGAGCGTGAGTCCTCAGTAAAAGCCAGGCCCAAAGTACTGTCCCAGCTGATTGGCCATTTGCTGGAAATTGGATTGGTCAGGATCGTCTGTGTCTAATGGCAGCCTCTCCCCTTCCTAGCCATCCACTAGCTCTTCACTCAGCTTCTTGGCTTGGCCGTTGTCCTCCACAGAAGTGGTACCTCTGGGGAGGTTGGCTACCGACCCATGGCCATCTTGCAGCGACCATGGCAAAGAGTTGGTGCCATAGTATGCCACTGCCTCATCCCTGTGCACCAGGCTTAGCTGGAGGAAAGACAGCTGTTGGCCCAAGCCCCTCAAATCCATGTTGCCCTTTGGCCTCTGGCATATGGACATTGTGCTGAATCTGGAGGGAAACAAAATGGTGGCAAAGAGTGAATGGAGGCCAGTTCCCAAGCCTCCTATAATGGCTGCTGCTTGGCAGGAATGCCCCACTGCAAGCCCTGAGTGTGCTCGGAGACTCTGGAATCACAGCAGGTCAGCTAATAATGGGGAGCCAGTCAGATAACTGGGGATAGACAATGTCCAGACGGCTGAAAGGGGATCTGTAAAACTAGCTCAGACCATACACAACTATCTATCCATCCATCCATTCCTCCCCACACATACCCCTCCATCCATCTATCCACATCTCTTCAGCCACAGCCCAAAGGAAGGGACCCCCCCAACACTGAAGGCAGACTGGGAGTTTGGTCTCCATTTGCAAGTGACTCCCCCAAGCCATCAGGTTCAATAGGCTGCCATCCAGGCTCAGACATGCCTCTCCTTCTATGAGGTAGGGGGCACAGACTGGGAATGGGAGGAGGGACATAGAGGGGAGGGACGTGGTCAAACATCCAGGAGATCCTTGGAGAAGAAGGGTTGGTTGTGGGGTCAGGGACCCAGAAGATCTGAGTTTGATTCCCAGCTCCTTGGGTGAATCATTTTATCTCCATCTAAGGCAGCTCTGTGGTCCACAGCATCTGAGTACCTCACTCTTTAACGCATTTATCCCTCACAGCACCCCTCTGAGGCTGAGAAGTGGAGCACAGAGAGGCTAAGGTCCAGATCCTCCAAGGATCCCATGGAAGTTAGACCCTTAAATCCCCTGCTGGATCTAGGCCTTAATGACTTGCTCAAATCTGTAGCTGAGCAACACTCAAACCCATGCCTCCCAGTCGAGCAACCTTCCCAGCCTCAGCTCCTCCATCTGTAAAACGGGGGATATGAACTCTTCTGTTCAATATAGGGATTGTAAGTTCTTTAGAGCTGACATGGTGTGTGTCCCTTGGCCCAGTGGGAGCCCCTAATTGCAGCTGGTGGCTGTAGTTAATCTGCACAGATTTCAAGGCCAGAAGAATCCACTCTGATCATCTAGTGTGACTTCTGGCATAACACAACCTGGAGCAATTCACCCAGTCGTTTCTGCAGTGAGCCCATCTTTTAGCAGCCTTGCATGGCTTCTGTCTGTCCTGAATTTTGTGCAGGCCATGGGGGGGTAAGCAGGGCGGGGGGGGATTTGAGGAAATATCCCATGCCCAAACTGGATCTACCCAGTTCTCTTTGTGATGTGTGCCACTGCTGGGTCTCAGAAAGGCAAAATCCAGTGCAAAAATAAGTAGTTATTCCTGCGTGTGTCAGCGATTCCAAAACCAGCATCTAGTCTGACCACCTGTATGTACATCATAGGCCAGAGAACTGCCCTGAAATAATTCCCAGGGAAGATCTTTGAGAGAAACTGCCAATTTCCATTTAACAATTCCCAGTACTGGAGAATCCACCACAACCCTTGGGAAATTGTGCCAAAAATTTACCCCTTGCTTATTTCCAATCTGAATTTGTCTGGCCTCAACTTCCAGCCATTGGATCGTGTTAAACATTTCTCTGCTCAGTCGAAGAGCCCACTATCAAATATTGGTTCCCCATGTAGGTACTTATAGACTGTGATCAAGTCACCCCTTAACCAAAGCAGAGTCGCAACCCGGGGCTTGAAAGTTATGTCAGATGAATTGTAGAAATATAGGGCTAGAAGGGGCTTCAAAGGATCACCGTCTCCAGCCCTCCGGCACTGAGGCAGGACCAAGTAAACCTAGGCCATCCCTGAGAGGTGTTTGTCCAAAACATCCACTGATGGGGATTTCATAACCTCCTTTGGTCACCTGTTCCAATGCTGAACGATTCTTAGGAAGGTAGGATGTGAATATAAAGCAGGAGTGCTATTCCAGTTAATTGCACAGTCTACAGGCATCTACACAGGGAACTGAAATTTTGATAACAGAGGGATCTTTAGTCCAGCAGACAAAGGCTGAAAGTTAAAGCTAGATACATTCAAACTGGAAAGAAGACGCTCATTTTTAACAGCAAAGAGAATTACCACTGGAGCCATTTACCAAGGGCTGTGGGGGATTTTCCATTACTGGCAATTTTTCAATCAAGATCTGTTCTAGTTCAACGTGGCGTTAATTCAGGGCAGGTCTCTGGCCTGTGTTATGCAGGAGGTCAGGCTGGATGATCACAATGTTCTGGGAATCTACGCGTCAATCATTGCTCTGTATAGACAAGGCCCGAGACTGTGGCAAGGGAGAGATGAGGGCGGATTAAGATGGTTTTCTATGCCAATGGCCCGAATACAAGAGAGTGCGAGGAAAGAGGTTTCCTCACGTTCATTGGCAATCCCAAAAGGTGTCATCTCCTCCAAGAGCGACGAGGGGAATATGGACCTGTGCTGAAAGACTAAGAGAGACCAGGATCGGGAAGGGGCAGGAGTGGCAGAGACATAGGAGGTCAAAGCCCACAGATACAAGGTCTGACCCTATGTGGGTGGGTCATGCCCACCCCAATGGGTCTGGCTTTCTCTCACTGCTTTGCCAGCACTGATCTAGCTCTCTCAGGGCCCACCGCTTCCTCCTGAGGTTGTGGGAGCCGGCTGGCTTGGGCCACAGGGAGCGGTCACGCAGAGAATCCATCTCACAGGCCCGGCTGGTGCAGCAGAGGCCCGGGGCACATTCATCTTGCTATGGGTTGCACCTTGTCCCACCCTCACCACAGCTCACACCTTCCGTGCACTTCCCCCACACGCACTGGTAGCCCAGGCAGCACTCCCCGCCCCACTGGGGCCTGATTGGAGCAGGTGCCCCCTAGAGGGGAAAGGCCCCATGTCCTATTCATCATCCCCTTGAGACAGCCAGTCCCATTCTGGCACAGAAGATGTCCCAATGTATCACTCACACTCACCGTGTGCTTAGCTTTACACTCCCAGCACTGGCTGGCAAAGAGGGAAGAGGAGCAGAAGTGGGCCGTCCAGCAACCATGGTCACTCAGGCAGCCTTGGGGAGAATGGAGCATCTCAGCAGCAGCTGCAAGAAGGACTCCACGTCCTCCCTAACCCAGACACCCTGGTATCTACATCATCCCACAAACTGTGCCTGAGCGAAGGGAGGCAGGGTGGCTGGGGAGATCCTGTCAGCATGGTCTCCTGCCCCAAAAGGATTGGTCCCCATCTCTCACTTCTGTTAGAACACCAACCATCTAATCAAAAAGGGCTCATGCATCCTTGGATGGACAAACCGGGGAGTAGTGTGGGTAGAAGCCGGGAAGTGATTTTACTTCTGTATTCGCGTTGGTGAGACAATACTGGAATCCCGTGGCCAGTTCTGGCGTCCACATTTTAAAAACGATGCGGAAAAATCAGAGAGGGTGCCTAAAAGATCCACAAAAATTATATGAGGGCTGGAAAATGTGCCTTACAGTGAGAGATTTAAGGAGCTTGATATGTTCAGCTCATCAAAAGAAGATCAAGAGGTGATTTGACTGTGGTTGATGGGAAGGGAAATCCTGGGTGTGGAAGGGCTCTTTGATCTAGCAGAGACAGGCAGAACAAGAACCGGTGATAAGCAGTTAAAACTAGACAAATTCCAATTTGTCCAGTAAGGCCCACATGTCTACCAGTGCAGATGATTCAGCCCTGGAACAAACTCCCCTGCCAAGTGGTGGAGTTTCCATCTTTGGCTGTCCTCCGATTCACACTGGCTGCCTTTCTGGAGGAGATGTGTCAGCCAAACACAAGTTATGAGCTCAGAGCAGGGGCAATGGTGAAATTCTCTGGCCTGTGCTCTGTAGGAGGCCACTAGATGATTGAATGGCTCCTGCTCTTAGAATCTATGGATCTGCGCCCCTAACAAATCACCTTTGATCACAAAGGAGGTGTCAGAACATCTGGAGAGGAGGAAAGCGGTAGCAGCCACAATACTGGCCTGACATTCCTAAGAACTGGAATCAGTTCCCAGATCTGCTACAAATTCCTTGGGTGACTTTGGGCGTGTCACTTCATCACACTGCTCTTGCAATTTTACTGAAGACTGGGATGGTGTTTCCATCACATGAACTGGTGTGGCTGGGTAGCATCTGGCACAATGGGGGTCCTGATTTTGGTTGGGAGGGGGTGTCTGTGCTGCACCTGGCCCAGCAGGGGGCCTCAATATCTATTGGGAGGCCATACACCTAATAAAAATTATTTTGCATCCAGTACCACAGGGAATATTCTGCAGAGCTGAGCAGAACTCAAGCAACTGGGGTTATCTGAGAAGCTGGTACCGACTCTAGAGATTCACACAAGTTCAGCTGATCCAGTGGAGACCTGTTCCCCATAGCAGCTTCCTCGTCTCGCCAAGCTACCCAATCCTGCTGCCACTTGGGTGAAGAATTCTGACTGCCAAAGGTGTCTGAGCACTGGAGGAAACCTGCCTTGTGTTTAAATAACCTGCAATTCCCCCCACTCCCAACACACCTTCCCCCAGCGGCTCCAAAACTCAGTGTGGGTGCAGGGATAGTTCTGAAAATGCTGTATGGGCAGTTTATATAGGGACTCCTCGCCTGGGGCTGAGATACAGCTGCCTCTGGGGTGGGGCATGGCAGCTGTTTATACAGATTTAGGCCAATTTACACTGTCTGAGGACCTGGGTCATTGACTCCAATGGAGCTACAGTCAAATACACCAGCTGGGATCTACCCCCATTGACTCCAATGGAGCGATGGCTGATTGACACCAGCTGGGGATACGTCCCATTGAGTTTCCTTCTGATCACCTCATCCTAAAAAGGATCTAGTACAAACAGGCCATGTCTACACTAGGTGCATTTTACTGGTATACTATGCCAGCTGCAGCTACACTGGCAAAGCTGGCCTTTTACTGTGTAGCGTATTCCACCCCTCCCGAGTGAAACCAGTGCAATTTTGCCAGCATAACTGTGTCTACACAAGGGCCTTCTGTGGGCACAGCTACACCAGTCAGGGATCACCCCTCTTCATACCCCCCACTGGCAGAGGCTGTCATGTAGACATGCACTTAGAAGGGGGTTCAATAATGGGTGACAATTACAAGAGGACTGGGAAATCTCTCTGATGAAGAGCGTTGGAAAACAACTGGGAGAGGAACATGCAGGCAGCCGCTAGAGGCTACAGCCAGCAACCAATGGGATGGAGAAGGTAGATCAGTAACTTTGATCCCCCGTGAGACCAGAGCAGTAGACCCCAAAGCACCCTTCAAGCCTGCCAGGGTCCCGGTGTGGAAGACGGGTGTCCCCAGCTAAGCCAGGCTTGCATAGAAGCTGTAGATTGGTTAGCTCTATTTTTTCTCAAAAAGAAAAGGAGTACTTGTGGCACCTTAGAGACTAACAAATTTATTAGAGCATAAGCTTTCGTGAGCTACAGCTCACTTCATCGGATGCATCCGATGAAGTGAGCTGTAGCTCACGAAAGCTTATGCTCTAATAAATTTGTTAGTCTCTAAGGTGCCACAACTACTCCTTTTCTTTTTGCGAATACAGACTAACACGGCTGCTACTCTGAAACCTGTCTATTTTTTCTGGAATGCTTTTGTTCTGCATAAACAATACGTTGCTTGATGAAGCTGGTGCTCACAGGCACCTCTGGTGCCAAGCTGATACCAGATTGTGACGAAGCGTGACTGTTCTTAATGTTTCCTCTGAATAGTGTGGAGGTGCCTCAGTTTCCCCTAGGCAGTTCTTAAGTATCTAGGTGGTGGGATAAGGGTGTATGATCGTTGCAGAGCCCTAGAGGGCAGGTGTGGGCAGGGGTCTGGACACAGAGAAGGGCCGACACCCTGTTTCCTGGCAGCTGATGGCCTGGGCCCTTCCCCCCCGCAAGGTGAGAGCTAAAGGGTTGGAGAACAAAGGGATCCGGTGCCCTCCTGGCCCGGGAAAGGGTCAAAGCCCAGAGGAGGGGGGGGGCTGGAGAGAGTTTCAGTTTGGGGCTGGCTGGGGACAAGGAGTGAAGTGCAGACGTGGTTGTCTGGCTCACTGCCCACCAAAATGGACCCGGCTGAGGGGTACTGTTCTCTGCACCTACAAGCTCTGTGTTAGACCATGTTCCTGTCATCTAATAAACCTCTGTTTTACTGGCTGGCTGAGAGTCCTGTCTGACTGCGAAGTTGGGGGGCAGGACCCTCTGGCTTCCCCAAGACCCCACCAGGGTCCAAGACGGACTCGCTGTGGGAAGCGCCTGGAGGGGCAGAGGATGCTGAATGCTCCGAGGAAGCTTCCAGGAAGGTGGAAGCCGGGTGAGCTGTGTGTCCTGAAGACAGTCTGCTCACAGAAAGGAGACTTCCCCAGAGTCCTGACTGGCTTCGTAGGGAGCAATTCCAGAGCATCCCCCCCAGTTCCAGAGCATCCTCCGTGACACAGATCTATTGAGAATCAGCCCAAACCCTGCTCTGACGGGAGAGTCTCACAGGTTGCTGCCTCAAAAACAGGGATGGCTGGAGGTCTGAGACCACAGTGGAACACCGCAAAGGTTAGAGGTGCAATCGCCTGCCTTATGATCCTGAACCATGGGTCCTTCAGCTAAATTGAACAGGGCGAACTGAAAACTGAGCAGAGAAAATCCACCATGAGCCTGCGGAACTCATTGCCACTGGCTTATTCTTGAGACCAACTGCTGAGTGGACTGGCTGGTGGAAGCCGTTTGGGGTGGGCACCCTGTTTATGTTCCATGTCTGCACACTGCCCAGGGCACTGGGGTTCTGGACAGATATAGTGGGCTGATTCCTACAGCCCTCCATAAAAGCAGCAGAGTTCAGAATTTAATGTCTCCAATTTACCCCCTGCCAGAGAGAGAATTTTTATTGCAAGAAAAACCCAAGGAGCAGGACTTTATACCCAGATTCACCAGCATGGCACAGGCCTCCCGCAGGGGGTGTATCCTCTCCATTTTTGCTACAGCTTCCTGAAGAAGAGGGAAAAATGAAGCCTCCATGCTACAGCTTTGTGCCAGGCCAGGGTAATGAGGGGAGCTTTCTTCGGAGGGAGGGGGCTTCCATCAGCCCATCCCGGATAGCTAGCAGCCTGTGCCTTCTGTCGCTAAGGGATGTGCCTTCTGGCCAGCTGGTCTCAGAGGCCTTCCAGGGCCTGGCTTTGCGCCGTAAGTGAATGATGAGGAAGGCCAGCCCGGGGCGGGGGATCGGCAGGACGTGTCTCCCTAGGACAGGCTCTGCTTCTGCCCCACCACCTGCTCCTTCCTCTCTAGACTCTGCCTGGCTTCCCTGGAAGAGACACAGGTAAATGGGGAATGTGTGACACCGTACCTGGGCCTGCACTGGTGAGGAGATGCCCCTAGGACGAGAAGGATGTGAGGTTAGAGCTGGGGGGGCTGGGAGCCAGGACTCCTGGGTTCTTTCCCCGGCTCTGGGAGGGGCGTGTGGTCTAGTGGGTTAGAACAGGTGGGCTGGGAGTCAGGACTCCTGGGTTCCATCCCTGGCTCTGGGAGGGGAGTGAGTCAGAGCAGGGGAGCTGGGAGCCAGGACTCCTGGGTTCAGTTTCCAATTGTGTCCCTGCCTCCCTGGGTGCCCTTGGACATGGGCAGGCCTTTCCTCCCTCTGTGCCTCCAATTGTGTCCCTCCCATACAAGGGAGTGTGTGATCCTGACCTCCATCTGTTAATAGTGGATGAGTGATGACAGTGATGGTGAGCTGGGGCCCTTGAGCTCCTGCAGCGAGGCCAATATTCAGGAGTGTAGCCTTGGGGCCCAGCGTCAGACTCCTTTAGTCTGTTACACTGTCCCCCGGCCCGGAACCTAGTTCCAAAGGTCTGGCAGGCGGGGACAAGGGAGATGGTGGGGTGGGGGTTGATAAGTTTCTGCTACTGACTCTTCTTTCTTCCCCGGGCTGTGGCCCCAACCCCCGTGTTTGCCGGGAAATACAGGCGCCAGGTGCCCTGCATGGAGCCTAGCAACAGAGCATCACAAGTCTGCAGGTACCATGAATCAGGAGACAGTGTGTTAAAGGAACCAGCCAGGGAAGGAGAGGGGTCCATGGGGGCAGGTTGTGTATAGAAACTGACAGAGCTGGAGAGAACCCAGGAGTCCTGGCTCTAACCACTAGACCCCACTCCCCTCCCAGAGCCAGAGCAGAACCCAGGAGTCCGTTGCACTCTGACTTGTGAGCGTCTTCCCAGGAGTTCCTAGAGGTGAAGTCCCACTGCCGACCCCCAGCAGAGGTCACTCAGGGTGCACATCATCCCTGGCAGGGGCTCTGGCCTAGAGCGCAAATGCAGGGTCCCCACCCCCAGCCCCCCACATCCATCCCCAGCCGGCTCTGGGCTCCAGCCATCCCCTCGTGCCTCTGTCTGTCCCAGCCCCTCCACACTCACCCGCCATCTCTCTGCCAGGCCCCGCTCCCCCTGCTCGATGGAGGTCACCGTCCTGTCGGAGAACAGCATCACGCCCGTCTTGTTGTCTGTCACCTGAACGGGACCAGGACCGGCTCAGCCCAAGGAAGGGGGCTGGGAAAGGTACTCGGGTCTGAGCAGGGAACAGCCACAGCACAGGGCGCTCTGGCCATGCCCCCAGTGGGCCCTGGGGAGGACATTACTTCACCCCACCCCACCCCCACTATCCAGGGAGCTGGGGTCAGGGGGGTTCATTCCTAGGTGAAGATCCACATGGAGATTTCAGGTCCCCTCTTGATCGGGCATCCCTGGGGGAGCCCTGGCAGGCTGGGGGAGGAAGTGGGGCACCACCACCTCCCTGCTCCTGCTCACCTTGTTGATCTCACGGTGGATGTACACCGTGGCATTCCCCACCCTGCGCTGCTCCTTCTCCTCGGTGTGGTAGTTGTGGGGAAGCTTGCGGAAATCAATGGGGGCCTCGAAGCGCCCCTCCTCCTGCCCCAACTCCACCTGCAACAACCCACATCGACTGAGTCCTGGGAGTTACAGTCCCCAGACCTGACTCCCAGCCCCTGGCTCTAACCACTAGACCCCACTCTCCTCCCAGCACCAGGAATAGCAGTAATTAGGAAACACACACACAGACTCACACAAAACCCCTCAGAGATATTGAGGTTAGAGTGTGCAAACACAGACAGACAGACACACACACACACAGTCCAACTCCTGCTCCCCCCACCCAACAGAAATGAGGGGGTGTGGGGCGATAACCGTGGGCTGGACAGAGATACAGACAGGGCATGTGCATGGAGACAGCGACTCAAAATTAGGTGGGGGAATGAGGATAGATGGGGCTGGGGGAGAAGGTAGGTGGGTGTCTGGGGCTGGAGGGATGGGTGGGGCGGTGCCTGGGGAGGGGTAGAGGGGACAGCTGAGGGTGTCTGGGGAGGGGTGGGAGTCCCTGGGGCTGGAGGGAGGGGTGGTGGGGGATGCCTGGGGAAGGGTGGGGATGTGGGTGCCTGGGGAGGGATAGAGGGGCAGGTGGGGGTGCATGTGGGTAGGGATGGGTTGTTGGGGAGTCCCTGGGGGCCCGAGGGGAAGGGTGGGGGTCCCTAGGGAGCAGGGGGCACTCAGTCTCACCCGGCTGCCCCCCAGCAGGTGCTGGAAGCGGCCCAGCAGGCGACGGGCAGCAGGTGGCAGGAGGGAGCCCCCAGCCCCCACCAGCAGCACAACCAGGGCACAGAGCAGCAGCCACCGCGCCCGCATCGCGCCCGGCCTGTCCAGCGGCGTCTGAGCAGGTCTGCGGGCGGACAGAGCAGGTGGGTGGGGGGCACAGCCCCAGCCCGGCCCCCTGCCCTCCGGCACCCTCTCCTCACACCCCTTTTTCCATCCCTGTATCCCTCCCTCCCCCACACCCTTCCCTCCCTCCATCCTTCCCCTATCCATCCCTCTGCCACACCCCTTCCTCTATCCCTCCCTCCAACCCCCAAAACTCCTCTCTTCCTCCATTTCTACATCCCCAGACACCTGCATCCTCCTCCATCCCCCAGGCATCCCTCCCCCACACTCCACCCTCCATCCATCCTCCCCACTCCCCTCCCTCCCCATATACACCTTTCTCTCCCTGCAACTGCCCCTTGTGGGTCCCTCTCCCCCTGCATCAACCTCTCTCCTTTTCTCCCCATGGAGTTGCCCCCTCTTTGACCAGCCCTCCCCCCATAATTACCCCAGCTTATTCCCCCTTCTGACCAACACTGCCCCAATCTCTGCACCCCCATAGCACTGTGATCCCAGCAACCTCCTGATCTCCCTTCCCTCCCCCCAAAACTACCCTGCTCCTTCAATCCTCCCAGAACCCCCCAACCCACCCTGCCTTCCCCCACCCTGACCTTCCCCCCCACCACCGACCAGCCACCTCCCAGGGACCCGTACTGGTCTGTTTCTCCTGGGACACCGATTCGAACGGGGTTCTGATTCCAGAACCGGCCACCAGCCGACCCATGGGGTCCCACCATGCTTGGGCACTTGCCAAGAGATGCCCATGGCCTCCCCCTCCGTGTCAGCAGCTGGGCAGCGCAGCCGCTCGGGCAGCAGGGTGAAGTTGGGCCATTTCTGTCGCCCCAGTAGCTAAGGCGCCATAACTAAGACATAGAGCAACACCCAACTCTGCTGCAGACTTCCTCTATACCTCAGTTTCCCCATCTGTAGAGCAGTGGGGACGGCCCTGACCTGCCTCGCCTCACGGGGCAGGAGGGAGAACACAATTTATAACTTTGACAGATAATGATCCAGGGTTATTATGAATAATTGGGCCCTACCAATTTCACAACTGTGAAACTGTCACGGATGTTGAAATAAGCCCTTCACTGGGAAATCTGATCTCCCCATGTTTCCAGGAGTGGGGCTGCTAGGCCGGACGGGTCTGGGGAGGGACAGGACTTGTCTTTCCCCTGCACGGCCGCCGTCCGTAGGGAAATCAGTCCTATCTCCAGAGGCAGGGCAGAAAGGAGGGTGGTACACCCCCCCTTCAAGGAGCCACATTTTTTTTTAGGGGGGCTCCCCAATTGGCTGGGACTAGCAGCTTGTAGCCCCGGCTGGGGTGATCAGATCCACCTCCAGGAGCCTCCCCCGGCTGCAGGAAGCTCCACGGCCCAGTTCCAAAAGCAGCATAGAAGTGAGGGAGGCAACCCTACAACCCCCCACAACAGCTTTGTGACCCCCCCATCCTCTTTTAGGTCAGGCCCCCCAGGATTACAAAACCCTGAAATTTCAGAGGTAAACAGCTGAAATTGTGAAATTGACCAATCTTAAAACCCTTTAGCCGTGAAATTGACCAAAAAGGACTGGGAATTTGGTAGGCTCCTAATCATGAGGCAGTTGTTTGTCTGTATTGATGTCAAGGCCCAGCGCTGCAGGGTAGTTTGGGGAATCAGTGAACGCCCACGGCCGGGGAGCTCCCAAAGGTTCCCACTTTGTGACCATTCCAACTGGTCACTGGCATCAGGCGTGCAAGAGGAATGGCCTGACACCGCCCTCTTCCGCCTTTGCCAGCCACGCAGCCCGGGCTGGAAATCGCACTGCTTCGCGCCAGAATGATTTTCCTCGGGAGTTTGTGTGTGCTGCAAAACTGACATTTGCCGCCACAAACCAATGAGAATCTAGCTCCGGCCAGCCAAAATCCGCCAAGAGCAACGTCGCAGATACACCGCCGGGAGCCAGTGCTGGTCAGGCTGGTATGTGTCTGCTTATACGGGTACCCCTCGCCCGGCGCTGGGATGCGACTCCTCTGGGTTGGGGTGCAGGGGCTGGTCCTATGGGGATCCGTTGCCCGGCACCGAGATGCAGCCCCTCTGGGGTGAGACACAGGGGCTGGTTATTTGGTGACCCCTCACCTGGCACTGGGACACAGCCCCTCTGGGAGGGGGTGCAGGGGCTGGTTATATAGGGACCCCTCCCTGCCCCCACAACCTGTGCTCCTCCCCCCACCTGCCCGTATAGGGGGAGGGGCATTATCACATTTGCAATGAGCATTTAGCAGTGGGGGACCTGCAATACCAAATAGTCCCACTGGGGGAAGCATTTACAATAGGATCCCCAGCATTTTGGCAGGGGTGGGGACACACCCTCCTGGTTAATTTTCTCCCAGCATCCCTTGCAAATAACAAAAAGGACCAATTTTTCAGGGCTGGGATCCCACATTTTTATTTTATTTACAAAGTGGATTTTACAAAAGTTGCAAATTCCTGCGAAGAGGTGAGGCAGCTCACAGATGAGGGGAATATCCCCCTGGCCTCCAATCCAGGGCCCCTGCATCCTCCCAGTTTGCCCTGCTCCTCCCGCCCCCAGATCTCCACCCCCCGCCCCCATGGAGAACAACATTCAGTGGCACACAGACATATTCACACATCCCAACCTGCTGCCCCACCCCAATTCCCCCCCCCACCCACCAGGACCTCTCCCAATCCCCCCTCCCAGTTTGCACTTCCCCTCCCTACTGCAGCAAACCCCAGTAATAGATACCCAGAGACAGAATGAAATAGCTGCCCCATCCCTACGCCACTGCCCCGAAGGGTGAGCACAGCTCAGGCCATGGCGGGGATGACACACTGGGGTTGGGGGAAATAGACCAGGGGCGCTGCCCCTTGCCAAGAAGGCTCAGACAGACAGGGAAAGAAAGCTGCTTCAGCCCATGCTGGATGGTCCCAGTTGGGGGGCAGTGGATCATGCCCATCTGCTCCCCCTCCACCCCCTGGGGCGGGAGGGGTTTCCTAGGAGTATCGGGTCAGCTTGTCGTAGTTCTGGCCCATGTTTCTAAACAGAAACATCGATAACATCATGAGACAGAGCTGGGGGGAGAGAGAGAGAGAGTTACTGGAGGGATCCCACTTTTCACGCCAACCATCCCACTACTCCCATCAACCATCCCTTGACAAGCTGGGGTGGAGGGAGAGCGTTACTGAAAGGATCTCACTCCTCACACCAACCATTCCCTGGCAAGCTGGTGCCATGGGGTGGGAGAGTTAATGGAGGGATCCCACCAACTATCCCCCACAGAGCTGGGGGTTGGGAGAGTTAATGGAGGGATCCCAAATCGTTCCCCACACAGCTGGGAGAGTTAATGAGGGATCCCACTGCTATTATCAACCACCCCCACAGAGCTGTGGGAGGGAGTTGAGAGATCCCACTTTTCCCACCAACCATCCCCTGCACAGCCTACCCCCTCCACCCCAGCGGCTCTGTGTGACTGGGGTCAGGTGGGCCTACCGCCCCCAACAATGCAGCCACACACCCCTGCGAGAAGGCCCCTGAAATCAATGCTGTGATGGGGGATGGGAAGAGGTTGGGGGTGAAGAGGGTGATGGGGGTAGATGATCAGAGGTGGAGTCAGCTCCTGAGTCATTCAGGGGTCAATCCCACAGGTGTGGCGATTCCCTGAAATCTCTGTCCCCTGCGCCCCGCTCCCTGCAGCACAGCACCCCCTCGCGTCACCCTGAGGCTTTGGGACCAGCCCTGCCTCAGGGGAGAGCGCCCCCCACTGGAATAACCACTTCTCCTAACTTCCTCATTCTTTCACAGATACTTTATTATTAGGGGATGCTGGGAGGGGTCTCCCCGTTTCCTGTCTAGTGGGCCCCCTGCGGGGCTCTCAGGCGATGCGCTGCTGACCCCCCCAGCGATAGGCCAGGCCCCTGGGCTGGGGACTGCCCTGGAGCTGCTGCATCTCCTGCTCTGGCCCCTCGGGGGCGCCGAATGATTCCTCTCGGAGCAGGGAGCACACCATGGACATGGCGTGGATCTGGGGGGAGGAGACGGGGCTGATGGGGGGGGATCTGAGCTATTCCCCCCCCCAGGTTCCCTCCTCCCTGTCCCCACCCCTGGGGTAAGTTACCTTGCCAGTACTCCTGATACATGGGTCTGGTGTGGCAGGAGGGAAAGGGTTAATGGGGTCCGTGTGGGGCAGACACGGCCCGGGACACGCTCAGACACGTGTTAACACCGGTGACCCACATGCGGGTGAGGTAACACAGGTGTGCAGGGACACAGAGAGGGACATGCATGGCCCACGCACGCACCGACACACATGGAAACATGCACAAGCCCCACACACACACCAACGCGCAGCTGCAGGAAGGTGTGTGGGCACAGGCGCACACCGACACATGTGGGGACACGGGCTGGGCAGGAACACAGGACCCAAAACGCACGCAGAACGACACACGCGCGTGCAGACATGCCCAAGCCGCCGCCCCGCACTGCCGCCACACAGGCACACTGGCGCCACCTGCTGGGGAAGGTCAGGATTTCCTGGGAGCCACTGGTGAGTCTCCGGCACTCCAGGGTGCTGGTCAGCGCCAGGCACAACAGCTGCAGGAACTGGGCCGGGGGGGGGGAACTGAGTCACGGTGGGGGGAGATCCCACATCCCCCTCAAGCTCTGTTATGGATCAATCCCCCCCAGCCTTCCCACACAGTGCCCCCTGGTGCTGATTCCCCATCCCAGGGGGTGGCCCCTGCTCCCCAGCCCCGCCCATGCCCCCCAGGTCCGTTACCTCCATCAGGACAATGCCCAGGCAGATGCCCACGATGCTGATGATGTTATTGGCCAGCCAGCCCTGGACGCTGTTTGCGCAGCCCTGATTGGATGACAGCAGGGAGAGGGGGTGAGGTCAGAACACTGGCACCTACTACAAAATCCTCTCCCACCACCGTGCCAGTTGTGAGCTTCCCCGCAGCAGTGCCCCCAGCCGGGGACTCCGGCGCTGCGAGCTTCGCAGGCAGCACTCACCTGCTTGTAGACTGGCCAGTCCCCCTGGGCGGTGCAGAACCCAGTGACCCCCTGCATGGCCGGGGCCTCTGTGGTGTTGGTGCCGCGCTCACCAGGGCTGGAGCTGTTGTGACAGGAGCAGGGGTACAGGCTGCGGGAGGAGTTGTCCACGACTGGGTTCTGGTGCCAGTCCAGGTATGAGTTCCAGCCACAGCACTGGAGCTGCCGGGAGATTGGGGGGGGGGGACGACAGTGGGAGGGAATGGATGAGCCAGGGACCTTGGTGCCAACCAGCAGAGGCATGGGGGGGGCAAGGGCATGCACAGGGGTTTCCAGCAGGGTGGATAAAAATCAATGATTTAAAAAAAAAATTAAAAATCGATTTTTTTTCAATTTAAATTGGATTTTTTTGTTAAAATGCTTTTTGAGGAAAAAAGATACTTTTAATTAAGATACATTATAGCTCAAAGATACCTCCTCATGGAATAGGGATTATAAATTCTAATTCTGTAGTAGGAGACAATATATTCATGTCATGTTTAAGTTTTGTAAATGACTTCCAATAGTTCATGGATTAGGGACCCAATCTTATGGGGTTCCAGTGACTTCTTCATAGAAAGATTAACCTAAATCATCTATCTACCCAATGGGACTCAGGGCTCAGTCTAGCCGATCCCATCAGAGATGCTTAGTTTTGCAGTTCTCAAATTGTGGATTTGTCTCCCCCAGAGGTAACGTGCTTGTTAACAGCAAAAATGTTTTGAAATAAATAAATATATAGAGGTGAGAAATAACCGACCTCAACTCTTGTCCCTCTGCAAATGTGTGTCCAGAGTGTCAATCCCTTATCTCGCTCTAAAAGTGCAAAGTTTCAAAAAGTTCAATGAATAGAAGATTGTTGGGGGCGGAATAGATCTGGACAAGGAGAAGATGTCTGGAGAAAAATGTGAGAAGCGAGGGACATACGCTTGTTTTGTTAAAATATTACATGTTTGCTGCTGAAGAAAAAAATCCAGAATACTTAATGTTGTTGTTTTAGTTAAACAAAACATTTAAAATGTCTGTCTGGTGATGTTCTCCTCCTAATACAGCATGGCCAGAAAATCCTCCAAATATTAATGATTAACCTGAAGAACTGGAGATAGATCATCTCCCAGTGACTTCATAAATATCTGCTTCAATTACTTTAGGTAAACGAAATAACCAAACAATGATTCGTTTTCTGATATCATTGTAAAACTAATCTGAAAAGTTTTCAAAATAAATCACTGTGTAAAAATGTATAGTGTGTCCCTTCTAAAAATGAAGCCTACAGGTATCTCTGAGTTGTGAAGAATATGTATTAAGGTTATAACAACCAACAAGGATGCACTTTTATGTAGGAAACCATGATTAAATCGAGTCTTCCTAATTCAAGATTTAAATCAAATCCACCCTGGTTTCCAGGGACCCCCGGGGCCTGATGTCTACATAGGTGGGCACCCAGGGACGGCCTGTGGGGTCTCTCCCCACAGCGTGAGGTGGACGCAGGGGCCAGATTTAGGCAGTTTTGTCGGTGGCGAAGTGGGAAGCGTCGGTAATGATTTTGTGCTGCCTAGGCGTGCCTCAGTTTTCCCCCATACGGTGCATTGTCACCCTGCTGCGGAAAAAGGGTTAACACTGCTCCTTGCATGGCACAGAGGAGTCACCTGCTATCTGTGGGGAACAATTGGGCCGCTCAAGAACTGGCTGAACCGACCCAGAATCTTATTGGGTTCGGAGAGACGCTGAGACCCGAATCCCCCCCACAAATGACCGAACAATCGAGGCCCCCAGTGGGTGGGCGAGGGACCAAACACCTGGAGAACAAAGGGGGAAAAGGGGCTGGAAACGAAGGACGCAGGGACGGGGGGGGCCGTTCACCGGAGCTGCCTGGCCAGGCCGCGGCTCAACCTCTGCCCCCGGTGCCAGCCTGAGGGGTCTGGCCAGGCCGCAGTCCGCTGTGGAGAGAGACAGGGGTCCCTGGTGCCAACGGCCCCATCTGGGAAGCCAGGGGCCGGCCTCTTGGCGTGTGGGTCCCTGGGGGCCACCCTGCTAGTGTGGTCCAGCCGGAGGCTGGTGTCTCTTAGCCGGGTCGGTCCCAGCCTAGGGGCAGGAGGGACGAGGCTCTGCCAGGGAGCCAGCCCCTAGCTCCTCCCTCCGGTCAGCAGAAATTGATCCGATCGAGGCCCTGGCTAACGGCTCCGAGAGGAGGGACCGGGACAGGACAAACGATCAGGGTGTCCCACTTGGGAAAAGGGCCGCGACCCCTCCTCGGGGGAGCCCAGCCACACCAGGTTTTCTCTCACGAGCCAGGCTTCACAGCCAGGAGCAGGCTGCCGGGGAGCTGGGCCGGGTTCCCGCAGGGGGGCTGGGCCCCAGGAGTCTCACCTGCCCCTGAATGAAGTCCCAGCTCTGGTGCTTCTCACCGGGGGGTCCTGCCAAGGGATAGGTCAAGATGGCGTCCTCCACGAACTCCCGCATCTTGCCACTGAGCTGGGTAGGAGAGAGGAGAGGTGACTTTCCCCCAGACAAGGCCCTGGCACCGCGAGCTTCCCCCCGGCGGTGCCCCCGGCCGAGCCTTGCCCGGCACCGCGAGCTTCCCCCCAGCCGAGCCTCGCCCGGCACCGCGAGCTTCCCCCTCGGCGGTGCCCCCAGCCGAGCCTCGCCCGGCACTGCGAGCTTCCCCCCCCCAGCGCGCCCCACTCACTGTGAAACGCTGCGTATACAGCAGGACCCCAATAGTGATCTGGATGGCGAAGAGAAGAAAGAGGAAACCGAAATACTGGGGTTGGGGGGAGAGAAAGGGGGTCAGTGAATCTTCTCAGCCTCAGGGCCCCCCCCAAGCTCTCTCCTGACCCCCCACCCCTCTGCACCTTGCCACCCGTAGACAGACTAACAGACACTGACACCCCAGAACTGATGGGGGTCACCCCACAGCTCTGCCCCCCCACTGGGCACCTGTGCTGGGTTGGACATGATCGCACCCCCCGCCACCCGGTTAACACCAAAACCCTTCCCCCAACCCTGGGGAGCTCAAGATTCCCCTCCCCCGACACCTGCACTGGCCCCCCAGCCAGGCTGGCACCGCCCCAGGCCCTCCCCCCACAGAGACAGCTGCAGCACTTCTGCTTTTCTCATTTCAGAGTAGCAGCCGCGTTAGTCTGTATTCGCAAAAAGAAAAGGAGGACTTGTGGCACCTTAGAGACTAACAAATTTATTTGAGCATGAGCTTTCGTGAGCTACAGCTCACTTCATCGGATGCATTTAGTGGAAAATACAGTGGGGAGACTGGATGCATCCGATGAAGTGAGCTGTAGCTCACGAAAGCTTATGCTCAAATAAATTTGTTAGTCTCTAAGGTGCCACAAGTCCTCCTGTTCTTTTTGCTTTTCTCTTTGTTTCCTCTCCCCTCCCACCAGCAGCCTGGGCCGGGCACCATCTGTGGGGCAGGCATCAGGGGCAGGGGGCAGAGCCCTGGAAGGATGTGGCTGCTGGGGGGGGGGCATCACGTGGTATCAGCTATGATGGGAAATTGCACCAGGCCCTGAGCTCATCGTGGTGGGGGGGGAGACTTCCCGCATCAACCCCACTGTGACCCCAGGTTCCCAGCCCCCCACTCTAACCACTAGACCCTCCTCCCCTCCCAGAGCCAGGGAGAGAACCCCGGAGTCCTGGTTCCCAGCTCCCCCCACCCCAGACCCCACTCCCCTCCCAGACCAGGGAGAGAACCCAGGAGTCCTGGCTCTCCTGTATACTTACAAATCCCAGCATACACTTGATCTCCTTGAGGGACCCCAGGCACCCGAGGAAACCCATCAGCATGGTGATGATGCCAACTCCGGACAGGATGTAGGACCAGACCTTCAGGGCGTACACCGAGGAACCTGGAAGGGGCCCGGGCAGAGCTCAGGGCTGGGCCGGGCGAGCAGGGGGCTGTGGGTCGGGACTGAGGGGCACAGCAGGACTGGGGGGGGGCAGAGCTGGACAAGCAGGGGGCTGCGGGTTGGGAGTGAGGGGCACCGGCAGAGCGCAGGGGGCTGCGGGTCAGGAGCGGAGGGCACCGCAGGGGGCATCGCAGGGGGCTGCGGGGGGGGGGGGCAGAGCTGGACAAGCAGGGGGCTGCGGATTGGGAGCGAGGGGCACCGGCAGAGCGCAGGGGGCTGCGGGTCAGGAGTGGGGGCACCGCAGGGGGCTGCGGGGGGGCAGAGCTGGACAAGCAGGGGGCTGCGGGTCAGGAGCGGGGGCACCGCAGGGGGCTGCGGGGGGGCAGAGCTGGACAAGCAGGGGGCTGCAGGTTGGGAGCGAGGGGCACCAGCAGAGCGCAGGGGGCTGCGGGTCAGGAGCGGGGGCACCGCAGGGGGCTGCGGGGGGGAAGAGCTGGACAAACAGGGGGCTGCAGGTTGGGAGCAAGGGGCCCCGGCAGAGCGCAGGGGGCTGCGGGTCAGGAGTGGGGGGCACCGCAGGGGGCTGCGGGTCGGGAGCGGGGGGCACCGCAGGGGGCTGCGGGTCGGGAGCCTCACCCAGGACGGCTGCAAAGCTTTGCTGGTCGATTAGGATCCAGAGGCCGAAGCTGAGGATGACACCACCCAGGAGCTGGGGGGGGGAGAAAAGAGGGGGTTACACTGGAGCAGGGGGGGGTTGCTCTGGCACGGCCCCTCCAGCCCGGGGCACAAGGGGTTCATGGGCTAGTTGGTGGCTGGCCCCAATCCAGAGATGTCTGCCCCCCACCAGCCCCAGCTGCAGCCTCCCGCTTTAGTGTGGGTCTCATCTAGGGAGGGGCAGGGGAAAGCAACCCCCTGCGCCCCAGGCCCTGCCCACCATCACCCACACAGGCCCAGCCCAGGCCCCCCCCATACTCACAAAGAAGAAGAGGTTGAAGAGGAAGAGGAAATATTTGGCGACGCTCAGAAACCCCTGGGGAGACATGGCCGGACCTGTGGGGGGAGGGGGGATGTTAATGGTCAGTTGCAGGGACCCCAGCGCCCCCCCAACATGGACACCCTGTACCTTGGGGCAGAGACAGCTGCTGCTTGCCCAGCCCCATGGAGACCCCAGGGGTGATGTCACAATGTGGGGGATGGGACACAGGACCTTTCCCCCCCAGACAGCCCCCAGTTCCCTGGGCCCAAGCCAGCTGCGGGGGCGGGCAGGGGAAGAGCTGATAGCAGCAGTCGCTGGTTCGGGCTGATAAGGCAACTTCCCCTCCCCCCATCACCCGGTGTCCCGGTCCCGGGCCCCACATCCTCTGTCGCTCCCCACAAAGGAAACCACACGGGCCCCACGTGTGCCTAACTCCCCTGGGCTGCTGTGCCGGTGCCCCTCACTCCCAACCCGCAGCCCCTGCTAGCCCGGCCCTGGGCTCCCCCCAGCCCTGCCGATGCCCCTCACTCCCGACCCACAGCCCCCTACAAGCCCGGCCCTGGGCTTCCCCCAGCCCTGCCGATGCCCCTCACTCCCGACCCACAGCCCCCTACAAGCCCGGCCCTGGGCTTCCCCCAGCCCTGCCGATGCCCCTCACTCCCGACCCACAGCCGCCTACTAGCCCAGCCCTGGGTCCCCCCAGCCCTGCCGGTGCCCCTCACTCCCGACCCACAGCCCCCCGCTAGCCTAGCCCTGTCCCCCCCCAGCCCTGTCGGTGCCCCTCACTCCCGACCCACAGCCCCCCACTAGCCTAGCCCTGTCCCCCCCCAGCCCTGTCGGTGCCCCTCACTCCCGACCCGCAGCCCCCCGCTAGCCCAGCCCTGTCCCCCGCCCCCCAGCCCTGCCGGTGCCCCTCACCCCCTGGCGCTCCCAGGAACTGATCTGGTTCTGGTTTCCCGTCTTTCGGGACCCTACCCAGCCCTGCAGCATCAGGCGGACCCAGGCGTCCGGGCGTGGCAGGGGGAGGGTCCCAGGGTGCAGGCTGCATGGCTCAGCGTCTCCACACCCCAGGCAGCAGCGACACCTGAACCCGGAGCCAGATGGGGGTGAGCTAGTGTCGGGCCCCCCCGCCCCAAACTGCCCGTAGGCAGGAGTCACCCCCACCGCCCGCTGGGAGCCTGCAGCCTCTTCCCCCCAATTCCTGCCCCCCGGCTCTGGTGTGGGGGTGCGGCTGTGGAGGGAGGGGAAGATAATGGCTTTACCTCGCTTAGCCTGCCCCCCGTCTCCCCCCAGCCCGCAGCACACTGGGCTCTCCGCCGTGCGCCCCAGTGCCAGGCTCCCCCCCGGCCACGCGTCCCCCCCCCCGGATTTTCTATCCCTGCCTCCTAATTCGCCCCCAAAACACATTTTTATTTAGACTTCGGCCCCCCCGACCCCCACCTGCCCCCTGTGCCCCCCAACCCACTTGCAGCCCCCCAACTCCATCGGCCCGCCCCATCCCTGCTAAACCCCCACGTGTAGCGGGGTCACTCACCGGGCTGGGGGACCCCTGAGTGTCGGGATCGAGCCCCCCCCAGGAGAAGCTGCGTGGGGGGGGGGAAGGGCAAAGGCTCGGGCTCTGTCTGCTCCGTCGCCCCCCAGCAAAAAGTTTCAAAACTTGGTCTCGTCCCCGCCCCCGCTCGCAGCTGATTGGTCCGGGCGATGCCGGGGCGTTAACGATTAATAATCGCCCCCCCCCGCCCCAAGGTGGATCCGCTTGTGATGGATTCGCGTCGCCTTATGGTGGGGAGACAGAAGGGGGCGCCCGCTAGGCCCCCCCCCCAGCGCGCGTCAGCACAGCCCCGCCCCCGGCTCCTGCCCCCCGCCCCGCCCCCATCGCCCTTGAACCCCGCCCCGCCAGGCGCCGCCTAGAAGGGGAGGGGGGACGCTGCGCGGGGGGGGGCCGCGGAGACGCTGTCCCGCCCCCGGCTGATGCAAGGCGCCTCCGAGCCACGCTGGCCCCGCGCCCCCCGCCCGGCGGCAGGTGGGACCCGGGGGGCTGGGGCCGTGGGGGGGGGGGCTCCTAGCTGGGGGGGGTCGGCCCCGGGGGGCTGGGGCCGTGGGGGGGGGCTCCTAGCTCGGGGGGGTCGGTCCCGGGGGGCTGGGGCCGTGGGGGGGGGGGCTCCTAGCTCGGGGGGGTCGGTTCCCGGGGGGCTGGGGCCGTGGGGGGGGGCTCCTTGCTGGGGGGGGTCGGCCCCGGGGGGCTGGGGCCGTGGGGGGGGGCTCCTTGCTGGGGGGGTCGGCCCCGGGGGGCTGGGGCCGTGGGGGGGGGCTCCTAGCTGGGGGGGGTCGGCCCCGGGGGGCTGGGGCCGTGGGGGGGGGGCTCCTAGCTGGGGGGGGGTCGGCCCCGGGGGGCTGGGGCCGGTGGGGGGGGGCTCCTAGCTGGGGGGGGGTCGGCCCCGGGGGGCTGGGGCCGTTGGGGGGGGGGCTCCTAGCTGGGGGGGGTCGGCCCCGGGGGGCTGGGGCCGTTGGGGGGGGGCTCCTAGCTGGGGGGGGTCGGCCCCGGGGGGCTGGGGCACCTGGGTACAACCGTGCGCCCCCCCTTCTCTCAGGGGATGACTAGTTCTGTTGAAATTGATTGTGGGAACCCGGACTCCTGGGTTCTGTCCCTGGCTTGGCGGGGGGGGGCAGAGCGATACCCATTAGTCTTGTTTAACTTCCCTGTAATGTTGTGCATTTCGCCCTAATTATTCTTCCGCTGACACCCCTCGCCCGGCACTGGGACGCGGCTGACTCTGGGGCACGGGGGGCTGGGTATCCCGGGACCTCTTGCTTGGCACTGGGACGCGGCTGACTCTGGGGTGGGGCACGGGGGGCTGGGTATCCCGGGACCCCTTGCCTGGCACTGGGATGCGGCTGACTCTGGGGTGGGGCACGGGGGGCTGGGTATCCAGGGTCCCCTTGCCTGGCACTGGGATGCGGCTGACTCTGGGGTGGGGCACGGGGGCTGGGTATCCAGGGACCCCTTGCCTGGCACTGGGATGCGACTGACTCTGGGGTGGGGCACGGGGGACCGGGGTATATGGGGACCCCCCACCCGGCACTGGGATGCGGCTGACTTTGGGGTGTGGTGCGGGGCTGTTTGGGGCTGGTGCTGACAGGCGTGGATGGAGGCGCCTGCTGCACCCCTCGGAGCATGGAGGGGGCAGTTCAGTGCCTGGGGGGGAGGTTGGGCCAAGCTGTGGGTGTGACTCCTGACAGATCCTGGTATGGGATCACGGGAGTGGGGGGCATCTCCTTGGGGCTAAATGGGGTGAGGCGAGATCCTGTCCTCCTGTGCTGGGTTTGCAGGGGTGGGGGAGGCCTGCAGAAACGTGGGGCTCCCTGGCTGGGGGCACCGCTGGGGGGAAGATCACAGTGCTAAGCTCCCTGCCCCTCGTCCAGCCCCAAAGCAATTAGACTGCCTTGGTGTCATGCCCTGTGTATTTAAAGAGCTCCCCCCACCCCAGCCTGAGAGCTGCGGGGGGAGGGGAGTCCAATTGTGCGCTGGCCCCTGGCTCACCCACACGCTGGAGCTTGTCCAGAGCCCCCCACTGCCCCCGACACTGAGGTCCTTTGTGCCAGGCTGGCAGAGCCAGGCCCCGGGCAGCCCTGCTTGGCTTGACCCCCTGCTGGGCCTGGCACTGCCCCCTGGATGGGAGGAGAATCCCAGAGGCAGTGCTAAGCCAGAGCAGGTAGTGTGCGGGCAGGAGGGACCCTATAGATTGTCTGAAGGGGGGGGGTGGGTATGTGGTCCCTATAGATTTCCAGAGCTGTGGGGAGGGGCTGGGCCAATGAACCCTATAGATTTCCAGAGCCAGGGGGTTCTTTGTGGGGACCCTATAGGTTTTGGTCTCAGAGGAGTTCAGACCCTGTAGATTTCTGGTGCTGGGGCCCTCTAGATTTTGGTAACAGGGATGGCTGGGTGTATGGACCCTATAGGGTTTGACCACAGAGCTTGGGGGGCTGGGGGGGCCGACCTAGGGCTGGAGGGGGGCCAGTAGGGGGCACCCTCCCCTCGCAGGCAGTGCTGACCCCTATACCCAGCCCCCATGCCCCACCCCAGAGGGGCCACGTCCCAGCGCCAGGCGAGGGGTCCCCATGTGCCCAGCTCCCGTGCCCCACCCCAGAGGGGCTGCGTTCCAGCTCCAGGCAAGGGGTCTCCATATACCCAGCTCCCGCGCCCCACCCTGGAGTCAGCCTTGTCCCAGCCCCCCCTGTGTGAAGAGCCCCATCTGTCGTAATCACTCTGTTGGTTTTGTTTCTCGCAGGGTTTCATTTGGGCTCTGGGGGCCGGTGAGTGAATGTGATGGGGGTGTGGGCGGGCAGGCAGAGTTTGCGTGAGCAGCACACGTGTGTGCATCCGGTGCCCAAGCAGGGGGGCTGTGTTTGTAAGTGCGTGCAAGTGGGTGGTTCCCGGGGTCGGTGGGAGCTGGCGTGAACGAGCGTGCGAGCGAGTGTTCAGGCTCGGGCTGTTCCCATGCCAGCGTGCCTGGCCCCGGCCCCCTCCCGCCCGCCATGGAGAAGGTGAAGCCGGACGAGGAGGAGATGAGCCCCGAGGAGCCCCCCGCCCGCCCAGCCTGGAGCAACAAGGCCGAATACATCCTGGCGCAGGTCGGCTTCTCCGTGGGCCTTGGCAACGTCTGGCGCTTCCCCTACCTATGCCACCAGAATGGGGGAGGTGAGTGGGGGGCCCGGAGGGGGTGTCAATGATGGGGGGCAGGGCTGGGAATTGGGGGCAGGAAAAGGTTGATGGGGGGTGGAGGTCTGGGGTCTCCAGGAGTGTATCTCTGGGGGCTTGGGGTTTCTGTGGGTTGCTCCAGACCTGTAACCTCCCCCCGCCTCCCAGGAGCCTTCATCCTCCTCTACCTCCTGATCCTCCTGGTGGTAGGGATCCCCCTCTTCTTCCTGGAGCTGGCGGCCGGGCAGAGCATCCGCCAGGGCAGCATCGGGGTCTGGCAGCACTTCAGCCCCCACCTGGTCGGCATCGGTTTTGCCAGTTGCGTGGTGAGTGCGGGGGGCCCTCAGGGCACTGCTGTGGGGAAGCTTGCAGCACCGATGGAAAATTCATGCTGCGGGGGGCCTGGCCCTGTCCTGGGAAACGGGTCCCCATGTCCCTGCCCCATTCTGGGGGGAGAGGGTGTCCCAGCCCCAGGGGTGGGGTCCCTGTGTACCCAGGCCCGTCCCAGTGCTGGGCAAGGGGTCCCCAGCCAGGCTCACCCCTGTCTCTGTGCCAGGTCTGCGGGTTCGTTTCTCTCTATTACAACGTGATCATCGCCTGGAGCCTCTTCTACCTCGTTAACTCCTTCCGCTCCACCCTGCCCTGGGCCAGCTGCCCCCTCGGCGCCAACCACAGCCAGCCAGGTGGGTGCTACAGCCCGGCCCCCACCTGCCACTGGGGGGCGCCACCCTCCCTCCGGCCCCCGGCGCTGCTACAGATGGGGGGGGGTGCTGCCCGGTTCTTACCCAGCCGGGCTGTGGCAGGGGAGGGGGCACTGCCTGGTTCTGACCTGGCTGGGCTGGTGGGGGGGGGGAGGGGACAGGCGGGCGCTGCCCGGTTCTGACCCGGCTGGGCTCTGTGTTGGCAGAACCTGAATGTGCCCAGAGCTCCCCCACCACCTACTTCTGGTACCGGAAGGCGCTGGACGTGAGCAGCTCGATCGACGCCAGCGGGGGGGTGAGCCCAGCTCTGGCCGGCTACCTGCTGGCTGCCTGGACCCTGGTCTGTGGCGCCCTCATCCGGGGCATCAAGTCCTCCGGCAAGGTGAATTCTCTCCCCCCCCCCCCCGGTGCCCCCCAGCCCATTGCCACCCCCCTGCCCCCCCGGCCCATTGCTACCCCCAATGCCCACCCGGCCCCACACTGCCCCCTTCCCCTGCCCCCATGGCCACCCCAATGCCCACCCTGCCCCCCCGGCCCATTGCCCCCCCCGCTTCCCTATTGCCCTGCAGCCCACTGCCCCCCTCAGCCCATTGCAACCCAAAACTGCCCCCCGGGGCCCCCTTTCCGTGACCCCCTGTTGCCCTCCCACTGATCCCTCCCCCCACCCTGCTTCCACCCTCCTCATTACCCCCCCGTCTGTCTGCAGTGGGCAGGGGCTCAGGCCCAGATGCTGTGGAGGTTTCTGGGGGACTAACCCAAAACATCCGCCCCACAAGGTGTGGGAGGATTCGGGATGGGGTGAGCTGGGGGGGCCGTTGGGGCCCAGGTTGAGAGCCCCCCTCACTGCCCCCCTCCCCCCAGGTGCTGTATTTCAGCTCCCTCTTCCCCTACGTGGTGCTGCTCTGCTTCCTGGTGCGGGGGCTGCTGCTGGATGGGGCGGCCGACGGCGTCCGCATCATGTTCACCCCCCAGGTGAGCGCAGGGATGGGCCCCCCCAGCTGGATCCCCCGGCAGGAGTTCCAGCCTCCCCCGGCTGGATCGGGTCCCCCCCGGCCGGAATCCCTGGCACAAGCGCCAGCCCCCCCTCCCCGGCCAGATCCCCCAGCATGAGCGCCAGGCCCCTCATCACCGGCTGGCTCCCCCTGGCATGAGCACCAGCACGCCCCCCTCGGCCGAATTGGGCACCCCTGGCATGAGCGCCAGGCCCTCCATCCCCGGCCGGATCCCCTGGCATGAGACCCAACCTCTCTGGGCCAGATAAGTTCCCGCCCAACTAGAATACCTGGCACGAGCACCCCCAGCCGGATCGGGTCCCCCTACTCTCCCTGGGGCTGGACTGCCGGGACCCCCCACCGGGGCTGCAGGTGCCCAGCCCATGGCTCACGCCCAGCTGCCCGCAGCTGGCAGTCTGGGGCGACATGCAGGTCTGGCGCCAGGCAGCCACCCAGGTCTTCTTCTCGCTGGGGCTGGGCTTCGGGAGCGTCATCGCCTACTCCAGCTACAACGCCCGGCACAACGACTGCCACGCTGACGGGCTGCTGGTGGCCGGCGTCAACTTCCTCACCTCGCTGCTGGCCACCCTGGTCGTCTTTGCCGTGCTGGGCTTCCGGGCCACCACCGTCGCCAGGGCCTGCGTGGCAAGGTGAGCTGCTACCCCCCCCCCCGCACCTGTCCGCCCTCTCCCATGCCCGTCCCCCATGCCCTGCACGCGCTGACCCGGCCTCTCCCCTCCATCTGCCCCCCAGGAACATGGAGATGCTGGCCCAGCTGCTGGGGACCGGGGTCCTGTCCACCCTGGAGCTGCCCACCACAGACCCGGCGGCGCTGTCCCCGTCAAAGTACAGCGCCTGGTACCACAGGCTGTCCCCCGAGCGGGGCACCATGCTGCAGGGACACGGCATCACTGACTGCCGGCTGGAGGACGAGATGAACAAGGTGCCCAGGAACATGGGAGGGGTCCCCGTGTACCCTGCGCCCTGACCCCGGGGGGGGGGAGGCTGTGTAACCCACACCCCGACCCAGGAGGGGGGCCCCGTGTACCCTGCTCCACACCTGGGAGGGGGGCCCCATGTACCCACGCCCCAACTCCGGAGAACAGCACAATAAAGCCAATGGATTTCAAGAAGGCAGACTGTAGCAAACTCAGGGGGTTGGTAGGTAAAATCCACTGGGAAGCAAGTCTAAGGGGAAAAACAATTGATGACAGTCGGCTGTTTTTCAAGGAGACGTTATTAAGGGCACAAGAGGAAACTATCCCCCTGTGTCGGAAAGATGGGAAGTCTGGCCCGAGACCACCCTGGCTTAATCAGGAGATTGTCAATGATCTAAAACTCAAGAGTCCTACAAAAAGTGGAAACTGGGTCAAATTACAAGGGGTGAATATAAACAAATAACACAAGTATGTAGGGACCAAATTTGAAAGGCCAAGACACAAAGTGAGATCAGACTAGGTAGGGACATAAAAGGAAACAAGAAAACTTTCTACAAATACCTGAGAAGAAGACCAAGGACAGGGTAGGCCCGTTACTCGACGAGGGGGGGAAGACAATAACCGAAAACGTGGAAATGGCAGAGGTGCTTAATGACTTCTTGGTTTCAGTTTTCACCAAGAAGGTTGATGGTGATCAGATGTCTAACATAGTCAATGCCAGTGAAAATGAGGTAGGATCAGTGTCTAAAATAGGGAAAGAACAAGACAAAAATTATTTAGACAAGTTAGATGTCTTCAGATCACCAGGGCCTGATGAAATGCATCCTGGAATGCTCCAAGAGCTGACTCAGGAAATATCTGAGCCATTAGCAATTATCTCTGAAAAGTCCTGGAAGACGGGAGAGATTCCAGAAGACTGGAAAAGGGCAAATCTAGTGCCCATCTATAAAAAGGGGAATAAGGGCAACCTGAGGAATTACAGACCCTTCAGCTTAACTTCTGTACCCAGAAAGATAATGGAGCAAATAATTAAGCAATCAATTTGCAAACATCTAGAAGATAATAAGGTGATAAGTGACAGTCAGCATGGATTTGTCAAAAAACAAATCGTGTCAAATCAACCTGACAGCTTGCTTGGACAGGGTAACAAGCCTTGTGGCCGGGGGGGAAGCAGAAGACCTGCTAATCTTGACTTTAGTGAAGTTTTGATACTGTCTCGCGTGACCTTCTCATAAACAAACCAGGGAAATGCAACCTAGATGGAGCTACTATAAGGTGGGTGCAAAACTGGTTGGAAAACTCTTCCCAGAGAGTAGTTATCTGTGGTTCCCAGTTATGCAGGAAGGGCATCATGAGTGGGCTCCCGCAGGGATCGGTTCTGGGTCCGGTTCTGTTCAATATCTTCAGCAAGGATTTAGATAATGGCACAGAGAGGACATTGATAAAGTTTGCAGACGATACCGAACTGGGAGGGGTTGCAAGTGCTTTGGAGGATAGGATTAAACTTCAAAATGATCCAGACAAACTGGAGAAATGGCCGGAAGTAAATAGGATGAAATTAAATCGGGACAAATGCAAAGTTCTCCACTTCGGAAGGAACAATGAGTTGCATTCATACCAAACAGAAATGACGGCCTAGGAAGGGGTCCTGAGGAGAGGGATCTGGGGGTCAGAGTGGATCACAAGCTGAATATGAGTCAACAGTGTCACGCTGCTGCAGAAAAAGTGAACCTCATGCTGGGCTGTATCAGCAGGAGCGTTGTAAGCCAGACGCGAGAAGTGATTCGTCTGCGCTGATCTGGTCTCAGCTGGAGTCTTGGGTCCAGTTCTGGGCGCCACGTTTCAGGAGAGATGGGGCCAAATTGGAGAAAGTCCAGAGAAGAACGAGAAAAATGATTCAAGGTCTAGAAAACACAAGCTCTGGGGGAAGATTGAAAAACCAGGGTTTGTTTAGTCTGGAGAAGAAAAGACCGAGGGGACATGAGAACAGTCCTACGATTCTAGATACCCATGCCTCATGGGTGGGCCGCATCCCTGTACCGGGTGAGGGGCCCCTGCCCCCCAACCCAGAGGGGGCCCATATACCCAACTCTAGTGTCTCACCCCAGAGGACCTGCGTCCCAGCACCGGGCAAGGGGTCCCCGTGTAGCCAGTGCCTAACCCGGTCTCCATCTCTTCCCCCCCCCCCACAGGGCGTGGAGGGCACCGGCCTGGCCTTCATCACCTTCACGGAGGCCATGACCCTGTTCCCGGCCTCCCCGTTCTGGTCCGTCCTCTTCTTCCTCATGCTGCTGAACCTGGGGCTGAGCACCATGCTGGGGAACATGCAGGGCATCCTCACCCCCCTGCTGGACCACTACCCCGCCCTGCAGCGCCGTGCCGCCCTCTTCACCGGTAGGGCGGGGCCCGGGGGGAGAAGCGGGTGTATGTGCATGACTCTGCACGTGGGGGGATTTGCACATGAATGGGGGAAGATTTTTGGGGTGCCAGGCTCTTTTCTCAGGTGCAGGGGGAACATGGGGGTCCCAGGCTGTCTCTGCCCTAGGGTTGCCCCGGTTTTCACTGCCAACCGGGCTGTTAAAAATCCGGGCAGCGGGGCTAAGGCGGCTCCCTGCCTGCCCTGGCTTCGCACGGCTCCACCGCTCCCGGGGGCTGCAGGGACCTGGTGTCCACTTCCTGGGAGCCGCAGTAAGCGCTGACGGGACCCCCTGCCCCAGCCTGGAGCCTGCACCCCAACCCCTGCCCCAGGCCGGAGCCCCCTCCTTCATCCCAAACCCCTCATCTCTGGCCCTACTCCAAAGTCCTCCCCACACCCCAACCCCCTGTCCCAGCTCAGAGCCCGCACCCCCAGCTGGATCCCACATCCCCTCCCACACTCCAAACCCTGGGCCCCAGCCTAGTGAAAAGGGGGGGGATGGAGTGAGCAGGGGCGGGGCCTTGGGGAAGGGGTGGGGCAGGGGCGGGGCCAAAGTGTTCGGTTTTGTGCTATTAGAAAGTTGGGAACCCAACTCTGCCCTCCTGTACTGTGGGGGGGGACGCGAGGGTCCCAGGCTCTCCCCCCTCATCCAGGTCTGTGCTGTGGGGAGACATGGGGGTCCCAGGTTCTTTTCCCCCCCCAGTGCTGTTGTGGGGGGACGTGGGGGTCCCAGGTTCTTTCCCCCCCAGTGCTGTTGTGGGGGGATGTGGGGGTCCCAGGCTCTTTCCCCCCCGCCAGTGCTGTGTTGTGGGGGAACATGGGGGTCCCAGGCTCGCTTGCTCTCTCCCCCTGCCAGTGCTGTGTTGTGGGGGGACATGGGGGTCCCAGGCTCGCTCTCTCTCCCCCCCAGTGCTGTGTTGCGTAAGCGGGTTCCTGCTGGGGCTGATGTTTGTGCAACGCTCGGGCAGCTACTTCGTCTCCATGTTTGACGACTACTCAGCCACCCTGCCCCTGGTGGCTGTCGTGGCCTGCGAGGCCGTGGCCGTGGCCTGGGTCTACGGGACGGACAGGTACCCGTCCCTCCCCCCCCCCCCCCCCGGGCCTATAGGGTGGACAGGTACCCGTCCCTCCTTTTCTCCCCCCCCCCCCCCGGCCTACAGGGTGGACAGGTACCCGTCCCTCCTTTTCTCCCCCCCCCCCCCCCGGCCTACAGGGTGGACAGGTACTTGTCCCTCCTTTTCTCCCCCCCCCGGGCCTACAGGATGGACAGGTACCTTCCCCCCCGGGGGTCCTTCCCCCCCCGGGCCTACAGGATGGACAGGTACCTTCCCCCCCGGGGGTCCTTCTCCCCCCCCCGGGCCTACAGGATGGACAGGTACCCACCCCTCCTTCCCCAACCCCCCCGGGCCTACAGGACGGACAGGTACCCGCCCCGCCTTCCCCCCCGGGCCTACAGGACGGACAGGTACCCGCCCCGCCTTCCCCCCCCGGGGGTCCTCTTCCCTCCCCCCCCGGGCCTGCAGGATGGACAGGTACCCACCCCTCCTTCCCCCCCAGCCTACAGGGTAGACAAGTATCCGCCCCCTGCCCCTCCCACCTCCCGGGGCCCCCTGCCCTTCCTCCTCAAGTGTCCCTCCCCTCCCCCCTGGTGCGTGGCTCTGTGGGGGGGCTGGGGAGCCCCAGGTCTGGCCCCCCCTCCCCCGTGACTGACCCCTGTCCCCCTGCAGGTTCCTGGGGGAGGTGGAGATCATGCTGGGCTGGAAGCCCTGGGGCCGGGGTTGGCGGCCCTGGCGGCTCTATGGCTGCATGTGGCGTTACAGCAGCCTGCTGGCCATGCTGGGGCTGCTGCTGGCCAGCCTGGGGCAGATCTGCCGCAGCCCCCCCACCTACCAGGCCTGGGACCGGACGCAGGTGAGACTCCCTGGGCGGGGAGGCGGGATGCCGGGGCAGAGGGGCCCGTGGGTGGGATCTGGGCAGGGAGCTGGGGCAGACGGACCCCTGGGGCGGGGAGGCGGGACGCCGGGGCAGAGGGGCCTGTGGGTTGGACCTGGGTGGGGAGCTGGGGCAGACGGATCTGTGGGTCGGGTCTGGGCACAGGGAGCCATGGGTCGCATCTGGGCAGGGAGGTGGGATGCCGGGGCGGAGGGGCCCGTGGGTCGGGTCTGGGCGGGGAGCCGGGACGCCGGGGCAGATGGGCACACAGACCCTGGCAGGTTTGATCCTCGGCCCCTCTCACAGGTGGAGGAGACGCGGGTGCCGTACCCGCCCTGGGCGCTGGCCATGCTGATCTCGCTCATCGTCCTGGCCACCCTGCCCATCCCCGCGCTCTACCTCCGGCAGCTGGTGTGGGAGTGGCAGACACGGCGCCGCCAGCAGGGGGCGCCCCCCCGAGCGGAGCCGGGGCAGGAGGAGGAGGAGAGCCCGGCTGACCCCGAGCGCTCGGCCAACGGGTACCTGCCCGTCTGCACCCAGGAGCCCCCCGGGCAGGGAGAAGAGGCCAGGGCCTCCTTACGGGGGGAGCCAAAGTAATGGGGGGGAGACAAGGGGGTGGAAGGCAAAGGTCAGAGGTCATTGGAGGGGAGCATCTGTGACCCCTGCCCATGAGTGGGGCTGGATCTCCATGGTTTGTGCCCCCCTGCCCAGGGCGGGCACTAGGCCCGATTGGTGGAGCTGGGAGAGAGCGAAGGACTCCCATTGGTAGGTCACAAGAAGGCGCCTTCTCTGATTGGTGGAGGAGGAAGCGCTGATCGGTTGGTGCCCGGAGCCAAAAGACCAATAAGGGGAAGGAAGAACAAAGCAACTCCTGATTGGCAGACCCATGCGGCATAGTGGCCTCTGATTGGTGGAGCAAAACACTGCAGGCTCTGATTGGTGGGCTGAAGAGGATTTCTCCCCCCCATCCTCCAAAGGAGGGGGCGGGGAGGGGAGACCAACCTGCTGTGCATGGTCCCCTCACCCCCTTCTCTCTTCTTTACACGTGGGGTGGCCATGTTGTTCCCAGGGCGTTGCCCAGGGGCAGCCATGTTGTCTTCCTCCCAATGCCACCTGCCCCAGGGCATGTGTCCCATCCTCTGTCCCCATCTTTGGGGCCTTCTTAGAAACGTGCTGTTAACTAACCCCTCTCCTGTTGGGTCTGGAGCCATCAGCCCCCCACACTTGCCAAGCCTGGCCTAGCTGGGCCCCACACAAGTGCCTAAGCCTCTGAGGGAACAGGGGGGTGTCTGTTGCCAAGATATACGGCCAGATTTCGTTGTTGGGGTCCAGGCCATTGACAGTCACAGCCCAAGGTCCCCCAATGCTGCCCCCTGCTGCTATCTACACCAGTTGTTGCAACAATATGGAGGGGGAAAGCCCTGTGTGGATCCAGCTGCTGTGTTGGCGGAGGGCAGCTGCTGTCTATGCTGTGGTAGCAACAGTGACATAGGAGAGCAGGGTCTGTGGGGCTGGCTGGCCCTGCTGGCTCCGGCTCCCACATTGCACTGGTCTGAACTTGTAGGGGCGGCAGTCGGACACCTGGGGCCTCTTTTTAAAGGGAAAGTTGCCACGATGCTGTTGGTCCTGGTGTGTTTTGGCAGGCCAGTGGCGTGGGTCTTATTCCCCCTTGTGCTAACACCGTAGCCCACCCATAGACTCCAGGGCTAAGAACAGAGCAGGACTGAGCCCCACAGCGTTAATGCATTGTCATCTAGCCATTCCCCTTCCATCCCCCACGTCATCCAATCCCCATCTATCCATGCCCCATGGCTCCATTTCCCTCCTTCCCCTGCCCCAAAGTGCCTCCAGGGCTAAGCCCCTCTCTCTGTCTGACCCACTGGTCCTAGAACGAGAAGATTCTGTCTGATGGACCCTGACAGCCACAACTGTCCATGCAGGGAGGGGACTGGGCCAGGCCTCCGCATTCCTGGGTTCAGTTCTTGGCCTGGCCGCCGGCTCCCCTGCCTTGCTGGACCTCAGTTTTCCCCATTATAAAATGGGGGTCGCGCTTCCTTAAGCTGTTTAGATTGTAAATTTCTCAGAGCAGGCTGATCTCGCTGTGGTGCTGAGCAGTTTGGAGGGTGAAGGGGGGAGAATCCGGAAATCGCCCACTTTTCGGGAGCTCTTGCTGGCCCGCAGGTGCCAGGGATGGGCTGGAGTTCCATGGCGGGAGGGTGTGTTATTGACTGTATCGTTTTCAAGGTGCTATTCTTGCCTGAAGAATAAAGGTGTTTTGCTTACACCGAGCAGGGTGGTGATTGCGAGCCCGCAGGGAGAGACCAGAGCATGCTGCAGGCAGTTGTTGGTGACGGCGGTAGAGCCAGGCGCGGAGCCCTGACTAGGTTGTGGGGGGAGATGTGGGCGCAATGGCCCTGCCCGGTGCCCCAGGGTTACATGGAGCTGGGGTGACGGCTGCTCCCTAGTGCTATACCATGGCACGCGTGTGGCACCAGCTGTGCACCCCACCACCGCCTTTGCTCCACATGGGCTCTGCTCAATCATGGCAATGGCCTGCGTCTGACGACTGCCTCTTGCGGCCCATAGGTGTGTGGCTGAGGCTCCTGTCTGCAGTGCCCCCAGGATGGCCCTGAGCTGGGTGGGGCTCGTCCCCAGTGCTCACAGTGTGGCCTGGAGCCTGTCATGGAGTGTGGGGGAGACAAGGCCCTGCACCCCCCACTTCCTGCAATTCACTGTGACTCTCAGCTGGCCAGTAACACAGAAGGTTTATTCCAACAGGAGCACAGCCCAAAACAGAGTTTGTAGGTGCAGAGACCAGGACCCCTCAGTCAGGTTCCTCTGGGGGCGTGGGGAACCCAGACCTGGATTCTGGGTCTCCCCAGCTAGCTCCAAATGGAAACCCCTTCCTGCTGCCTCCCCCAGCGTCACCTGGCCCCAGCCCCCTCCTGGGCTCAGGTTACGCAGGGAAACCGCCACCGTTTGTGCTGGCCTCCAGGTATCATCCCTCAGCGAAGTCACTCCCGTAATTCCCATCCCCAGCTAGTGTTGGAGCAGCACCCCAAGGAAACCGAGGCACGCCCCGTGTTAGCAGAGACAGTAAACTAGTAAAACTCCCCTGCCCCGGGCCAGGTTAACACTCCCCCCTCCCGGCCCCGTCCCGGGTCTCGGCCCTGGTGCTCCCAGCGTGGCCCTGAGCTGGGGGGGTCTCGGTGCCCTTGGCAGGGACGTGCCTGGGCTGGGGGGGCCCAAAGGGGGAGTGGGTCACAGGGAGGGTCATGAAGGGGTCAGCAGGTCAGGGCTGGGTCAGAGGTCACAGGGGGTGGGGGCAGGGGTCACAGGCCCCCGCTTGTCTCGCTGTCCCTTTAATGCCCCCGGCGTGTGACGTCACTTCCTGCTTCGCCATCACGTGCCCCCGCCGGGTCCCTTCCGCCCGCGTGACGCAGGGGACGCGTCACCGCCCCGCCCGTCGCTTCACGTGAACCTCCCCCGGCTCCTCCCCCTCCCGCCCGCGCGGGTCACGTGGGCCCGGCGGGCTGCGGTCACGTGGGTGCGGCGATGGCGGCGGCTCCGGGCGGGGAGAGCGAGAGCGGCCGGGGGGGCGGCGGTGAGCAGAGGGCGGGGCTCGGACGCCTGGGTCCCCTCGCGGGCGGGACGGGCTCGGAGCCCGGACGCCTGGGTCCTCTCGTGGGTGGGGGCGCGGGCGGCGGCGGGGGGGCTCGGAGCCCGGACGCCTGGGTCCTCTCGCGGGCGCGGGCGGGGGGGAGGAGGCTCGGAGCCCGGACGCCTGGGTCCTCTCGCGGCTGGGGGTGGGGGCGGGGGGGGCTCGGAGCCCGGACGCCTGGGTCCTCTCGCGGCGGGGCCGGGGCGGGGGAGGCCGGGAGCCCCTCGGCCCCCCTGTGATGGGGGCTCCGGGCCCGGGTCTGTCTCTGTGCAGGGGCCACGTCAGATCAAATCCTGCAGACGGGAGCGGTGCTGCTGCAGGGGTGAGCGGGGCGGTGTCGGGGGGCTGGGGGTTCAGGTACAGGGGGGCGGGGCGGTGTCGGGGGGGCTGGGGGTTCAGGTACAGGGGGCGGGGCGGTGTCGGGGGGCTGGGGGTTCAGGTACAGGGGGCGGGGCGGTGTCGGGGGACCTGGGGGTTCAGGTACAGGGGGGCGGGGCGGTGTCGGGGGGCTGGGGGTTCAGGTACAGGGGGCGGGGCGGTGTCGGGGGGCTGGGGGTTCAGGTACAGGGGGGCGGGGCGGTGTCGGGGAGCTGGGGGTTCAGGTACAGGGGGGCGGGGCGGTGTCGGGGGGCTGGGGGTTCAGGTACAGGGGGGCGGGGCGGTGTCGGGGGGCTGGGGGTTCAGGTACAGGGGGGCGGGGCGGTGTCAGGGAGCTGGGGGTTCAGGTACAGGGGGGCGGGGCGGTGTCGGGCGGCTGGGGGTTCAGGTACAGGGGGCGGGGCGGTGTCGGGGGCTGGGGGTTCAGGTACAGGGGGCGGGGCGGTGTCGGGGACCTGGGGGTTCAGGTACAGGGGGGCGGGGCGGTGTCGGGGGGCTGGGGGTTCAGGTACAGGGGGGCGGGGCGGTGTCGGGGGGCTGGGGGTTCAGGTACAGGGGGGCGGGGCGGTGTCGGGGGGCTGGGGGTTCAGGTACAGGGGGGCGGGGCGGTGTCGGGGGGCTGGGGGTTCAGGTACAGGGGGGCGGGGCGGTGTCGGGGGCGGGGGGTTCAGGTACAGGGGGGCGGGGCGGTGTCGGGGGGCTGGGTGTTCAGGTACAGGGGGGCGGGGCGGTGTCAGGGAGCTGGGGGTTCAGGTACAGGGGGGCGGGGCGGTGTCGGGCGGCTGGGGGTTCAGGTACAGGGGGCGGGGCGGTGTCGGGGGCGGGGGGTTCAGGTACAGGGGGCGGGGCGGTGTCGGGGAGCTGGGGGTTCAGGTACAGGGGGGCGGGGCGGTGTCGGGTGGCTGGGGGTTCAGGTACAGGGGGCGGGTCGGTGTCGGGCGGCTGGGGGTTCAGGTACAGGGGGGCGGGGCGGTGTCAGGGAGCTGGGGGTTCAGGTACAGGGGGGCGGGGCGGTGTCGGGCGGCTGGGGGTTCAGGTACAGGGGGCGGGGCGGTGTCGGGGACCTGGGGGTTCAGGTACAGGGGGGCGGGGCGGTGTCGGGCGGCTGGGGGTTCAGGTACAGGGGGCGGGTCGGTGTCGGGCGGCTGGGGGTTCAGGTACAGGGGGGCGGGGCGGTGTCGGGGACCTGGGGGTTCAGGTACAGGGGGGCGGGGCGGTGTCAGGGAGCTGGGGGTTCAGGTACAGGGGGGCGGGGCGGTGTCGGGGGGCTGGGGGTTCAGGTACAGGGGGCGGGTCGGTGTCGGGGAGCTGGGGGTTCAGGTACAGGGGGGCGGGGCGGTGTCAGGGAGCTGGGGGTTCAGGTACAGGGGGCGGGTCGGTGTCGGGCAGCTGGGGGTTCAGGTACAGGGGGCGGGGCGGTGTCAGGGAGCTGGGGGTTCAGGTACAGGGGGGCGGGGCGGTGTCGGGGGGCTGGGGGTTCAGGTACAGGGGGCGGGGCGGTGTCGGGCGGCTGGGGGTTCAGGTACAGGGGGCGGGGCGGTGTCGGGGACCTGGGGGTTCAGGTACAGGGGGGCGGGGCGGTGTCGGGGGGCTGGGGGTTCAGGTACAGGGGGCGGGGCGGTGTCGGGGGGCTGGGGGTTCAGGTACAGGGGGGCGGGGCGGTGTCGGGGAGCTGGGGGTTCAGGTACAGGGGGGCGGGGCGGTGTCGGGGGGCTGGGGGTTCAGGTACAGGGGGGCGGGGCGGTGTCGGGGGGCTGGGGGTTCAGGTACAGGGGGGCGGGGCGGTGTCGGGGGGCTGGGGGTTCAGGTACCGGGGGGCGGGGCGGTGTCAGGGAGCTGGGGGTTCAGGTACAGGGGGGCGGGGCGGTGTCGGGCGGCTGGGGGTTCAGGTACAGGGGGCGGGGCGGTGTCGGGGGCTGGGGGTTCAGGTACAGGGGGCGGGGCGGTGTCGGGGACCTGGGGGTTCAGGTACAGGGGGGCGGGGCGGTGTCGGGGGGCTGGGGGTTCAGGTACAGGGGGGCGGGGCGGTGTCGGGGGGCTGGGGGTTCAGGTACAGGGGGGCGGGGCGGTGTCGGGGGGCTGGGGGTTCAGGTACAGGGGGGCGGGGCGGTGTCGGGGGGCTGGGGGTTCAGGTACAGGGGGGCGGGGCGGTGTCAGGGAGCTGGGGGTTCAGGTACAGGGGGGCGGGGCGGTGTCGGGCGGCTGGGGGTTCAGGTACAGGGGGCGGGGCGGTGTCGGGGGCTGGGGGTTCAGGTACAGGGGACGGGGGGTTCAGGTACAGGGGGGCGGGGCGGTGTCGGGGGGCTGGGGGTTCAGGTACAGGGGGGCGGGGCGGTGTCGGGGGGCTGGGGGTTCAGGTACAGGGGGGCGGGGCGGTGTCGGGGGGCTGGGGGTTCAGGTACAGGGGGGCGGGGCGGTGTCGGGTGGCTGGGGGTTCAGGTACAGGGGGGCGGGGCGGTGTCGGGGGGCTGGGGGTTCAGGTACAGGGGGGCGGGGCGGTGTCGGGCGGCTGGGGGTTCAGGTACAGGGGGCGGGGCGGTGTCGGGGGCTGGGGGTTCAGGTACAGGGGGCGGGGCGGTGTCGGGGACCTGGGGGTTCAGGTACAGGGGGGCGGGGCGGTGTCGGGGGGCTGGGGGTTCAGGTACAGGGGGCGGGTCGGTGTCGGGGAGCTGGGGGTTCAGGTACAGGGGGGCGGGGCGGTGTCAGGGAGCTGGGGGTTCGGTACAGGGGGCGGGTCGGTGTCGGGCAGCTGGGGGTTCAGGTACAGGGGGCGGGGCGGTGTCAGGGAGCTGGGGGTTCAGGTACAGGGGGGCGGGGCGGTGTCGGGGGGCTGGGGGTTCAGGTACAGGGGGCGGGGCGGTGTCGGGCGGCTGGGGGTTCAGGTACAGGGGGCGGGGCGGTGTCGGGGACCTGGGGGTTCAGGTACAGGGGGGCGGGGCGGTGTCGGGGGGCTGGGGGTTCAGGTACAGGGGGCGGGGCGGTGTCGGGGGGCTGGGGGTTCAGGTACAGGGGGGCGGGGCGGTGTCGGGGAGCTGGGGGTTCAGGTACAGGGGGGCGGGGCGGTGTCGGGGGGCTGGGGTTCAGGTACAGGGGGGCGGGGCGGTGTCGGGGGGCTGGGGGTTCAGGTACAGGGGGGCGGGGCGGTGTCAGGGAGCTGGGGGTTCAGGTACAGGGGGGCGGGGCGGTGTCGGGCGGCTGGGGGTTCAGGTACAGGGGGCGGGGCGGTGTCGGGGGCTGGGGGTTCAGGTACAGGGGGCGGGGCGGTGTCGGGGACCTGGGGGTTCAGGTACAGGGGGGCGGGGCGGTGTCGGGGGGCTGGGGGTTCAGGTACAGGGGGCGGGGCGGTGTCGGGGGGCTGGGGGTTCAGGTACAGGGGGGCGGGGCGGTGTCGGGGAGCTGGGGGTTCAGGTACAGGGGGGCGGGGCGGTGTCGGGGGGCTGGGGGTTCAGGTACAGGGGGGCGGGGCGTGTCGGGGGGCTGGGGGTTCAGGTACAGGGGGGCGGGGCGGTGTCAGGGAGCTGGGGGTTCAGGTACAGGGGGGCGGGGCGGTGTCGGGCGGCTGGGGGTTCAGGTACAGGGGGCGGGGCGGTGTCGGGGACCTGGGGGTTCAGGTACAGGGGGGCGGGGCGGTGTCGGGGGGCTGGGGGTTCAGGTACAGGGGGGCGGGGCGGTGTCGGGGGGCTGGGGGTTCAGGTACAGGGGGGCGGGGCGGTGTCGGGGGCTGGGGGTTCAGGTACAGGGGGGCGGGGCGGTGTCGGGGGGCTGGGGGTTCAGGTACAGGGGGGCGGGGCGGTGTCAGGGAGCTGGGGGTTCAGGTACAGGGGGGCGGGGCGGTGTCGGGCGGCTGGGGGTTCAGGTACAGGGGGCGGGGCGGTGTCGGGGGCTGGGGGTTCAGGTACAGGGGGCGGGGCGGTGTCGGGGACCTGGGGGTTCAGGTACAGGGGGGCGGGGCGGTGTCGGGTGGCTGGGGGTTCAGGTACAGGGGGCGGGTCGGTGTCGGGCGGCTGGGGGTTCAGGTACAGGGGGGCGGGGCGGTGTCAGGGAGCTGGGGGTTCAGGTACAGGGGGGCGGGGCGGTGTCGGGCGGCTGGGGGTTCAGGTACAGGGGGCGGGGCGGTGTCGGGGACCTGGGGGTTCAGGTACAGGGGGGCGGGGCGGTGTCGGGCGGCTGGGGGTTCAGGTACAGGGGGGCGGGTCGGTGTCGGGCGGCTGGGGGTTCAGGTACAGGGGGGCGGGGCGGTGTCGGGGACCTGGGGGTTCAGGTACAGGGGGGCGGGGCGGTGTCAGGGAGCTGGGGGTTCAGGTACAGGGGGGGCGGGGCGGTGTCGGGGGGCTGGGGGTTCAGGTACAGGGGGCGGGTCGGTGTCGGGGAGCTGGGGGTTCAGGTACAGGGGGGCGGGGCGGTGTCAGGGAGCTGGGGGTTCAGGTACAGGGGGCGGGTCGGTGTCGGGCAGCTGGGGGTTCAGGTACAGGGGGCGGGGCGGTGTCAGGGAGCTGGGGGTTCAGGTACAGGGGGGGCGGGGCGGTGTCGGGGGGCTGGGGGTTCAGGTACAGGGGACGGGGGGTTCAGGTACAGGGGGCGGGGCGGTGTCGGGGAGCTGGGGGTTCAGGTACACGGGGGCGGGGCGGTGTCGGGGGGCTGGGGGTTCAGGTACAGGGGACGGGGGGTTCAGGTACACGGGGGCGGGGCGGTGTCGGGGAGCTGGGGGTTCAGGTACACGGGGGTGGGGCGGTGTCGGGGAGCGGGGGGTTCAGGTACGGGGGGTGGGGCGGTGTCGGGGAGCTGGGGGTTCAGGTACAGGGGGGTGGGGCGGTGTCGGGGGGCTGGGGGTTCAGGTACAGGGGGCGGGACAGTGTCGGGGGCTGGGGGTTCAGGTACAGGGGAGCGGGGTGGTGTCGGGGGGCTGGGGGTTCAGGTACAGGGGACGGGGGGTTCAGGTACCGGGGGGCGGGGCGGTGTCGGGGAGCGGGGGGTTCAGGTACGGGGGGCGGGGCGGTGTCGGGGAGCGGGGGGTTCAGGTACGGGGGGTGGGGCGGTGTCTGGGAGCTGGGGGTTCAGGTACGGGGGCGGGGCGGTGTCGGGGAGCGGGGGGTTCAGGTACGGGGGATGGGGCGGTGTCAGGGGTCTGGGGGTTCAGGAATGGGGCCATGTTGCAGGGAATGGGGCCATGTCGGGGGAGGACGGGGCCGTGTCGGGGGGCTGGGGGTTCAGGTGTAGGGCCGTGTTCGGGGGGCTGGGGTTCAGGTACAGGGCCATGTCGGGGGGGGACAGGGCCGTGTCAGGGGGCTGGGGGTTTAGGTATGGGGCCATGTCAGGGGGGGACGGGGCCGTGTCGGGGGACTGGGGGTTCAGGGATGGGGCTGTGTTGCGGGGGGATGGGGCCATGTCGGGGGGTTGGGGGCTGCGTCTGAGCGTCGGGCGCCCCCCTGACCCCGTCCCCCCGCGGCAGGTTCATCCGGGACCGGGTCCAGCGCTGTGGGGACGCCCAGGCTGTGGAGCTGAGCCGGGCAGAGCTGGGAGGGCCGGAGCCCCCCCTCTGCGACGAGAACACCAAGCGGCTCAGCGAGTGCCTGCGGCGCATCGGAGATGAGCTCGACAGCAACACCGAGCTGCAGAGGTGGGGGTGGCTCCCCCCCTCCACCACCAATCTCACCCCTTGCCCTGGGGGGCCTACCCCATCTGGTTCCATGGGGCTCTATGGCCTCTGGCAGTCCCCTCTGCCTTGTGCCAGCCCCACAGAGACCCCTCCCCTCCAGGTCTCTCCTAGGTCCCCCTCCGGACTCTTGGGTCGGTCTCTCTGTCCTGGTTAGCCTCCAGCCTCGACCAGCTGCCTACCCCAGCTCCTTTGGGACCCGGCTGCTTCCCCCCTCCCCACTCCGTCCATCCCCAGACAAGTCTCAACCCTCCCTGACTCCAGCTGCCCCCTCTTCCATGTTAACGCTTCTCCAAGTGGGGAAACTGAGGCAGGGGTTCTCACTTTTTCGGCCCCTCTTCCTCTGGGGCGACAGGATTGTCCCGCGGCAATTGATGGGGGCTGTTCCCCCCAGCCCGTGGAGGGGTAATTTCCCCCCCCCCGCAGCATGGCTCTAACCCTCTGTCCCCCGCAGTATGATTGACCGGGTGGGGGCCCACGCCCCCAAGGACGTCTTCTTCCGGGTGGCCGCCGAGATGTTCTCCGACAGGACCTTCAACTGGGGCCGGGTCGTGGCGCTCTTCTACTTCGCCTGCAAGCTGGTGCTCAAGGTGGGGTGGCTGGGAGACCCCTCCCTTTCCTCCTCCCCAGCTGTGAAACCCCTGCCCCCCCCCCATGACCCTCTGCTACCCCTCCCCTGGCTGTGAGGTCCCTCCCACCCCCTACAGCCTTTCTGCTACCCCCTCCCCCTGGCTGTGAGACCCCTCGCCACCGGACAGCCCCCGGCTGCCCTTTCCCTCTCGGATATGCGCCCCCTTCCCTGCTGCTGCTGACCCCTCCCACTGGTTCACCTGCTGCCCCCCTCTCCCTCCAGGCTCTGTGCACCAAGGTCCCGGAGCTGGTGCGGACCATCGTGGGCTGGACATTGGAGTACCTCCGGGAGCATGTGCTGGCCTGGATCCAGGCCCAGGGAGGATGGGTGAGTCCAGCCAGAGCCGCCCTCCTTCCCCCACTTCCCTACCAGGCTGCATGCAAATGAGGCACTGTCCTCATTTGCATAGCTAGCGATGTGTGACCGGGTGCCTGGTAGCGCCGCATGACCTCCAAAGCCGGTGGGTTATTCTACAGTTAGATTCACCAAACCGATAACGAAACTGCTTCGGCGGCACCAGGCTGGTTAACCAGGCACCAGCCCCACCTCTTGGCTCCCGTCCACCCGCACTGGGCTGATCTAGCGAGGGGTGACTGAACGCCTAATTCACCCTGCATCGGGTTCTCCCCGTCCCAAGGCATCAGACACGTCCCCCCCCACAGGTCAGCCCGTGTCCCGGCCTTTCCCCGAACCCCACTCTGCCGGCCCTTCCTCCAGTTCTAACTGGGGTTTGGGAACCACAACCCTTCGGGCAGGTTCCTGGCAGGGATGCGACCGGCTCGCGGCATCTCTCTTGGGACTTACAGGAGCTGGGCAGGGCCTCGGGCCGTAGCTCAAAATGCTCCTTGTACTTGGAAATCCGCGGGCCAGAGAATCAGTGACGCACTGGAGACGTCGCCAGGGGGTTTTATGTCCTCGGCCACGGGCCTGGGAAGGGACTAGCCCAAACGCAGCCCCTGCATGTGGAAAGTCACTAGCCAAGCTGGAGTCCGAGCTCACAGGGCCCCGAGGTGTTTGGCTGTGTGGCTGGGGTGACCGTTGGCCCCTCGCTGTCCGAGGAGAAGGGTTCGCTGGAGAATTGACTCGCGCTGGGCTGACGGGGGTGGGTGTAAACTGCCCTGTGGGCGTCTCCCCACCAGGAACAAACCCAGCCAGGGTATGGACATAGAGCCAATGTGTCCAGAGACAGTCTAGAGTCCTGCCTCCCAGCCCCCACCCTCCCGCTCTAACCACTAGACCCCACTCTCCCGAGAGCCGGTCAGAGAACCCAGGAATCCTGGCTGCCAGATCCCTCCACTCCCTCCCACCCCACTTTCCTCCCAGAACTGGGGAGAGAACCCAGGAGTCCTGGCTCCCAGCCCAGTTCCAAACGCACTAGACTCTGCTGCCTCCCCAGTGACCCCTAAACCATTGTGTGGCGCTGCCCCCACCCCAGAGCCAATTGCATGTCAGCCTCATTCCCATGATGGTTCAGTGGTGCCCTTTGTTCTCCCCCCCCACCACCCAGGACGGCCTCCTCTCCTACTTCGGCACACCCACCTGGCAGACCATCACCATCTTTGCTGCCGGCGTCCTCACCGCCTCCCTCACCATCTGGAAGATGTCATAGGGTGGGGAGGGGTGCGCTCCGCAGCACCCCACGTCCGGCTGGACTGCGCTGGGCTCCCGGGGGGCCGGCTCCCCTCGTCCAGCCTTGCTCCCTCCCCGATTCCTGGTGCCTTGTATACAACTCGGAACAAACCTCTCGGGACCCCACGCTGTGACGGCCTGGCCCGGCCCACACCTCCTGGATCGGGACAGAGTCGTCGGGGGACACAGCCGCTCCGTGTGGCAGGATGCCCTCCTGCATCTGGGGCAGAGACTTGAGAGGCCTTGAGCCCCACCCGGGGCTGGTCAGCATTTAACTCCCTGACAGGCTGGCTGCGCACGGGGAATCCTGGGCCAAGATCTCGGGGGCTGGAGCCGGTTCCCGGTGTCAGGAGCTGAACTTGGGCCAAAATCTCCCAGGGGCTGGAGCCGGTTCCAACATCAGGGGCTGAACTTGGGCCGAGATCCCGGGGGCTGGAGCCGGCGCCGGGGGCTGGGCTGAGGCTGAACTGGGGCCAAGATCTCAGGGGCTGGAGCCGGTTCCAGAAGCAGGGGCTGAGATCTCGGGGGCTGGAGCTGGGGCCGGTGCCGGGGACTGGGCTGAGGCTGAACTGGGGCCAAGATCTCAGGGGCTGGGGCTGGGGGCTGGGCTGGGGCCGGTTCCGGGGGCTGGGGCTGAACTGGGCCCAAGATCTCGGGCTGGAGCTGGTTCTGGCGCTGAGGGCTGAGCTTAGTCGGGCGGGCTCAGGCCTGGCTGCCCGTGACCTGAGGGACTCAGTTTCCTTCCCTGAAACACCTGTTGGGGGGGCCCCCCTCTGCTGCCAGCGCCCCAGGTGAGCAGGTGCAGCCCCCTGCCTGTTTCATTTGCTCATAACCCCCCCGCCTCCCAGTACCTCCGTGGGGATTTCCCATCCCAGCCCCCCCAGCCTGGCAGGGCCCCCCACAAGGGTGCCTCTGTCCAGGGTACCCCAGCGCCAGGTGCCTCTCTCCTCCCGCCCCCCCAGTGCTGTGCACAGCACCTTCCCAAGGCATAAGATCTGGTTGCCCTCTCACTCCAGTGTGGCCTTAGGGCCCCCTTCAAAACCCTGCTGGGGGGGCTGTTTTCTGGGATGCCCCCCTAGCAGGAGAATCCTTGTACAGAGCACTCACAACAGTACTGTAGTGGGGGAAGGGACTGGCCCCATCTTCCACCCCCCCCACCGCTATCTCTTCCCCCCCCTCCCCCGTTTGTACTGTAACTAACTTAATCTTGTTTGTAAAGCGATGTGTTCTCTCAGGTATGGAGGGGGCCTGTATGGGGGCTGACCCCTTCCCTAGCAGCCGTGTCCCCCCCTTCAGCCCACTGGTAAACTCTTGGGGGGGGAACAGCAGGCAGCTCCCCGATTTGCCCCGAATGTCCCTCTGCAGCCACCAGCTGGGGGAGGGCGGGGGGTTGGCAGGAACTTTGCGGGGATGGAGGGGATGCTGCTCCCAGCTGTGATGGGGGGGGTGGGGCAGAACAATGGTTCCTGGCTTAGGCCCCTCCCCCCCCCCCCGAAAGGCTGGTTGGGGTGTGGCGGATGAGAGGAGAGCAGCTGGCAGGATCCCACCCCCCAGGCGCACATGCTGCTGGGGGCTCTTAGCACATCTGGAGCTGACCCACCACCACCCACCCACCAGGCTGGGATCTCTCAGCCCTTTGAACCAGGGGGGGCTGAGCCAGGAGCATGCGCCGATGAAGGGGGTGGGGGGGCAGTACTTGAAATGATTGGGGGGGTGGAGTCAGGGAGTATGTGATGTCATGGATGGGTGGCGCCAATAGGGCAGGAATGGTGATGTAATGAATTTGGGGGTTGGCTGTGATGTCATGGGTGGGGCGGGGCTATTAGGAAGGGACTGATGTAATGGATTTGGGGGTGTGATGTCATGGGTGGTGATGTAATGAATTTGGGGGTTGGGTGTGATGTCACATGTGGGGCGGGGCTATTAAGAAGGGACTGATGATGTAATTAATTTAGAGGAAACATAATTTTAACCTCGTCTCATTCCGATCCCTGTTCTGTGCCCCTCCCCCCCAGCGTACCTCATCCCCTCCCCCGCTGGGGGCCCCCCACGCTGCCCGCCCCCATGCACTGACTTTCTGCCCAGTATCCTGTGTCCATGTACTGCCTCTGGGGTGTCCCCCCACCCTGGCTAGTGGCTGCGCCCCCTGGCTCAGAAGTGGGGGGGGGGGTCAGCCAGAGGGGAGGGGTCTGTAGCGGGCAGAGATCCTCCCTCCCACCCCTGTGGGGGCCTCGGCTGCCAGTGCCTCTGGACTCTGTGTTTTTTTTATATCTCTTTTGTATTTCTACTCAGTGATCATCACCCCCCGCATCCATTTGTCTGTCCCCCCCCATCGATCCGTCAGTCCCCCCATCTGTGTCACTCCCCCCCCATCCCTATCTCGCCCCCGACCGGGGTCTCTGTATTTAAGATTCTTCCTTTGTAATTTTTTCTACTGTGGCTGTTTTGATACCGGGGGGGGGGGAGTTGTGTGTAAAATAAAATAAACTGTAAGGACAGAAGCTGGTAGGGTCTTACATGTGGGGGTGGGGACCAAGACGGGTGCTGCAAGCTTCCCCCTAGCAGTGCCCCCAGCTGGCGGAGCAGAGAGGGACATGGGCCAGAACCTCTCATCGTTGCTGTTCCCAGTCCCACGGGCCTCCTGCCCTGGGTCACACTCGGGGCCCATCAACCCTGGCATCCTGGCTCCTGCTGCTCCAGTGGGTGGGGCAGGGAACCCCTTTCAGCCATGGGACAGGGGAAGTTCCCCACCCGAGGGCTGGAGGTGGCTCAGCGGCCGCTGAGCGAGCAGGTGGCAGGTAGTTCCACAGGCCCCTAGGGGCTGGCTCACAGCTGGAGCCTGGCCCCACAGCATGGGGGATGGGGGAGCTGAGACCAAAGAAAGGGTTAACACCCTAGCTACTGCTTTATACTAGTGCCAGTCAGCCCCACCCGGATCAGGGCCACTATCACTCAGCTCCCCTCCCAGAGCCAGAAGAGAACCCAGGAGTCCTGGCTCCCAGCACCCCCTGCTCTAGCCACTAGAGCGGGCCGGCCGTAGGCCCAATGGCACCCAGGCAAGGAGCCCCCTCCAGTTAAACTTTCAAATGCCATATTTCTGATTGTAGCCCGTTTCACGAGGGCAACACACGGTTCGCACGCGCAATTCACCCCTGCCCTGTACGGCACTATGTTTGCCCGCCGGGCTGTGTGGAGTCAGGTTTGTTCCTGCCACAGATAAGAAAATCATTCGGTTCCTCTGAGCTCCTAGGAGCGTTTCATGTGGAGGAACAACTGGCACGTGCAGACAGCCCCCCAAACCTGGCACTCCAGAGACCTAACCCCCCCCCCCCCGTGTGTGGAATAGCCCCGTTCTCTGCCTGCTCTGTTCATCAGTCAGGCCTAACCTGGGATCCCCCAGTTTGGGTTCATTGGTGCCTGGGAAACAAATCTGGGCCCAGAAATGGTGTGAACACATCATTGGATTCAACTTTCACTTCAGTTCCCAAATCAGCCAGCGCAATCCACACGGGGCCCAGCCACACTGTTAGCGGACCGGGCTGATGGTGATTGCATTGAACGCACCCTGGGGTAGTCGTGCCTGAGAGCACGAGGACACGTTCACAACTGCATGATGCACACGGTTTGCACGAGCCCACTTTGTGCCAATCCTGGCTCTTGGCTGGACTGGAGATGGCCCTGGCCCCCAAGTATCACCCACTGGCGCCTGGCCACACCGTTCCGGGCCCCGCGTCCGCCTCCAACCCCCAGCCGTGCGAGGGGCTGGTGCAAAACAAATCCACGGACACGGGACTGCGGCTGCTCGGTTTTCTTGTCTGTCGCTCGTGACAAAAATGCCCCCCACAGCCCAGGCTGTCACCTGCCCCTAACTCCCCCTCCCCTCCTGGAATTGGGGAGAGAACCCAGGAGTCCTGGCTCCCAGCCCCTCCTGCTCTAACCACTAACCCCCACTCCCCTTTGCGAGCAGGACAGAGAACCCAGGAGTCCTGGCTCACAGCCCCTCCTGCTCTAACCACTAGATCCCCACGCCCCTCTGCGAGCAGGGCAGAGAACCCAGGAGTCCTGGCTCCTGGCCCGGGGCAGGACACGTGTAAATGGGCGGAATGCGGATCCTGCCCTGCGGCGTCAGGCGATGCGGGGCGGGGTCCCGGGGCGTCAGCGGGATGGAGACGCACCAGGCCGGGGGGCTGCCGGTTACTCCTGGGGCTGCTCGCCCATCCCCCACCGGTAGGAGCCGGGGGGTGGGGGGGCATCGAGTCCGCTTTCACTTTCGATTCACGCCGGGAAGTCCGAAAACTGGGGGGGCGAGGCTGAGAGCCCGGACTCCTGGGTTCTCTCCCCAGCTCGGGGAGGTGAGGGGGTCTAGTGGTTAGAGCAGAGGGGCTGGGCGCCAGGACTCCTGGGTTCTCTCCTTGACTTGGGGGGTTGGTCTAGTGGGTAGAGCGGAGGAGGGGCTGGGAGCCCGGACGCCTGGGCTCCGTGCAGGGAACCCAATAAATTTTCTCTCCTTTTGAGGTGCCGAGAGTATTTCCTGCATCCAGCGCATCGGGGCATCCCTGCTCCGGGGGTAAGTGGGGGACCCCCGCCCGGGAACTGGGGTCCCTGGAGCTCCGCCCCTCCTCTCCCGCGTGCCCCTCCCCCCGCACCTTTCTTCTGCCCTGCCCCCCACCCCACTCCAGCCACTACAGCCCCCTGTCTGGCAACCTCTACCCAGGGAGAGTCCCTGAGACCCTCTCACCTGCACCCCGGCTTTCCCCCTGCGACCCCACCCTCCACAGGCCCCTTCCCCACCAGCGCCCCCTCCCTCACCAATGCCCCCTTGTGCCCCCTCCCGTGCCTCACCTGTGCCCCTCCCCCACCAGCACCCCCTCCTCCTGGAGCCTCTCACCTACACCCCACCTTCCCCCCAGTTCTTCCCAGATCCCACCCCCTGAGCCCCTCCCCTCGACGGGCTCCTCCTCCCCTGCCCCCCCCCACGGCCTGGTAACCCTCCCCCGCTGGTTCCCTTCCAGGTTCGTCCTGTCCCTGCTCCAGCAGCAGGACCCCAGGCCCCAGCCCGCCCGGTTGGTCACCATGGATGAGCTGGGGGGCCAGGACACCCCCGATGGGCCCCAGGTCACGTCCCTGCGTGAGACTCTGCACCGGATATGGGGGAGCATGAGCCAGAACCCTGAGATTGACAGGTGAGGAGACCCTGACCTGCAGGGCCCCCCCCAAGTCCAGATGCTGCCCTTCATTTCCAACCCACTACCCCTCAGTCCTGACCCCCAGCCCTCCCCGGCCCTACCGCTGCCCCTCACTCCTGACCCGCAGGTCCCCCCCCTGACCTTGCCGCTGCCCCTCACTCCCGATCCCCCCCGACTTAGCTGGTGCCCCTAACTCCTGACCCCCAGCCCCCCCCAGCCCTACTGCTGTCCCTCACTCCCGACCGGCAGCCCCCCCAACCTTACCCGTGCCCCTCACTTCTGACCCCCAGCATTCCCCAGCCCTACCACTGCCCCTCACTCCCGATCCCCCCCCCCGACCTTGCCGGTGCCCCTCACTCCCGACCCCCAGCCCTACTGCTGCCCCTCACTCCCGATCCCCCCCCCGACCTTGCCGGTGCCCCTCACTCCCGACCCGCAGCCCCTCGCTGATGCCCCCTCTCCCTGCAGCCTGGTGCAGTGCATGGCGGGGCAGCCCCCGCTGCCAGCGCTGGCCGCCGTCTCGGAGCAGGTGTTCGCTGACGGCATCAACTGGGGCAGAGTTGTTGTCTTCTTCTACTTCACCTACAGGGTCATCGCCCAGGTAATGGGGGCGGGGGCTGAGCCCGGATGCCTGGGTTCTCGCCTGGCTGGGGGCGGGGGAGTGGGGTCTAGTGGTTGAAGCGGGGGGGGGCTGGGAGCCAGGACTCCTGCATTCTACCCCTCGAAGGGGAGTGGGGTCTTGTGGTTAGAGCCAGGGTGTGCGGGGCTGGGAGCCAGGACATCTGGGTTCTTTCCCTGGCCTGGGGAGGGGAGGGGGGTCTAGTCGTTAGAGCGGGGAGGGGGCTGGGAGCCAGGACTCCTGGGTTCTCTCCCCAGATTGGGAGCTAGGATCCCAGTTGGCTGCTTACCCCCCTCCCCCCCCGCAATCTCTCCCCCAGGCTCTGGGCGGGTCCGACTGTCTCCGGTCCCTGGTCGACTGGGCCCTAAACTTCCTGTGGGAGCGAGTCGCCCCCTGGATCCAGCGCCAGGGGGGCTGGGTGAGTGCGGAGACCCCTCCCCCCATTCTGGGACTCCTCCCCCCCTGCAGGGACCCCCTTCCTCCACCCACAGGCACAGTCCTTCCCCCCTCTGCCCCCCTCCCTTGCTTCCCCCTTGTGTGGGTGCTGGGAGGGGGGGTCTCTGGGTGGGGGAGGGTCGCATACGTCTGCCACTAACCTCCCCCCCTCTGTTTGGCAGGACTCCATCTTCAGCTACCTCACCTCCTCCGCCTAGGGGAGGCACAGCCCCCCCACCTGGGAGGGCATCAGCAGCCCCCCCCGCAGCAGAGACACCAGTGGATGGACAGGGGCAGGATTACCCACTGCCCCCAGGTCTGCAGAGCGAAGACAGGCTGGGGGGACGGGGAATGTGTGAACATTTCCCCCCTGCCGCCCCCAAAATAAAATCACAAATGAAAAAGAACAAATAACCAGGGCTGCCAATGAATCGCGATTAACTTGATTAAAAAAAAAACCCAGTCATGCCGAATCGTGGTTTTAACGCCGCTGTTCGCCCGGAGCCGGAACCCATTGGAACAGGAAATCGAGACATGGATTGCAACCGCAACGCGGGATCCGAAGTGCACCAGGCTTCGCTGCCCGTGGTGAGTCCCGGTGACAAAGATTTGCATGGGGGAAAAGCCAAACAGACTTTTTTTCATCTCCCCTCACACGGGGGCTGTCGTGCGAGCGGGAAAGTGCAACGAACAAATGTAGAATTTTCTTTGTGTTACGTCCCTGCCCTCCAAAACTGAACAATGTCAAAAGCGCCTGCAAGTCCACGCAGTCCTGCTTCCTGTTCGGCCCGTCGCCGGACAGACGAGTTTGTTTACGTCTAGGGGCGAGAATGCTGCTTCTTATTTATAGGGCCCTCCCGATTTCACGGCTGTGAAAAACTTATCACGGACCGTGAAATAGGGCCTTCCCCATGAAATTTGATCTTCTCTGTGCTGCTGGGAGCCCCAGCTCTGAAGGCAGCGCAGAAGTGAGGGGGGCAATCCCATGACCCCCCCACACAGCAGGTTTGAGACCCCCCCCACAATCCTCTTTTGGGTCGGGCCCCCCGCGATTACAACAGCGTGAAATTTTGGCGGTAAACATGAAATTGACTAATTTTGAACCCCTCTGGCCGTGAAATGGACCAGAACGGATGGTGAATTTGGTGGGGCCCTGATTATTTCCAATGTCCTGCAAACATTGGGGCCAGAGCCAGCGTTCGCATGGTGCCCTTGTACCCGGCCTTGCAAGATATTAACATGCCAGAGGCGCTAGACAGTGGTCTGATCCGGCCTGGCGATTGCACTCGCGCTGGGTCGTGTGTTGCTCCAGGGCCAATGTCTGTAATCAGACAGAATAACCGGAGGTGAGGCCGGCGCGCGGGGTGTCCTGCGGCGGGGCTGAAAGCGATGCAGAAAACCGGGCAAACCCATCGCTCGCCCGGCTCCGTGGGGCCTGTTCTTGTTGAAACGCAACTAAAACCACGATTGAGCATGGCGGAGTTTTGTAATTGTCTGACGGCCCCGCAAAGAAATAAACGAGTGGGGAAAACATCCAAGACTTTAGTGACTTTTTGAAAGGTTAGTGAAGAAAAAAACACACACACACACCCCGCTGCTCCCCCACACCCCAATTTCCCCCTGCTGCCCTCCCAGCACCATGATCTCTCCTAGGCTGCTAGGGGCGAGGGGTGTATGAAGCCTGGCGCCCAGTCAGCTGCGGAGGGGTCGAAGGCGGGTTCTACCCTCCCGAGGGCGACTCTCCTCGGCATGGCCTGGGATCAGCCCTGCTGGACCCTGGGTGACACCGGAGACCGATTTACATCAGGGCCAGGCGGCTGCCGGTACCTCAGGGCAGGCGCAAGGGCCCTGTGACCTCGGACTCCAGCCTGGCCGGTGCCTTTCCATGCGCAGGGGCTGGGGGCTTGGTTTGGACCGGGGGCGAGGAGATGAGCGACCCCGGCGATGGCTCCAGTGTGTCACTGATTCTCTGGCCCGCGGATTTCCAAGCACGATTTCCCTGCCCAGCCCCTGCAAGTTCCCAGGGAGACACCACGAGCCGGTCGCATCCCCGCCGGGAGCCTGCCCAAAGGACATCGCCTCGGCAAGCGTTCGGCTGTGGGTTCTTCCTGCATCTCTGCACCAGCGCCAGCCTCGATCGAAACGCCCAAGAGGGCCAACAAGACTTGGTTTAGTAGCCAAGGTGCCCGGCCAGGTTTACTGCGGGCAAAGGAGGGTCCTCGCTCCCCGGTTACACTACCCCAGCGGTTTTCAAACTCTTTTTCTGGCGACCCCGTTGAAGAAGACTGTTGATGCCCATGACCCAATGGAGCTGGGGATGAGGGGGTTGGGGTGCAGGAGGGGGCTCAGGGCTGGGGATTGGGGTGCGGGAGGGGGTCAGGGCTCTGGGCTGGGGGTGCAGGCTCTGGGGTGGGGCTGGGAATTAGGGGTTTGGGGTGCAGGAGGGGGCTGTGTTTGGGGGGCTCAGGGCTGGGGCAGGGGGTTGGGGTGCGGGAGGGGGTCAGGGCTCCGGGCTGGGGAAACATGCTCTGGGGTGGGGCCGGGGATGAGGGGTTTGGGGTGCAGGAGGGGGCTGTGTTTGGGGGGCTCAGGGCTGGGGGTTGGGGCATGGGGTTACTTCGGGCGTCTCCCGGTCAGCGGTGCAGCAGGGGTGCTGAGGCAGGCTTCCCGCCTGTCCTGGCACCGCGCTGCACCCCAGAAACAGCCAGCTCTGTGTGGCTCTTGCCCACAGACACCGCCCCCTCCCAGCTCCCATTGGCTGGTTCCTGGCCAATGGGAGTGAGGAGCTGGCACTTGGGCCAGGGGCAGTGCGCGGAGCCCCGTGGCCCCCCTGCCTAGGAGCTGGCCTCACTCCTGGGCACTTCCGGGGCACAGCATGGTGCCAGGACAGGTCAGGACCAGCCTGCCTCAGCTGGGCAGCCCCACTGATGGGAATTTAACAGCCCGGTCCTGGGGCTGACCTTGTATTCCCGTGAGAATGGACCAGCCCCAGCAGGACTTTCCGTCCCCCCCAGGCCGGGCAAAGGGTCAAAGTGAGACCCCCCTGTACCTAGAGGGAGGCAAGCAATCTGGGATAAAGAAACTGACGCGGGTTACAGGCAGATCTGGCTGGGGCTGGTTTTCCAGCTGGCCCCATGGTGATTATCATCCTTGGTGACCGACTTGACATATCGCCCCAATGACCCCGCCTCACCCCCCATTTACAGCCCTCCTGGTGCTGAGTCATGGCTCAGCTGCTGAATAAGACCCTGTGACCCCGACTCTGTGCCAACTTTCTAATGGCACAAAACTGAACACCCTGTCCCCGCCCCTTATCTGAGGCCACACCCCCACTCACTCCATCCCCCCTCCCTGGGTGGCTTGCTCTCCCCCAACCCTCACTCGCTTTCACCGAGCTGGGGCAGGGGGTTGGGGTTGGGAGGGGCGAGGGCTCTGGCTGGGGGGTGCTGGCTCTGGGGTGGGGCCAAGGATGAGGGGTGTGGGATCTGGAAGGGAGTTAAGGTGTGTGGGGTGGCTCAGGGCTGGGGCAGAGGGTTGGGAGGGGCAAGGGCTCTGGCTGGAGCTGTGGGCTCCGGGGTGGAGCCAGGGATGAGGGGTTTGGGGTGCAGGAGGGGGCTCTGGGCTAGGTCTGAGGGGTTTGAGGGCAGGAGAAGGCTCAGAGCTGAGTCAGAGAGCAGGGTCTGGGAGGGAGTTAATGGGGTTTGGGGGGTGTAGGGCTGGGGCAGGGAGCAGGAGGTGAGGGCTGTGGCTGGGGGGTGCTGGCTCTGGGGTGGGGCCAGGGATGAGGGGTACAGGGTCTGGGAGGGAGTTAGGGAGTGGGGGGGCTCAAGGCTGGGGCAGAGGGTTGGGGTGCAGGAGGGGCTTGGGGGGTGGGCAGAGCCTGGGCAGGCAGGGAGCTGCCTTAGCCCCACTGCGCTGTCGGCTGGACTTTTCGTGGCCTGGTCAGTGGTGCCCACTGAAGCCGCCAGGGTCCCTTTTTGACCGGGCGAAAACCGAACGTCTGGCAACCCGACCTCCGCCAGGACTCCTGGGTTCTACCCTGGCTCCGGGAGGAGAAGCTTAGGAGTGATACAGCAGAGACTGTGGGTCTGATTGAAGGGCCCCTGCAGAGCTGGGGGGGGACCCCAGGACTGGGCTAGCAGGGGGCTGCGGGTCGGGAGTGTGGGGTATTGGCAGGGCTGGGGAGGGGAGACTCCAATGGGGGGCGGTCTCTGGGTTCCAGGCCACTGCTCCCCCCTCCCAACTGGTTCTCACCAGCCCCAGCCGGCTGGGGGGGCAGGCTGGTGGGCTGAGATATGTTGCAGTGGCCAGGAGTCCCACAGGCTCAGCCTGGTGTTTGCGATGCACGCTCCATTTCGGGGGTGGGGGTGGGGCTGACGTCTGCCTTTGGCTCCTGGTGGGGAGGGGTCTCCCTGGTGCCCTAGCAGAGTGGGGGAGGGGGCGATTGCATGGTTAACTGCTGGGGGGGGGCATAAGGTAGTTCACTCTTTGCAGCGACTCAGAGTCACGGGTGCAACAGCCTGGCTGCCCAGGTCCAGCCCGTCCCATTGGCACCCAGCAGCTAACACCCATGGGTGCCTCTGGGCAGGGAATCGGCCGGGTCCGAGCAGCTGGAGAACAAGGGGCTGGGGGAGTTTCTCCATGTGGGGCTGCTGGGGGGAGCTGGAGGCTCGGGCACTAACCCGAGCTAATTTCTGTTCCCGGCGCTAACCCAGGACTCTCCGCACTGTGCCCAGACCCCCAACTCCCCCCTGCGTTCCCCTCGCTGGCCAAGTCACTCCCAAGCCAGGAGATGGGGGGGCCTGGTTCCCTCTGGGGGGATCTGTCTGTGTCCGGGGCCCATCCAGGGCATTCACTGCGGGGGACTCCCGGCCTGACCTGGGAGGGTGGTGCAGGCTCCGAGGGGGGATCCCAGGGGGCAGGAAGCCAAGGGGCTCACCCCAGTAGGAGCGACTGCAAGGGGCTGCCAGGCTGCAGGGCTCCCCCTGGGGCTGGGCCAGGCCAGGTGAGAGCACCAGGCGTGTGGGTCCAAGCCCCAGGGCTAAAGATTTGCTATGGGATGGGAGACGTCTGGCTTTTGAGTTTTAAAAAACAGTAACAGTCTTACCTCCTTTTTTTCAGTGGGGAGCGGGGACGGGTCTGCTGCCCCACAGCGGCCGTTTGTCTCCCGCTAAAAGGGGGAGAACATTTTTTCTTTGAAATTAAACCCATTTACGCAAAACACAAAGAATTTGGGGGTTTTTATAGTGGCCTCCTGGTGTCACAATTCTTAGTTTCCCCCAAAAAACAAAACCAGGCTAGAAAATGATCATTTACTCCCCGAACCCAGATTGTCCCATAAATCCCGGGACTCCTGGAGCTCAGGGCTTTAAATGAAACGTCATCCCTGCTGCGTGGGCCAAGCCCAGCCCGTCAGGTTTGGGTCGGGGCCAAACTGGATGGTCTCACCTGTCCTGGGACTCAGTACCATCCTGGGTTTCCTGCAGCACCCAGCGCTGTGGGGGGGGACACACACGCTGAGAAGATGGGGGGCTGCACTCCAGTGGCGATGCCAGGATGGAGGCGGCTGGGGGCTGTCTGGAGCAGGGGGTGAACAAATGGGGGAAGGGCTGGGGGAAGAGCTGGGGGGGGGACAGGGGCTGGCTGAAGCAGGCAGGAGCCCTGGGTTCGAAGGCCAGCAGTGGGGGGGGGCAGTTTGGGAACAGCTGGACCCTGCCTGGCTCCATGGGAACTTCCTACCCTGGGGAGGGAGACGCGCTCGGTTTGAGGGCAGAGGGGGTGCCTCCAGCAGCCAGACACAGAGAACCCAGGCATCCGGGCTCCCAGCCCCTGCCCCAACACCCCGTTCTAACCACTACACCCCACTCACGTCCCAGCGAGAGAACCCAGGCGTCCGGGCTCCTAGCCCCCACTCTGGTCTGACCCACTTGACCTTCCAATCGCTCGCATTTCCCCACCCCGCCTGTCACGCGCCCCGACCCCAGAGAGCTGAAGTCAGCAGAAACCACCCGCCCCATGGACGCCACCTGCCCCCCCCACCATGTCTCCCTGTGGGCCCAGCCACTCCCAGTGCCCCCCCCACGGGCCCAGCCAGGCCCTTTACGACGTACCCACCCTGAACCCGCTGACCCCCAGCCTGTTCCCAGCCCTAGCTCATAAACCAACCCCCCTGTCTCCCCACGCCCCGTGACTGGCCCCAGGGAACTGGCCTGGCCCGCATCCACCGATGAGCCCCAAAAACAGGAACCCAGAGATCAGGCTAGGGCGGGGGCTGGGGGCCAGGACTCCTGGGCTCTGGGAGGGGAGTGGGGTCTAGTGGTTAGAGTGGGGGGGCTGGGAGCCAGGACTCCTGGGTTCTCTGCCTTTTGGTGCGTCACATGCGCTCAGCCCTGCGAGAGGGGCAACGAAGAGAACAGCCCAAGGGCTGGGGCGGGGGGTTGCCAAGTCATGCTGACATGAAGGTTTGTGCTGAGTCACAGTCTGGAGGGGGCAGCTGGGGCGGGGGGGGGGGCGCTTCTCTCTCTCTCTTTCTCCACCAGCCTCCCAGACAGGGGAGAGCCCTGCACACCCCTCCCAGATCCGGGAGAGAACCCAGGCGTCCTGGCTCCCAGTCCCACTGCTCCAACCACTAGATCCTCCTCCCCTCCCAGAGCGGAGAATAGAACCCAGGCGTCCTGGCTCCCAGCCCCTCCCCCGGTGTGTGGGGCGTGTCGGTGGCTGCTAGCGGCGGGGGGGGCGGGCAGAGCCGGGAAGAGCCGCGGTGGGGCGGGTATAAAGGGTCCCCGCCAGCGCCCCAGACCCTACAGACCCCCCCCCGGCTCTTGCTTCAACAGTGCTTGAACGGAGCCTCTACCCCCCGAGACCGCCCCGCACCCCGCGGACACCCAGCACCCCCCGGGCCTCTGCACCCCGCGGGCACCCAGCACCCCCCGGGCCTCTGCACCCAGCCAGCGCCATGAGCTCCCAGATCCGCCAGAACTACGACCCCGAGAGCGAAGCCGGCACCAACCGCCTGGTGAACCAGCTGCTGCGAGCCAGCTACAGCTACCAGTCCCTGGTGAGTGCCGGCTCCCCCTGCACCCCGCTCCGGCCACTGCACCCCGCTCCCCTCCCAGCGCTGGGGAGAGAACCCAGGAGTCCTGCCCCCAGCCCCGCTCCTGCCACTGCGCCCCGCTCCCCTCCCAGCGCCGGCAGAGAACCCAGGCGTCCTGCCCCCAGATCCCCGCTCCGGCCACTGTACCCCGCTCCCCTCCCAGCACTGGGGGAGAACCCAGGAGTCCTGCCCCCCGCTCTGGCCACTGCACCCCGATCCAGCGCCGGGGAGAGAACCCAGGAGTCTTGGCTCCCAGACCCACCCCTCACGCTTCCTACATGCCTGTCCCCAGTGCAGAGACTTTTATCCCCCCACCCCTAGGTGCCAGCTCTGGTTGCCTGGGTCCCTAACACGCGCGCGCCCACACACCCCCTCCAGCCCCACCGTCTGTTGTTTACCAGGCTCTTCTAGGGCAGAGTCCAGCCTCCATGGATCCTGCCCCCCGCCCCGTGCCGTTAATCATTAACAACCCCTGGGCTGGGGCTGTCCCCTGCGGGCAGGTCTCTGGCTGTGGGGGGGTGTGTCCCTGGATTAGGGGGTCCTGGGTGGGGGAACTCTGGGGCAGTCCCTAGCTTCACAGGTCTCCTCCCGCACTCTCCAGCTGTAGGGACTCTCTGGGAGGCTTCTCCCCGATTCCTGGATCTGGGGGTCATGGGGGGGCAGCTCCACCCTTGGGGCTCACTGATGTCTTTTACCCCCCCCAGGGGTATTTCTTCGACCGGGACGATGTGGCGCTGGCCCATTTCTCCGAGTTCTTCCGGCACCTGTCAGGCGAGAAGCGGGAGCAGGCTGAGCGGATGCTGAGTTTCCAGAACCGCCGGGGGGGCCGCATCCTCCTGCAGGCCATCCAGGTGAGCCAGAGTGGGGGCAGGAATGGGGGGCATGGGGGGGGGGCCTGGGGGCAGCTGGTTGGGGCAGGAGGGAGGGATGCTGGGGTGTAGGGGAAGGTTTGAGGGGGACACCATCTCCCCCCTGGCATGGCCCTAACCCCCTCCCCCTTCTGCCCCTGCAAGAAACCGGAGCAGGACGAGTGGGGCAACGGGGCGGCCGCCATGGACTTTGCCCTGAAGCTGGAGAAAACGATCAACCAGGCACTGCTGGACCTGCACAAGGTGGCCACGAGCCACGCGGACCCACATGTGAGTGACCCACCATGAGAGAACCCAGGTCCCTGGGCTCTAACCACCAGATCCCCCGCCCCTCCCAGAGCCCGGGAGAGAACCCAGGAGTCCTGGCTCCCAGCCCACTCTGCTCTTAGCCCTCTACCCCCCCCTCCCCTGCCAGAGCCACGGGTAGAACCCATGAGTGTGGGGGGGGGGAAGGCCCAAGGGGATGCCCCCCCAATCTCTAACTCTCCTCTCCTGCCCCCAAGATGTGCGATTTCCTGGAGACCCACTACCTGGACGAGGAGGTGAAGCTCCTCAAGAAGCTGGGCGACCACGTGACCAACCTGCGGCGCGTGGGGGCGGCCGAGGGGGGGCTGGGCGAGTATCTCTTCGACCGGCTCACCCTGCACGACAGCAGCTGAGCCTCGAGCTGCCCACCGCGCCGGCCCCTTAAATCCTGCTGCCCAGCCGGGCCGGAGCCCCCTGCCTGCCGATCACGGGGTGACCCAGCCCCTCCAAAGTCTGTAACTGGCATTGAATAAAAGCTTGGCATTAGCACTCCGGCTGTGTGAGGTGTCTGGCTGGCACCCTAGGGATGGGGGGGACCCTGGCATCCTGGCCTCTAGACCCATCCACTCCACTTGCAAAGCCCATGACAGAACCCAGGAGTCCTAGCTCCCCATCCCCCGCACCACACTAACCTCTGCCGAGGGGGGGCTATGTCCCCTCCCATCACCAGTCCCCCTCCCCCCAGCTTGGCACTCCCCCGGTGGTTAATGGGGTGTCCAATGGCATTAACCCTGAGGGGGGCAGCTGCCTGTCTCTGCCCCCTTGTACTGAGGTGGAGTCCTGGGGGTCCCTGCCCCTGCTCCCTCCCATCCTGTGAGCAGCATCCTAGAAGGGCCAGCCAACGCACCCAAACTCAGTGGTGGAAGGGGGCACCCGGGTGTTTGGCTGGGATGGACTGAGTGCCCCCTTGCAACAGGGGCTTGGTTCAGCTGCACCAGGGGTGCCCCCCACAGTCTGACCCCCAGCCTAAATCCCACAGGCAGGGAGATGCAAAAGGCTAGAATGCCACCCGCAACTCCACCTAGGCGGGGGGTCCCCATATACCCAGCCCCAGTGCCCTACCCCAGAAGGGCTACATCCCAGCATGGGTAGGGAAATCCCCATATGCCCAGCCCCGGTGCACCACCCCAGAGGGGCTGCATCTCAGTGCAGGACAAAGGGTCTCCGTATACCCCACACGCCCCAAACCCCATGGACCACGTCCCAGTGCCTGGTGAGGGAGGGGTCCCCATCTAACCAGCCCCCGCACCCTACTCCAGGGGGGTGGTGTCTCAGCACCAACCAAGGGATCCCCATATACCCAGCTGCCTGCGCCATACCTCAGAGGCACCCCCTCTCAGTGCTGGGCGAGGGGTCCCATCTACCCAACCCCCTACGCCCCGCCCCAGACACAGCCGCATGATGGAAGGAGTCTGAGGGACGCGGAGTTTAGCTGACGTTTATTCCTAGGCCCGGCCCGGCCCGGCTCCCTAGGGCCTGGGAGGGACAAAAATGAAACCAAGCGACGACATATGCAACAGCCATAAATAAAATACACGAGCCCGGGGGTGGGTGGAAGCCCTCACCCCACAGAGGCCCCCGTGGGTGCAACACCCAGCCCAGGCACAGAGCGGGGGGCCCAGGGGATGGCAGCCCAAACAGCTTTGATACATGATTTTCCTTGTCTTGGGGTTGCTGGGAAACTGGTGGGCAAGGGGAGCCCTGTGTAGACCCCCTCCTCCGGAGGTGGTTGCATGTCAGCAGCAGGTGCAGCTGTGTGACCCCTACCACCCCACTCCCCAGCAGATGGCACCAGGCAGGAGCAGCGTTCTAGATCTCCAGCAGCTGTGTTCTCGACTGGTCTGTTATTGGCGGTCTGGGATGAGGTGGGGACACACATGGAGCAGACTGCACCCGCATGCAGCAGCCTGGAGCCTTCCTGCAACCCCATCATTGGCCCAGAGCAGGCGATGTTCTAGAGCAGCCCCCGCAGCAGGAGCATGGAGTGATCTAGAACCCAGCAACCAAATCCCAAACCTCCGAGAAGAATCAAAACCCTGCAAGATGTTCCAGCCCAGCCCAGCCATGCTGGTGTCTAGCGACTTCCAACAACCTAGAACATGTGCCAGGCAGCTTGGGCCTCCAGCACACACCCTGACACTGCTAAAATGATCTAGAACCCGGTCCCCGACAGCCTCTTTCCATCCCACACACAATGCTCTAGAATGATCTAGACCACCTCTTTCCTCGGCTATGCTCGCCAGACCACAGTAGTGCTGCAGACCACTTCGAGAAGGCCGGGACCCCCAGCACACGCTGTTCTAGAATGATCTAGGTGGAGCTCATTCCAGAAGTCAGGAACCGACTCATCTCCCTTCGTTCACAGCACCCGCCTGTGCTTCCCCCTTCCCAGAGACGCCATTCAAGACGTCCCCTCCAGAACACCCAACACCATTCAATGTCTCGTGACCATGCAATGTTCTGGAATGATCTAGACCATGACAATGTGGATTTCTACATATGGCCCCAACTCCTTCATTGCACTGAGTTCTAGAGGGATCTAGAATGGTTCAGATGTCACCGCACTCGGTAGCAGGGTCACATTCTAGACTGCCCCTCCTTCTAAACAGCTCCAGAACCCCCATCTGTCACATCACTCCAGAACAATCCAATCAACATCTTACAGCAGGCCCCATTCTAGACTGCTCTAGAACCCCCAACATCACCCGATGCTGCACTCCAGAATCATATATGGGTACCCTACATCCCTGAGGGGCATGCCCAATACTAGATGTCACAGACCCCATTTTAATACACAGAACTTTAGAACAATCTAGATCTCCCAAACATGAAAACCCAGGGCTGCCCTGCATCCTGGAGTGATAAGCATTCTAGAATGATCCAGACCAATCCTACACTATGGAGCCAGCCCTGTTCCAGACCAGGGCTCTCCCTAGACAGCACCTGACTTCGCTCCTAGCCCAAACCATTCAAGAGCCCCCATCTCCCCCTCCAAATGTTGGCAGCTGCAAACACTAGTACCATCCAGAGTGCTGCAGACAACATGGAAGTTGTTCTAGACAGTTTGGATGGGCAAGCCAGAGCCCATAGCCCAAAGGGTCCTGGAGCACCTTGGAGAGTGTACTCTAGAACATCCATGCCATTGATCTAGAACACAAACAACCCATCGCTTTGAGGGTCCTGAGGGAGAGCCAGAACCAGAGGATAGGGGGCAGGAAGGGGATGATCATCTCACGTGGGGGGGTCGCCCCGCGTTTTGAACGATCTAGAACCTAGCACCTGCAATCTAGAACCCAGCAAAAGGGAAGGTGGGTTCTAGAGGGAGAGCCAGAAGCAGAGGACGGGGATTGCTTACAACTGTTGTGCCTGGGGGGGCACCCCCTAGTTCTAGACCAGTCTAGATGCCCCCCTAGTTCCTCTCCTCGTTGATGGAGCTGGTGGGGCTGCTGAGGTCGCTGGGGCTGGAGGGCATGGTGGGGGTGGAGGCATTGGAGGAGGTGCTGGCCTCGCTGCAGCCCTTCCTGGGCGGCTTGCGCCACTCGGGGACAGGGCCCGTCATGGCCGGGGGCTTGATGTTGCGCCGATCCTTCTCCGCCTCCTCCTCCTCGTCGTAGCGCTCGTCGTCTTCCTCCGTCTCGCTGTGGTGGGGGCTGGAGTGGCGGGAGATGGAGGGCGAAGGGGGCACGGAGGCCGGGCGGGGGTAGCGGAATCCCTGGGCCTGCACAGACAAAGAGAGAGAGAGAGAGACACACACACACACCCGGTAATGCCGGCGCCCAGACACAGCTGCACAGGGTGGGGGCCGGTCGTATGGAGACCTCTCGCCCGGCCCCTCGGGGGGGGCGGGGGAGGACGGTGCACTCCAGATGCTTTATAAAAATACGTCTGTAAGTGTGAATATGCTGTAACTGGAATATGCTTCATGCAAAAGGTCTCTTGTAAGGCGTCATTACAAAGCTTGTGACCTACTGAGCGTGGTCATCCTGTTTGTTCGCAGGTATTATTTCGATGTCTGGCGTTAGGAGAATAAGACAAACGTGGATCCCTGATGTAGACATATTAAGTGGAAGGCATTAAGAGTGCTTCAGAATCAGTGACCTGTGAATGGCTCTGTTTACCTGCAAGCCTCCACTCCGTACCTGTGGGCCAGTCGTGAGAAATCCCCTAGTTACCACCCGAGCTGGAACGAACAAGGATTGGGCCCAGACTAGGAAGGAGCCTAGTCTGTGAAAGAAGCTTATTGGGTGAGATTTACCTGTATTCAGTTTCTTAATGTCTTAGGCTTATGCTTGCATGTTTTGTTTTATTTTGCTTGGTAATTTACTTTGTTCTGTTATTCCTTGAAACCACTTAGATCCTACCTTTTTACTCTTAATCACTTTTGTTTATTAACTGTAGGTAATTAATACCTGGGGGAGCAATCAGCTGTGCATCTCTCTCTATCAGCGTTATAGAGGGTGGACAATTTAGGAGTTTACCCTGTATAAGCTTTATACAGAGTAAAACGGATTTATTTGGGGTTTGGATCCCATTGGGAGCTGGGTGTCTGGGTGCTGGAGACAGGAACACTTTCTAAGTTGTTTTCCGTTAAGTCTGCAGCTTTGGGGGTGTGATCCAGACCCTGGCTGTGGGGTGCAGCAGATATAGCGTGTCTGGCTCAACAAGGCAGTGTTCTGACATCCCAAGCTGGCAGGGAAAACGGGCTCAGAGGAAGTTTCAGCACATCGGAGACCCCCTTGGGACTGTCACCTGTGAATGAACCCATCACAGGGGACACGCAGGGGCTGGGGATGCAGGGATCCCTCGGGGTAGGGGCAAGCACAGGGGCTGGATATACAGGAACCCCTTGGGGGGATGATGCATGGACCCCTTGGGGGCGAGGTGGGGAAACACAGGAGCTGGGTACACATGGATCCCTCGCAGGTGGGAATGTGGGGGAATGCAGGGGCCGGGACACAGGGACCCCTCACCCAGCACAGAAATGCAATACCCTCTGGGGTGGGGCAGGGGCTGGGTATGCAGGACTCCTTGGAGGGGGGCTGAGTATATGAGGCCCCTCGGGGTGGGGGTGGGGGTGCAGGGTCTCGCACTCACCGCTGTCTCCTCCGGAGGCTCATAGGTGAAGTTGTCAGGAAAGGCCTTGGCGAGCGCCATGTGTCGGGCGGACATGTAATACTGGTGGGGGGTGGAAACAAGGGGGTTATGGAGGACTGGGCCAGGACCTCCCCCTGCTGTGCCCCTTTCCGCCCTCCCCACAGCTTCCCTCTGCCCCGCCCCCCTCAATGTCAGTCACTGACAGCAGCAAGTTCTCCCCAACACGTGAGTTCCCAGGAGGCCATTCTCCCCTCCTGCCCCCAAGCCAGCTCTTCCCCCACATGGCCTGGCCCAGGGATTTCCCACCCCCAGTACCCTCTGCCTCAGCACAGGGGGCTGCACTGGGGGACATCACCAGGTCCCGTCCCATTACTGAGTCTGGGTCCCCTCCAAACACTGCCCCATAGCCCCCAGGCCCATGTCACCTTGTCTCTGTAGCCCCCCCACTTCCGTACCCCTTCCAGCCCCACCCCTGCTCCCCCAGCATCACCCCCATTTCCATACCCCCACCAGCACCTCACTCCATCTCACCCAGCCCTGCCCCAAGCCTCACCCCCACTCTCCTGGCTTCCCCACTTCCATATCCCTACCAGCGCCCCCACCCCCACTCCCCCGGCTTCCCCACTTCTGTACCCCCACCAGCTCTACTCTGGTCCACCCAGCTTCCCCACTTCCATCCCCCATCCAGGTCCCCCGCCCCCACTCACCCGGCCCAGGTACTTCCAGTCCAGCAGGTCAGAGAGGCGCTCAGTACGGTTGCGCTGGATGATGCGCTGGCGCCGGCTCTGTTGGCAGAAGCTGTACAGGAAGGACGTCAGCTGGGTGCATGAGTCATCCAGCGCCCGAAACCGCCGGTCCAGGATGTAGATCCCTGGTGGGGGCCGGGGAGGAGAAGAGGGGAGGGAGTGAGAAGTCCTGGCTCCCAGCTCCCCTGCTCTAACTCACTAGACCCCACTGGCACTGGGAACAATCCCAAGGATGTTCTATTAGAGATCTGAAAAGCCGCAATCACCAAGGTAGGTTAAAAAACCAACTAGGCTTATGGAGGAATTGAAAGCAACTATACAGACAATATATAACAAGTGGAATCAAGGGGACGGTGACAATAAAGCATTTAAATCAGAAATCAGGGATTGTAGAAAATCGATAAGGGAAGCTAAAGGACATAAGATGAACTCTATGACCAGCAGAGTTAAGGACAATAAGAAGGGTTGGTTTGGTTTTTAGTGCATTAGGAACAAAATAAATCCTAACAATAGAATGGGTCCATTACTAGATGGAAATGATAGAATTGTGAACAACAATGCAGAAAAAGCAGAAGTGTTCAATAAATGTGTGTGTTCCGTATTTGGGAAAAAAACAGATCACATCGTGATGATGATGAAACACTTTCCATTGCAGCAGGCTCTCTGGAGGAGGTTAAACAGCGGCAACTAAAGCTAGACATTTTAAAATCAGCATGTCCCAAAAACTTGCATCCAAGGGTTTTAAAAGAGCTGGCCGAGGAGCTCGCTGGACCATTGATTTTCAATAAATCTTGAAACCCTGGGGAAGTTTCAAAAGATTGGAAGAAAGCTAATCTGTGACCTGTGTAATTATAGGCCTGCCAATCGGACATCGATCCCAGGCAAGATGATGAAATGACTGATGTGGGACTTAATAAAGAACTGAAGGGGGACAATGTAATTAAATCCAATCAATAAGGGACTATGGAAAATAGATCCCATCCAACTAACGTCACACCTTTTCTGGTGAAATTAGAAATTTGAATGACACAGGTAATGGCACTGATGTGATCTATTCAGGCTTCTGTGTGGTGCTACACGACATTAAGATCAAAATACCAGAAAATATAACAGTAACACAGCCCACGTTAAATGGATTAAAAACTGGCCAGCTGATGGGTCTCGCAAGGGGATTGTAAGTGGGGTTTCAAGCAGGCGGGTTTCTAATGCCCCCCCCGCTACTGAATGTTTTTAATCAGTGACCTGAGGGAAATCATCAAATCCTCACTGACAAAGTTTGCAGACGACCCACACACTGGGGGCGCAGGAACCAATGCAAAGGATGGGTCAGTGATGCAGAGTGACCAGCTCGCTGGGTAAGCCGGGCCCAAGCAAACACGCTGCACGTTCATACAGCTAGAGGCACAAGGCTCCGTCCAGGACCAGAGAATGCAGGCCGCACATACAGGCTGGGGGGGCCTCTCTCCCGGGGAGCAGCATGGTGGGCGATCAGCGGCACCCCATGGGTCCTGGGCTGTGCGAACAGGGAGATGGCGAGTTGGAGCAGAGAGGGTCTCTCGCTGCTGGAGCTGGCCCTGGGGCAGCTGGGATCCTGCACCCGGCTCTGGGGCTCCCATCTCGAGGAGGACGATGGTAAATGGCAGAGGGGCTGGAGAAGGATGCGAGGGCCGGAAAGTGAGCGAGAGACCCCCAGGAGCTCCGGCATTAAGCTGAGCAGAGAAGGGTCGGGGGGAGGAGACTCGATCCCCGTCTGTCGGGGAAATGGAGATTGGATCCCGGGTGTGTTGGTCTAGCGGAGGCAGGGCTCATGCGATCCTGAGGCCGGGCACGGATGCTGGAGGGATTTAGCCGGGACATGAGGTGTCTGTTTTACCCAGGCAGGGGGACTGGCCAGGGAACGATTCCCCCGGGTCGTGGGGTAGGAGCCCTGGGACTCACCGTAGGCCGACGGGTCGGCGATATGCTCTTCCATGAAGCAACCGAACCCGGAGAGGTTGGTAGAGATGCTGGGAATCCCCATGACGGTGCATTCAGCTGGTGGTGGGGGTGGGAGAGGGAGGGTTAGACCAGGGGGCGAGGCGGGGAACAGCTGGGTGCATATACCCCCTTCCCCTGCCCGCGTAGCCCCCTCCTGACCAACCGATGTCCCAAACCATAGAGTGTAATGGCCCATGGATACCCACCAGCTGGGCCATGGGGGCCGGGTATATGGGGCCCCCTCGCCCGGTGCTGGGACATGGCCCCTCTGGTGTGGGGACTGGTTATACAGGGACCCCTCATCCAGAGCTGGGGACAGAACCTAGGAGTCCTGGCTCCCAGCCCTCCCCATTCCACTCCCTGCCATAGGGGGGAACCCCAAGCGCTGGGTGCCCCAGTTCCTTGCCTGGCGTGTAGCCCCACGGCTCGTAGTAGGAGGGGAAGACCCCTAGGTGGCAGCCCCGGACGAACTCTTCGTAGTCCACAGGCAGCAGGGGGCTGGTGGAAGAGAGGAACTCAGGGTGGAAGATGACCTGGGGGCGGAGAGGGGAAGGGTTACCCCCAGCAGGACAGCACCCCACCCCCCTTGTCCCTGCCCCGCGGGGCCGCCCCCCGGCTCACCTTGATGCGGTCAGCGCTGCTGTTAAACAGCCCGAGGCGCCGGATGGTGTTGAGAACGGGGTCCGTAGAGTCGTCCAGCATGTTGTGGGTGCAGACGGGGGGGAAGGAGTGACGCTAGGACGGACGGATACCTGTGAGCCCGGGGAGGCTTTGCCGTCGCAGGACTGGACCCAGGTGTCCAGGCTCCCAGCCCCCAGCGCTTGATCCCATGAGACCCCACTCCTCTCCCAGAGCCAGGATTGGATCCAGGTTTCCAGCCCCTCCATTCCCCTCACCCTCACCACTGACCCCACTCCCTTCCCATAGCTGGGGATAGAACCCAGGAATCCTGGCTCCGCCTGTCCCTCCTCTGGCCTCACCACTAGACCCTACTCCCTTCCCAGAGCTGGGGATAGAACACAGGAGTCCTGGCCTCTAGCCTCCCCTGCTCTAACCACTAGACCCCCCCCCCTCTCCCCACCCTGGGAGAGAACCCAGGTGTCTGGGTACCTGGGTGGCGAATATCGCTCTCTTCATCATGGTGAAATCCTCCTTGTCCAGCATCTTGTTCATGTCGGGGAGGTTCCCGCTGGGGGTGTGTGGGGGGAAGTGGGGTGTTAGTGGGGGGGCAGAGCCCAGAACTAGATGCCCCCCAACTCCTGTTCCCTGCCGCCCCCAGCTCCCCACCCCACAAGGAGCCCCTCACAGCCCAGAGCCCCCTGCCCCATATATCCCACCTACCTCCCTGCACATCCCTCTGCCCCCCCCCCACACCTCACTGTGCTGCCCCCTGGGCCACTGAACTCGGGGGAGTCGGGGAGTGGGACTTACACCAGCAGCGACTCGTACAACTTCTTCCCGAACTTCTCCTTCACGGCATTGGCCGTGTCCCTGCAGAGAGAGAGACACACACATTGGGAGACCGGATGCCTGGGGTCTCTCCCCGGCTCTGGGATGGGATCGGAGTCTAGTGGTTAGAGTGGGGGGACTGGGAGCCCGGATGCCTGGGTTCTCTCCCCGGATCTGGATGGGGGACGGGGTCTGGTGGTTAGGGCGGGGGGGAGCCCGGACTCCTGGGTTCTCTCCCTGGCTCTCGGTGGGGGATGGGGTCTGGTGGTTAGAGCAGGGGGGGAGCCAGGACACCTGGGTTCTCTCCCCAGCTCTGGATGAGGGGTGTAGTCTGGCAGTTAGGGTGGGAGGAGCCCGGACGCCTGGGTCCATGGGGAGGGGCTCACCAGAGCTGCTTGCGCACGGCCTGCCCCTTGAGGGTCTCCACGTTGAAGTTATTGGTGCGAGCCGGCATGATGAAGAAGGTCACCACAGTCACCTGGCTGCCATTCACCTGGGGGGGGCACAGGATGAGTGGGGGGCCCGGGGCCATTCCCCAGCAGGGACAGGGGCTCTTGGAACGGCCCAGCCCCCATCCCAGAGACTCCTTCTCACTGCTCCCCCTCCCCCATTGCCCTCTGCTGTCAGGAGTTCGTCCAACCCCTGCTGACCGGCCCCCACCCAAGATAGCAGGCAGCGGAGGGCCCTCACCCGAACCCCCAGAGCGCGGGGAGACGGGACAAGGGACCCCACAGCACGGGGGTCTCCTCCCCTCAAGCGGGCAGGGAACCCCCATTACCCGGAGCAGGTAGTTGAGCCGGGCCAGCGCCTCCAGGAAGATGTCGGCCCCCTTGTTGGAGAATTCGTAGCGCCCGGCGATGAAGAAGAACAGGGTCTTGTCCAGGTTAAAGTCCAGGTGCCTGGGGCAGAGAAACTCCTGAATGTCCAGTCCCCGCGCTCAACCCCAGAGCCAGCCGCATCCCAGCACTGGGCAAGGGGTCCCTGTGTACCCAGCCCCCGTGCCCCACCCCAGAGCCAGCCGCATTCCAGCACCGGGCAAGGGGTCCCTGTGTACCCAGCCCCCGTGCCCCACCCCAGAACCAGCTGCATCCCCACCCAGGAGGAGTCCAACTGTCATACTGCACCTAGCACTGGGGTGAAAGTATGGGGGGGAAAGAATCTGACCTCACATGTCCCCTTAGTCCTCTAGAGTACCTCAAGGGGGTAGTAAAGAGACAGGCAGGTTACAGCGGGGGGCGGGTGTGAGCCAGGACTCCTGGGTTCTCCCACAGTGGCATTGGGGATACTGTTCCAAGGTTGTGACTGCAGGACCGAGCAGGTTGGGGCGCCCCAGAAGCCCGGGAAGTTGGGGTGTCAGGGACTCACCCATAGAAATGCCCCCGGACGAACTCCTGGATGCGGGCCTTGCTCTGGGCGTGGAGGTTCTGGAACTCGTGCATGGCAGAGAACTTCTTGACATTCAAGCCGTTGGGGGTCACCAGATCTGAGGGGGCGGGGGGGCAGGAAAAGGGGGCCACCGGCGAGGAGACACAGGGCAACCATTAGTGGGAAATAACCAGGCCTGGAATCGCCCGTTCTTCCCCACCCTGTTCTATGTGGCTGCTCCACAGCCCCCGTGCTCCACTCCAGAGGGGTCGGATCCCAGCACCAGAGGAAGGATCCCTGCAAACCTAGCCCCCACGTCCAGCCCCAGAGGGGCCCTCCGCCCCCAGACCCTCACCAGGTTTTCTCTTGAGCAGGTGCTCGGCCTCCACAGCCGTGATCTGGGACACGGTGGTGAAGACGTGGGTGCAGTGCACGGCAGCCCGCTCCATGCAATAACGGTGGTAAATCTGCCGGTCCCCGGCCTCCTTGTCCACGTTAAACTGGGGCGGGGGGCGAGAAAGGACAAAGTGGTAATGCCCCAGAGTAGGGTAGAACCCAGGGATGGGGAGCAAGGGAAAGCCAGGACGCCTGGGTTCTCTCCCCGGCTCTGAGAAGGGAATAGGGTGTAGCAGTTAGGGCAGGGGGGACTGGGAGCCAGGACGCCTGGGTTCTCTCCCCGGCTCCGGGAGGGGAGTGGGGTGTAGCGGTTAGAGCAAGAGCGGGCCGGGAGCCAGGCCGCCTGGGTTCTCTCCTCGGCTCCGGGAGGGGAGTGGGGTGTAGTGGTTAGAGCAGGAGGGGGCCGGGAGCCAGGATGCCTGGGTCTCTGCCCAGCTCCGGGAGGGGACCATGAACCCTGAGGTGCCCCCCAACTCACAGCGTGCAGGTTGTTGTAGAAGTCGACACTGCCCGCACAGAGGTACCGCCCCAGCAGCGTGGCGTGCGTGGTGAAGATGGTGGCCACCGGCAGCTTGCGGGTACGACAGAGGATGAGCCCGATGCCCGCCAGCCACTCGTGGAAATGGCCAATGACAAATGGCTTCTCCTCGCACTGAGCCACGAACTGGGGCAGAGAGAGACTGGTCAGGACGCCTGGGTTCTCTCCCCGCGCCAGGAGGGGGGTAGTGGATCGAGCAGGGGGGCTGGGAGCCAGGACGCCTGGGTTCTCTCCCTGGCTCTGGAAGGGGAGGGGGATCTGGTGGGTCAGAGGGGGTTAGGAGCCAGGACGCCTGGGTTCTATTTGCAGCGCACCAGGAAATGGGGCGCTCGGGGGGCCAGCAGCGGGCTGGCCTAGGGGGCGCTGTGGGCAGAGCTGGGGGCTCTCAGGCAGTATTAACCCCTCCCCCCTCCGCACCTCGCCAAGGAACCAGGCGGTGAGGAAGCCGAAGAGAACAGCGTCGTTGGCCTCCCGGTCGTACCAGGGCACCCCGATGGTGCAGCTGTCCCACAGCTCCGTCTTCCAGCGGTCCAGGCTCCAGGCCGTGGCCCCCACATCCAGCAGCACCACATAGGGGCCTCCCTCGATGAGCCAGCGCCCAAAGTACACCTGGGGGGGCAGGGATGAGAGGGGAGAGGTGCCCTGGGCTTCCACACAACACCCAGGGCCTGCCCACTTGGACCCCCAGGGGCCCCCAACTTGGACCCCCAAACCACACCCAGAGGCCTGACACCAAGCACCCAGCAGGACCCCGGCCCCCAAACCAACTGCCCCAGGGCCTCTCCCCATCACAGGCACATGGACCAACCCCCGCAGAGCCCCCAGACACCCAGTGGGGACCCCCCGTCACCTCGGGGGTAGGGAGACCCACCCAAAACTGGGGTTGGGGCCAGGTGGTGGTAGCCACTTCCCAACACCCCCCCAACATAACCCTTCCTCCCCCCACTCAGAATCCAAGCCCCCCCCCCCCACCAGGGAGGGGACTTCAGGGCAGATATTTTGAGCACCAGAGAAAAACATCACATGTATGGGGGGGTGACCTTTCCTGGGGGGTAACCTGAGCCTGGCTACTAAAGATAGCCTCCCTCAGGGGACCCGGCCAAGGTGGGGGGAGGGGCACGTGCTGGGCATTCTAGAGGTGGCTGCCGGGCAGGGTGAATGAGACACCCCCAAAACATCAGGGATGGGGGTGACGGTCCTAATAGGAGACCTAAAAGGCTGGAAGCCAGGACTCCCGGGTTCTCTCCCTGGCTCTCAGAGACGGGTGGAGGAATCGTTCTGGGCAGGAAGAGGGGACCCCAACATAGAGGTTGAGGAAGTGGGTGGTGCCCCCCTTGGACCTTGGGGAGCAGCAGGGTCAGATCAGGCCCTGCCCTCACCGCAGATCACAAAGACGCCCCCGAACACCCCCGGCTGTCACTTTGCCACCTACGGTGCCCTGAGGGGAGGGGGGGCTGTCCCCTCGCGGTGGCTGGCCCGCAGCCCCCTGCCCCGGCTCTCACCTTGCAGCCCTTGGCATTCATGGCATCGATGGTGCGCCGCACGGCCGGGTGGGGTGGGTCGATCAGCTCCACCTGGGTGCGCACGTTCTGCTCCAGGTAGGGCCCCAGCAGGAAGTAATTCTCCCCCCACTCGTCCGACGTGATCTTGGCCTTGGTCTGCAGCACCGTGTAGATACCCCCGACTACGGGGGGGGGTTAAGAGACAGCCCCCCAGGCACCCACCCCCACACCTGGAGGAGGGGGGGCCACCTCCATACACAGACCTTGCCCCCACACCTGGGGGAGGGGGAATGATACACACCCCGACCCTCAGCAGCAGGGCTCCTCCATTGACTCCCTTGCCCCGTACTCCCCCAAGCAGGGCTCTCAACTCCCCAGATCCCCAAAGCAGGCGACCGCTCCCACCTCCCCAACTCTAGCACACTCCCTCCGTGGTCCAAGTCGTCTCCCCCACCCAAGCCTGGCCCAGGTGCCCCCAGCTCACACCCAGAGCCCCCTGCCAGGGGCTGCCCCACGGCGCAGTTACCCAGCCCCAACTCAGACCGGCCCCTTCTCGGCACCAGCGTCTCCATCCACCGGCTTGGGTCCCAGATACCCCTGCAAGTATACGGGGACCCCTTGCCCAGCGCCGGGATGCGGCCCCTCTGGGGTGGGGCATGAGCTGGTTGTGGGGGACCCCTTGCCTGGACAGAGTCATGACTCCTCTGGGGTGGGGGTGGGGCTGCTTAACAGCCATAGAACAGTTTAGGACAGGAAGTGAAGCAAGCAGCAAGGAGCTTCAACCCGGAGGGCTCAAAGCCAGGACAGGACACCCCAAAGATACCGCCCCGCACCAGCCCAGCGCCCCCTAGCACGCCACTGGGGCCAGCACTGCCTGCCAAGGGAGCGCGCCCCCTGTTGGGTCCCTGGCCATCAGGGCCGATGCCCCAGTGCCGGCAAGGGCACCGGGGCCAGTCCGTCTCTGTCCCGGGCCCTCAGCGGGGCCCCATGGGCATCCCGGCCCCTGGCGCAGAGCCAGGGCAATGGGCCCATTAGATGTTACGAGGGAGATGGGAACGCGGCTTGGCCAAGGGGGCAGCAGGGCTGGGGGGGCAGGGGCTTCCTCCCACTGGGCCTGCTCCAGCGGGGGGCACAGAGCCAGGCCCCCATAACCCCCTGCTCTTCCCCTAGGCTTAATGTTCCTGCTCCTCACCCCATAGAGGGATGCCTGGGAACCTACACCACAGGGCGCTGGGCTGTGCCCCACAGCGAGCTGTAGCCTGGTGGCTCACAACCGCCAGGGCTCCCAGCCACTGGCCCCCCACCCGCCTCCCGGAGCCAAGGAGAGAACCCAGGCATCCGGCTCACCTTTGTTGGCCACCTCCCAAGCCACCTCGAAGAGGACGGCGTTCTCCAGGTCGATCTCATCCTCCCAGTCCTCCAGCCCCGTCAGGGAGGTGACAGAGACGCTGCGGGCCAGGGGCATGGCGGCTGAGGCTGGGGGGCAGCACGTCGCCAACTGAGGTGGGGGGTGTCTGCGTGGCAGGCTGGGGAGACAGACAGAGCCAATAAGCCCTGGTCGGCCTCCCCCGCCCCAGGGCAGGCCCACGTGGGGGGCAGAGCCCTGGGACGCCCCCCCACGTCCCAGACCCACAGGAAGCGGGGGAGTGAAAGCCTTGGCTAGTGGGGAGCTGGGGTGGGGGAGGGCTGGGGAAAGGAGGAGGAGGGGACTGGAGGATGCAGGGGGCACGTGGGGGAAGGGGTTGGGGGACATGGGGGGCTGGGGGATATGGGGGGCCAGGAGAAGGGCAGGGGGATATGGAGGGTTGGGGGAATGGGAGGGGGATATGGGGAGCTGGGGGAACATGGGGGACCAGGAAAAGGGGAGAGGAATAAGGGGGGCCAGGGAGGGGGATATAGAGGAGGGGGACATGGGGGGCCAGATGCGGGGGGGGCTCGCTCTTCACCCCCTCACCTCCCCGCAGCGCCTCCAGCCAGCCCCTCCGCAGTGCTCGTCTCAGAGTGACCCCGCCCCTCCCCCGTGCTGCCCCGGAGCCCCGCCCACACAGGGTGTGGCCCGCGCGGCGCCCCGCCCCACTGCGCTGCCGCGACTCTGAGTGGAGCGCTCAGAGGACCCCGGGCTCTGATTGGCTGACGTAGCCGGTGACCGGAAAGGGAGGGACACATGGGGGCGGGGTGTGTACGTGCTCCAAGGTGTTAAAGGGGAAATGTCGCCAATTCCAGGAAAGGGGGGAGGGGAGCAGGGCAGGAAGAGGTGGCGGGGAGAGGTCAGGGGTGAGGTAGACGGGGGAGGGGCTAGATGAGGAGAGAGGAGGGGCGGGGTCAGAGGGGCAGGTAGGTGGGGGCGGGGCGGGGCGGGTCGGGTCGGAGGAGGAGGGGCGGGGTCAGGGTCAGGGAGGGGGCAGGAGGAGGGGTGAGGGTCAGGGAGGGGGTAGGAGGAGGGGCGGGGTCGGAGGAGGAGGGGCGGGATCAGGGAGGGGGTAGGAGGAGGGGCGGGGTCAGGGAGGGGGCAGGAGGAGGGGTGAGGGTCAGGGTCGGGGAGGTAGGCGGGGGCGGGGTCGGAGGAGGAGGGGCGGGATCAGGGAGGGGGTAGGAGGAGGGGCGGGATCAGGGAGGGGGTAGGAGGAGGGGCGGGGTCGGAGGAGGAGGAGGAGGGGCGGGGTCAGGGAGGGGGCAGGAGGAGGGGCGGGGTCGGAGGAGGAGGAGGAGGGGCGGGGTCAGGGAGGGGGCAGGAGGAGGGGTGGGGTCGGAGGAGGAGGAGGGGCGGGGTCAGGGAGGGGGCAGGAGGAGGGGCGGGGTCGGAGGAGGAGGAGGAGGAGGGGCGGGGTCAGGGAGGGGGTAGGAGGAGGGGCGGGGTCGGAGGAGGAGGAGGGGCGGGGTCGGAGGAGGAGGAGGGGCGGGGTCAGGGAGGGGGCAGGAGGAGGGGCGGGGTCGGAGGAGGAGGGGCGGGGTCAGGGAGGGGGTAGGAGGAGGGGCGGGGTCGGAGGAGGAGGAGCGGGATCAGGGAGGGGGTAGGAGGAGGGGCGGGGTCGGAGGAGGAGGAGGGGCGGGGTCAGGGAGGGGGCAGGAGGAGGGGCGGGGTCGGAGGAGGAGGAGGAGGGGCGGGGTCAGGGAGGGGGCAGGAGGAGGGGTGGGGTCGGAGGAGGAGGAGGGGCGGGGTCAGGGAGGGGGCAGGAGGAGGGGCGGGGTCGGAGGAGGAGGAGGGGCGGGGTCAGGGAGGGGGTAGGAGGAGGGGCGGGGTCGGAGGAGGAGGAGGGGCGGGGTCGGAGGAGGAGGAGGGGCGGGGTCAGGGAGGGGGCAGGAGGAGGGGCGGGGTCGGAGGAGGAGGGGCGGGGTCAGGGAGGGGGTAGGAGGAGGGGCGGGGTGGGAGGAGGAGGGGCGGGATCAGGGAGGGGGTAGGAGGAGGGGTGAGGGTCGGGGTCGGGGAGGGGGGAGGTAGGGGGGGCGGGGCGGGGCGGGGTCGGAGGAGGAGGAGGAGGAGGGGCGGGGTCAGGGAGGGGAGAGGAGGAGCGGGATCGGAGGAGGAGGAGGAAGGGCGGGGTCAGGGGGCAGGAGGGGCGGGGTCAGGGAGTCTGGAGGACCGAGGACCATAGAGCGGCGGCCGGAGCGGCTCCCCCTGCTCGGCGCGTGGCGAGGAGCGACTTCCGGTTTCCGGTCAGCGCCGGGTGGCCCGTTGCGGAGTCTGAGCAACATGGCAACGGCGGTGAGAGGACCCCCCCCGCGCGCCCCCCCCGCCCCGCCCCGCCCCCGGTCTCCTTTGTGCCCCCCCTGCGCCCGGCCGTTTCCCTGGGGGGGTGAGTGGGAGGGATCCGGGGGGCCCCCGAGCGCTGCCCCCCCCTCACTCTCTCTCTCCCCCCCGCAGACCACGAAGGTGCCCGAGGTCCGGGACGTGACCCGCATCGAGCGGATCGGTGAGTCCCGCCCCCGGGGGATAACGCGGCTCCCGCGGGGGGGGGGGCGCGGGGGGTCCCCCCCAGCAGAGCAGCGGGCGCCCTGCTGCCATGGGAACCAGCCGGAGCCACGTGGTCTCCACGGCAACGGGGCTTGGCGCAACCTGCCCCCCCCACCGCCGCTCGGCCCCGTGGGGCCGATCGGAAGGAGGGGATCCAGGGGGGGCCGATCGGAGGGGGGGCGGGCTGGGCCCGGGGGGGCCGATCGGAGGGGGGGCCCGGGGGCGATACCAGGCTGCCTGGGTCCTTTGCCCTCGTCAGCTCCAGCCCCTGCGCGGTGGGGGGCACCAAGTTCCCCCTCAGCCAGGTGACCCCGTTCTTCTGTCCCCAGGCGCCCACTCCCACATCCGGGGCCTGGGCCTGGACGATGCGCTGGAGCCCAGACAGGTACCTGGGCCGCCCTCCTGGCCACTCCCGTGTGGGGAGGCTGGGCAGAGGGGCCCATTGGGAGAGAGACCCAGGCGGCTTTGATGGGAGGGGAAAGGGGGGGCTGCTGTTGGGGTAGTGTTACTGTCTGAGCGAGCTTGGGGGGCTTTGCAGGGAGCAGGGGACACCTGGGTCAGTGGAGGGGAGGAACTGGGTACTGTGGGGTGGCGGGGGAGGTCTGAAGGGAGTGGGCGTTGCATGCGAGTGGGGGGAGATGGAAGGGCTGCCTCTGGGTTGCAGCAGGGGGATGGTGTGTGAGTGGGTGGACAGGGGGAAGGGCTGCATGTGAGGGAGGAGCTGGGGGGCTGGCCGGGGCTCCCTTCTTGCCAGCACTCACCCCCTGTCTTCCCAGGTCTCGCAGGGCATGGTGGGCCAGCTGGCCGCCCGCCGTGCCGCCGGCGTCATCCTGGAGATGATCAAGGAGGGGAAGATCGCGGGCCGGGCCGTCCTCATCGCTGGCCAACCTGGCACCGGCAAGACAGCCATCGCCATGGGTATGGCACTGGTGGGGGGCTCCCTCCAAGGCATCTGGGGGCTCCTGTTGGGAACTGACCATAGCCTTGGCCTGAGGATCCCTCCACTGCACCTCTTCCTGCCCAGTCCAGAGCCCCCTGGGCTCCCTACCCCCGGGGAATCCCTTCCCCCCCACACCTCCTGGATTCCTGCTCCCACCCAAGGAAATCCGCCCCATGTCCTGGGATCCTTGCCCCTAGCAAATCCCACCTCCCCTGTGTCCTGGGATCCCCCCTCCCTCAGGAATCCCCCCTCCCTGGCACGCTCCTCGAGGGAGTTGCTATGCCCCAGAGCGGTGGCTCGGGAGTGGGGGTCCCTGGCTGTGCAGTCCCCTGTGTAACCAGCTCTCCCCCCTGCCCCCAGGCATGGCACAGGCGCTGGGGCTGGACACGCCCTTCACGGCCATCGCCGGCAGCGAGATCTTCTCCTTGGAGATGAGCAAGACAGAGGCGCTGACCCAGGCCTTCCGGCGTTCCATCGGCGTGCGCATCAAGTGAGGGGCAGGGTCCAGACACTGGGGTTCTGTCTCCAGCTCTGGGAGGAGAAGGGAGGGTCTGGTGGGTTAGAGCAGAGGGGGCTGGGAGCCAGGAATCCTGGGTTCTCTCCCTGGCTCTGGAAGAGGAGTGGAGTCGAGTGCTTAGACCGGGGAGCTGAGAGCCAGGAGGGCATTGGTTGCCGTGCCATGTGTAGATGCTGCACAGAGCTGCCTGCCCTGCTGGGGGGTTGTGGGGGGGGCTGGTTTCTGTCCCTGGGGACTGTGGCGAGGCGGGTGGGGGTGAGGGCTGTCTCCCCTGATCCCCCCTCCTCCTTCCCCGCAGGGAGGAGACCGAGATCATTGAGGGAGAGGTGGTGGAGATCCAGATTGACCGCCCAGCCACTGGCACTGTGAGTGGGGAGCGGGGCATGGGGTGGGCAGCCCCTGGGGGCTGAGCCAGGCAGCGCCACCCTGGGTTTCCCTGGCCAGCTTGGCAGGAGCAGGACAGAACTGGATTGGCTGGTGCTGCCATGGTCTCCCATGTCCCACCTGCTGCCCCAGGAACAGGCCCCTCCCAATCCCTACTTCCCCCTCCCCCTTTGCAGGAACTGGCCCCTCCCCTCCACTCAAGAGCTTGGGCCTCCCATCCCTACCTGGCCCCTCTCCCCAAGAGCAGGCCCCTCCCATCCTCCCCCCACCCCCCCCCGCGCAGGCCCTCCTTAGGCCGGTGGGTGGGGTGCAGCTGTGGGCTCTATCCCACATTTGCTCCCTGCCAGAGAATGGGGTGGGCGGTGTGCATGCGCAGTGGCTGACCCCCCCCTCTCCCCACTGCAGGGCGCCAAGGTCGGGAAGCTGACACTGAAGACCACGGAGATGGAAACCATCTACGACCTGGGCACCAAGATGATCGAGTCACTGACCAAGGAGAAAGTGCAGGCAGGGTGAGGCGGGGGTGGCAGTGGGCGATGGGTGGGATGGGAGGGGCTAGGGCAGGGGGTCATGGGTGGGGAGCTCACGCTTGCTGGCGGGACAGGAATCCAATCCCCCAAGGGGTCCATATCGGGGCTCCCAGTGTTGTCAGGGGGCTGGGCTCTCCCCCATCTTCTCTCACACCCCCCACCCGGCCAGGCCTGACTATCCCCCCCCCATCACTATAAAATGATGGGATATAAATTAGCTGTTACCACTCAGGAAAGAGATCTTGGAGTCATTGTGGAGCGTTCTCTGAAAACATCCACTCCATGTGCAGCGGCTGTCAAAACGCAAACAGAATGGTGGGAGTTATCAAGAAAATATATTGTCTCGATATAAATCCGTGGTACACCCACATCTGGAACATTGCGTGCAGATGTGGCCACCCCCTCTCTAAAAAGATTTATTGGAATTGGAAAAGGTTCCGAAAAGAGAGAAAAAAATGATGAGGGGTCTGGATCGGCTTCTGTATGCGGAGAGATTAATAAGACGGGGACTTTTCAGCTTGGAAAAGAGACGCCTAAGGGGAGATACGATCGAGGTCTATAAAATCATGACTGGTGGGGAGAAAGTAAATCAGGAAGTGTTATTTATTCCTTCTCACAACACACAAACTAGGGGTCAGCCAGTAAAATGAACAGGCAGCAGGTTTAAAACAAACAAAAGGAAGTATTTCTTCACACAACGCACAGTCAACCTATGGAACTCCTTGCCAGAGGATGTTGTGAAGGCCAAGACTATAACAGGGCTCAAAAAAGAACTCGATAAGTTCATGGAGGATAGGCCCATCGATGACTATTAGCCAGGCTGGGCAGGGATGGTGGCCCTGGCTTCTGTTCGCCAGGAGCTCGGGATGGGCACCAGGGGATGGATCACTCGATGAGCCCCTGTTCTGTTCATTCCCTCTGGGGCACCTGGCATGGGTCACTGCCAGCAGCCAGGACACTGGGCTAGATGGACCTTTGGTCTGACCCAGTCTGGCCGTTCTTATGTTCCCCCGCAGGGACGTCATCACCATTGACAAAGCCACGGGGAAGATCAGCAAGCTGGGGCGCTCCTTCACCCGGGCGCGGGACTACGACGCCATGGGTGCCCAGGTATGAGCCGGGCCGGGGCTCTGAGCTGCCCCTGCCACGTTTGGGCAGTGCGGGGGTGGGGTGGGAAAGACAGGGAGTGGGGGCACCCAGGTACGGGCAGTGCCGAGGGGGGCAGGGAGTGGGGGCGCCCAGGTACGAGCCGGGCCGGGGCTCTGAGCTGCCCCTGCCATGTTTGGGCAGTGCGGGAGTGGGGGCGCCCAGGTACGGGCAGTGCCGGGGGGGGCAGGGAGTGGGGGCGCCCAGGTACGGGCAGTGCCGGGGGGGGCAGGGAGTGGGGGCGCCCAGGTACGGGCAGTGCCGGGGGGGCAGGGAGTGGGGGCGCCCAGGTACGGGCAGTGCCGGGGGGGGCAGGGAGTGGGGGCGCCCAGGTACGGGCCAGGGCTCTAAGCTTGGGCCCCCCTCCCAAGTTTGGGCAGCGCGGGGTTTTGGGAGGTGTTGGGGGGCCGCAAGGGGGCTCCTTCCCTCAGATCTGTTCGTGCTGTCCTGTGGGGGGGGTCTATGGCTGCTGGAGGGGCACAGTGGGAGAGTTGCTGGGGGAGCGCAGTGGGGGGGATCCAGAGGGCAGGCTCTGAGCTGCCCCTCCCCCCAGACCAAGTTCGTGCAGTGCCCGGACGGGGAGCTGCAGAAGCGCAAAGAGGTCGTCCACACGGTGTCGCTGCACGAGATTGACGTCATCAACAGCCGCACGCAGGGCTTCCTGGCCCTCTTCTCAGGTACCCCTCCGTGGTCCCCCATGGTCCCCCCATCACCCTGCGAGTCCCTCACAGCTCCCGCATCACCCTCCGGCCCCCCCTCGACCCGTCCACCTCCCAATGGTCTCCCCACGGCCCCCATCAACAGCTGCACACAGGGTTTCCTGGCCTTCTTCTCAGGTAACCTCCGATCACCTTCCTGTCTCCCCCATGGCCCCCTCTGTCACCCCCACGCCTCCCCACAGCCCCCATCAACAGCCACACCCAGGGCTTCCTGGTCCTCTTCTCAGGTACCCCCCGCAGTCCCCCATCACCCTCCACATCCCCACAGCCCCCCTGTCACCCCACAGCCTTCCCGTGGCCCCCATCAACACTCCCCTTTCCTGGCCCTTTTCCATGGTCCTGAGGGGGCACAGGCTCTACCCCCACCATGAAATGGCTGAGCCCCCTGATCCAGAGCCCCCAGTGAGGTAGGGTGGCCCCCTGGGAAGGCTGGGTCCCCTGGGCATTAGGGTCGGGGCATGTCCCCTCCGGGGCTCCATAGGCATCACCCGCCCCAGCTCCATGTCTGCGCCTCCAGGTGACACCGGGGAGATCAAGGCAGAGGTGCGGGAACAGATCAACGCCAAGGTGGCCGAGTGGCGTGAGGAGGGAAAGGCCGACGTCATCCCGGGGGTGAGTGTGGGGTGGGACGGCGGGCGCTGAATGGCTGATCTTGGGGGGGAGGGGGCTGTCACAGAGTGTGGGGGAGTCAGGATCCTGCTCCCCCCACTTCCTGCAATTCCCCGGGACTCTCAGCCAGCCGGTAACACAGAAGGTTTATTCGCTGACAGGAACACAGCCCAAAACAGAGCTTGTAGGTGCAGCAACCAGGACCCCTCGCTCACGTCCCTCTTGGGGGATGGGGAGCCCAGACCCCGGTGCTGGGCCCCTCTCTCTCCCACCCGTGCTCCCCAGCCAGCTCCAAACTGAGACCCCCTCCAGCCCCTCCTCTAGCCTTTGTCTCTCCCCTGGGCTAGGAAGCCCCCGGATCTCTTTGTTCTCCAAAACCTTCAGTTGGCAGCTTGCAGCGGGGGGCCCAGGCCATGAGTTGCCAGGAGACGGGGTGTCGACCGTTCTCTGTGCAGACACCAGCACACCTGCCTAGGGCCCTGCAACAATCACACCCCCTTATCCCAGCACCTAGATACTTAAGAAATGCATAGGGGAAACTGAGGCACCCACAGAATTTTCAGAAAGAACATTAAGAACATTCCCCTTTGTCACATTGGCATCGGTGCAGTTGGGGGGTAGGAGGATGGCTGTGGGGTGTTGGGGGGGCAGCATGGTTCTGGGGACCGAGTGGTCTGGGGGGGCTGAGTGTATGTACAGGGGGCTGGGGAGGAGGGATAGCGGGGGCTCGCAGCGTGACCCTGGGGAGGGAAGGGGGATCGTGGGGGCGGTGGCAGGATGACCACAGGGAGGGGGACTGGCGGGGGGGGTCCGGCACGGTGGCACCGGGGAGGGAGGGGTATCACAGGGGGGACCGGCGGGGTGACCCCGGGGAGGGGGCCGGCGGGAGGGTGATGGCCGTGCCTCCCCAGGTGCTGTTCATCGACGAGGTTCACATGCTGGACATCGAGTGTTTCTCCTTCCTCAACCGGGCACTGGAGAGCGACATGGCCCCGGTGCTCATCATGGCCACCAACCGTGGCATCACCAGGTGGGCAGCTGGGGGGCGGGGCCTGAGCCCGGGAGGGGGCACAGGTGTGGCTTTCCCAGTGGTGGTGGGGGGGCTGGGTTAACAGATGGTTCTGAAGCGGGGGGGCTGGTGGGGGTCATGGTGACAGGCGGCTCTGACCCCGCTCCCCCCAGGATCCGCGGCACCAGCTACCAGAGCCCCCACGGGATCCCCATCGACCTGCTGGACCGGCTGCTGATCATCTCCACGGCCCCCTACAGCGACAAGGAGACCAAGCAAATCCTCAAGATCCGGTATGGAGGGGCCCCCTGGCAGTGCCCCCCAGCGCAATGCGCTGTCACTGACCTACAAGCCCAGTGCTCTCACCCAGCCCGGCAGCCTGCCCCCAGGGTCGCTCTCACTGGGGCGAGCCCCTCGGCTTCCTGCCCCTGGGACCCACCCTTGGAGCCTGCAGCCCACCCCCCCGGATCAGGCTGGGAGCCCCTCGCAGCAATTCCCATGGGATGGGCCCCGGGGGCAGACGGACCCCCCCAGCAGAAGCCGGGCCCCCAGCTCCAGATTCGGGAGTGACTCAGCCAGCGGGGGGAGCACAGGGGGGAGTTGGGGGTCTGGGCAGCGCAGAGAGTCCTGGGTTAGCGCCAGGAACAGAAATTACAGCTAAGGCCGGCTGGGTCGGGCCCGAGCCCCCTGACCCCTTAGTGCCAGTGCCTCCAGCAGCCCCACACGGAGCAACCTCCCCGCAGCCCCTGGCAGCCCTTTGTCCTCCAGCTGGTTGCACCCAGTGGGCAGGGCCTTTGTCTTCTGGGCCCCTCCCTGGGCATGGGGGGGCTGGGCCCCAATTAGCTGGCATGGGTCACACCTGGGTCTGTGCGGCAAGCAAACAGCCTCTTCCTCCCTCCCCACCTCGGTGACCACACAGCATGTGGGGAAACTGAGGCACATATCATAGTCAGGGACAATGCTGTGAGCTCCCCTCCCAGTAGTGGCCCCGAGCCAGGAGCCCTCCGGTGCTGCGACCTACCCCCCAGCAGTGCCCCCGAGCCAGGAGCCCTCCAGTGCTGCGACCTTCCCCCCAGCAGTGCCCTGCCCCCTCTCTCCGCCCCTAGGTGTGAGGAGGAGGACGTGGAGATGAACGAAGACGCCTACACGGTGCTGACGCGCATCGGGCTGGAGACCTCCCTGCGCTACGCCATGCAGCTCATCACCGCCGCCAGCCTGGTATGCCGCAAGAGGAAGGTGAGGCCCGGACACCTGGGTTCTATCCTGGCTTGGGGGCGGGGAGCCCGGACGCCTGGCTTCTATCCTGGCTGGGGAAAAGGGGGCTTGGAACCAGGACTCCTTGGTGGGGTTTCTCAGGGTGGCCCCCCTGCTCTGTGGGGTGCACGGGGCCCCTGTGACACACACCCACACTCTCTCTCTTCCTCCCCCCCCCCCCACTGGCAGGGCACAGAGGTGCAGGTGGAGGACATCAAGCGGGTGTATTCCCTGTTCCTGGACGAGTCCCGCTCCACCCAGTACATGAAGGAGTATCAGGACGCCTTCCTCTTCAACGAGCTCAGTGAGTGCTGGGGGGCCGGGGGGCAGGGCGTGGGGGGGTTGGGGGACAGGAGTATCAGGACGCCTTCCTCTTCAACGAGCTCAGTGAGTGCTGGGGGGCCGGGGGGCAGGGCGTGGGGGGGTTGGGGGACAGGAGTATCAGGACGCCTTCCTCTTCAACGAGCTCAGTGAGTGCTGGGGGGCCGGGGGGCAGGGCGTGGGGGGGTTGGGGGACAGGAGTATCAGGACGCCTTCCTCTTCAACGAGCTCAGTGAGTGCTGGGGGGCCGGGGGGCAGGGTGTGGGGGGGTTGGGGGACAGGAGTATCAGGACGCCTTCCTCTTCAACGAGCTCAGTGAGTGCTGGGGGGCAGGAGGGCAGGGCGTGGGGAGGTTGGGGGACAGGAGTATCAGGACACCTTCCTCTTCAAGGAGCTCGGTGAGGGCCAGGGGGCGGGGGGGCAGGTGAGAGGGTTATAGAGGGCAGGTGCCCCTGCTGCCCAATGGCGTCTCCCCCCAGATAGGGGGCTACTGCTCAGTGGGGCAGACGGGGGTCTTGTCATCGCACCCCCCGCACTGTCTCCCTAGAAGGCCCCGCCCCCAAAGCCCCACCCCCTGTCAGACTTTCCCTCCCCCCTTCTAACCTTCTTTATCTCTTGCAGAGGGAGACACCATGGACACATCGTGATTTCCCCCCCATGTCCTGCCCCCCCATTTCCCCCCTACCCCGTCCATCCAGCCCTTGCCTTAGTTTCTGATTTTGTAAAATAAACATTTTTGAAAAATCTAATGACTGAGCCCGGACGCCTGGGTTCTATGCTGGCTCTGGGAGCGGGCGGGGGGTCATGTGGGGGTCAGGGAGCCCGGACACCTGGGTTCTGTGCTGGTTCTGGGAGGGAGCTGGGAGCCCGGACGCCTGGGTTCTGTGCCTGGCTCTGGGAGAGGGCTGGGGTCTAGTGAGTGGGGGGAGCCCGAACGCCTGGGTTCTGTGCCCGGCTCTGGGAGTGCAGTGGGGGCCAGTGGTCACAGCAAGGCCGTTCTCTGTCGTCGTACCCCCCCCCCACACACACACTCACGCGCGGAGCCGGGTGCCGTGGCCACGGCGTTTATTGCCCCCCCGCCCCTAGGCGAAGCCCCCCCGGGCGCTGCAGAAGTCGGGCCCGATGCTGTGCACGGTGCAGTCGCTGGAGTCCATGGGGCAGAGGCTGCAGTGGCAGCTCAGGGCCACCGGGAAGGTGAAGGCCGGGTCCACGCCGGGCGGGCAGCCGGGCAGCGCCAGCGTCTCGTAGCGCACGGCCCGGTAGCCGCAGACGTGCTGCGGGACGGGCGAGAGCGCGCTCTTGTATACCGGCTCCTGCGGAGAGAGGGGTAGGGCAGGGGGGGCAGGCGGTAACCCCCCTGGGGCGTGTGCCCCCCCCTTCCGCCGGGGCCCACCCTCCCCTGAGTGCGGGGTCCCTGGGCCCACCCCGGCCCCGCCCTCACCTTGGTCTGGCAGTACCCGCTGCAGATGGCCGTGGCCACGGTGAGGCAGACGGGGCAGTCGTCCTTCTCGGCCGCGATGGTGGCGTTGACGGGGCGGCAGAACCGGCGCCCGCGGGCTGCCCCCAGGGCCCCCCCGGCCAGCAGTAGCAGAACCAGAGCCTGCAGCCCGCGCTGGGGGGAGAGACAGAGCGGGGGGCAGACAGGGCCGGTTCGGGGAAGGGGGCACCGTCTGCTGGGTCCCGGACCCCCCCGCTGTTCCCCCCGCTGGGGCAGCAGGGACCCAAGCCCCCCATGTGCCCGCACACCCCCTTGGCCAGCGTACAGCTCCCTGCCCCCCCATCCCGCCCCCCCACTCTCACCTGTGTGGGTCCCATGCTGGCGTCGGTGCCTGAGGAAATCAGCACCAGCCGTTCCCCACTGCCCCTCTTATACTAGCAGCTCCTGCCCCCCCAGTGCCCACATCCCCTGCCCCCCCCCGCTCCAGCTGTCAGCAGCGGGGAGCCAAGGCCACAAACCCGGCACAGGGAGGGGGCGACTTCAAGGCTAACATCACCAGGGCACTCAGCCCACGCCCCTGGGGACTCCTGGGTTCTCTCCCCGGCTCGGGGAGGGGAGGGGGCTGGGAGCCAGGACTCCTGGGTTCTCTCCCTGGCTCGGGGAGGGGTGGGGGCTGGGAGCCAGGACTCCTGGGTTCTCTCCCCGGCTCGGGGAGGGGTGGGGGCTGGGAGCCAAGACTCCTGGGTTCTCTCCCGGCTGCTGGGGGGTGGGGGTGCAGAGCCATTCACCCTCTCGGCTCATGTCTCCTTTGCCAAGGGCAACCCGGGCTGTAGCCAGGGGCCGGCGCCAGCTGCGTTTCCAGGTGAGAAATCCCCGCATCCTGCTGGCCTCAATAGTGGCGCCCCTGGACAAATCCCCCACCCAAGGGCACAGGTGGGGCGGGGGAGCTGGGTGTCAGGACACCTGGGTCCTCTTCTGAGAGTCCTGCCTGGCAGCCCCTCCCCCACCCCCAAAATAGAACCCAGGTGTCCTGGTAGCTGGGGGCAGAGAAGGGACCAGGTCTTGGCAAGCCCCCTGTACCCCAAGGAGGACAGATCAGAGAACACAGGGGTGATGTATCGTAGCATGTTGGGGGGCACAGTATGGGGGGACATGGAGGGGCCCCTCAGACAGGCCCAGGCTTGCTGCTCCCATAACACTGGCTCTCTGTGCGGTACATCAGGGGCACTGCCAGGATCTGGGGCCCGGCCATGGGGGGGCAGACGGTGGGGGGCCGGGTTGGGGGGCCCTGGCCGCTGGGGGTGTGGCGGGGAGGCCCGTAGGACTCCTGCGCCAGGCTCAGTGCCCCCCTGTGCAGAACAGCAGGGACCAACATGGGCAGGCGGGGAGGGCGGGTGGGGCTGGGGAAGAAGCTTGTGTCGTTTGGGGGGCCGGGGGGCCGGAGGGGGGGCTCCGCATCCTTGCCCAGGGAGGGGTTTTTCAGGCTATGCCCCCAGGCCTTAGGGTGACCCTCAAACTGCCAATAGGTGAGAACGTCTTTCCGGGCATAGCCCTGCAGCTCCTGCCTGGGGGAGAGACGGGGGGGGTGTTAAACCATGGGTCCTTCTGTCCCCCAACTCTGTCAGCCCTGCCCGTACCCCCAACTCCTCCCTCTTGCAACAGGCCCCAGGCGTCCTGCCTCCCAGCCCCCCTGCTCTAACCACCAGCCCCTGCTCCCCTCCCGGAGCTGGGGACAGAACCCACGTGTCCCGACTCCCAGTTCCACCCCCCCGAAGTGGTGGGGTCTCTCACGGGGTGAAGGCGCGGATGTCCCGGCTGGTGACGGAGACATAGGGGTCCAGCCGGCTCAGAACCGCCCCATCGCGGATGTAGAAGACAGATCCTGCCAGGGGCTTGTTCTCCATGCTGGCCACCATGAACTGGGGGGACGTGGGGGAGATGGAAATTAGGGTTCACCCCATTCTGGGGATTCCAGCCCCTCCCCCCACCCCATTTGCCATCTCCCTGGGAACCCCCACCCCATCGGCCAGCACCGCCCTCCAGGGGAACCCCCACCTCAGGGAATCCCAGCCTCTTCCCCCCCAATCCAGGGAGCCCCCCCCCGATCTCCAGGTCCCTACCTGGGAGGCGCCATCGCTGTGGTGGGCGGCCAGGATGAAGGGCTGGGGTCCGGCGTGGTGGGCGGGCTCGGGGGGCAGGATGGGCCAGCCACAGAACCAGTGCTGGGTCTCGCTGGGCCAGCCCCCCGGGGTCAGCGAGACCCGCCAGGAGCGGAGCTGCAGCTGCGGGCAAAGCGCCGGGAGGGGGGTGGGGGTCAGTGCAGGGGGGAGGGAGACAACACCCCCCCGTTCTAAGAGCCCACACCCCCGATCTATGACCTTCCTCCCCCTGCCCCCAACAGCTGGCAGGGGACCCTAGAGCAGATCCCAAAAGCCACCCTGGGGGGGAGGGCGAGAGACAATGTGTGCCCCTCAAATGCCTCCACAGAGTCACAGCCACCCCCATCCCCTGGGAGCAGGCACTGAGCCATGGGACCCAGGTGTCCGGCTCCCAGCCCCCCAGTCTCCAGCTCTAGGCCCCACTCCCCTCCCAGAGCCATAGAGAGAACCCAAGCGTCCTGGCTCGTGCCTTGTCTCGGAGGTCCTTGTTGCAGTGGACTCTCCCCAGCGGGGTGGGCAGGGGGTAGCCGGGCTGGCCCAGGACCCCTCCGTGGGTTTTCACGTCATGGCAGAGCCCCGTGGTGGTCGCCAGGCGCCGGATCAGCTCTTCCGGCAGGGGCTGCTCCGCGCCGGGGGGCAGGGGCTCATGCACTGTGGACTGGTAGGGAGACAGAGAGCCTGTAAGCCCCCGCCCCACAGAGGTGGGGATAGAACCCAGGCGTCCTGGCTCCTGCCCCCCCCCCGCCCCCGCTCTAGCCACTAGACCCGCCCCCCCTCCCCAAGCCAGGAGGGAACCCAGGCTGCCAGCCCCCTCCCCTCCAACCACTAAGCCGCACTCCCTGCCCAGAGCCAAGATAGAACCCAGGCGTCCGAGTTCCCAGCCCTCCCGCTCTAACCACTAGACCTCACCCACCGCCCAGAGCCAGGATAGAACCCAGGCATCCTGGCTCCTACCCCCCCGCCCCCGCTCTAGCCACCAGACCCCCCCTCCCCAAGCCAGGAGGGAACCCAGGCGTCCGGGCCACTGGCTGGCACTCACGTGGGCAACGGGGGGTGGGAAGGGCTGTGGGGGCTGGTTCTCCAGCCCCACCCCACTGCTTGTGAGGGGCCAGTCCCGGCTGTGGTGCCATCGGGCCCCTTTGACGCTCCAGCCCAGGTCGGTGCCCGCAGGCGTGGGCAGGACGGTGCCAGCCATGCCAGCCTCTGCCCCAGCCCTGCCCACAAGGGGGGGGATTGTGACTCGTTTCCATGGAGCTGGAACCCAGCACATGTGACCTGGCGCAGGGCCCAGGGAGCAGCTGCCAGCCTGGATGCCTGGGTTCTCTCTTGGCTCTGGGAGGGGAGTGGGGTCTAGTGGGTAGGGTGGGGCTTAGAGCTAGGACACCTGGGTTCTCTCCCCAGCTTGGGGGGTGGAGGGGTTTGACAAAGTGGGGGCTTTTCATAGTGTTGAGCATGAACACGGTGTGTGCCTCAGTTTCCCTGTTTGCTGGGTGTGTAACGGGGGGCGGCAGAGGGGCATCGTTGCTGCAGGGGGCCAAGTGTGACCTCACCCAGCAGCCGGGACCCCAACAACGGCCTGGAGATGGGGGACCCAGCAACTGGTGCCCGGGGGGTCCCCCAAGGTTGGGAGCAACTGGTTCCAGCTATTGGGGTGACAAGGGGCTGAGGGGAGGGGCCCAGGTGACCTGCTGGCTGGAGGGAGGACAAAGGGGGTACTATGGGGAGGTGATACGGGGCCCGGCTGGAACGGGGGGGCTGTGGGGAGGGGATACAGGGCCCGGCTGGAAGGAGGGAGGGCTGTGGGGGATGGGATATAGGGCCCAGCTGGAAGGGGGTGTGTGTGGGGGAGGGGATACAGGGCCCGGCTGGAAGGAGGGAGGACTGTGGGGGAGGGGATATGGGGCCCAGCTGGAAGGGGGGGCGTGGGGGAGGGGATACAGGGCCCGGCTGCAAGGGGGGGCTGTGGGGAGGGTACATAGGGGGCCCAGCTGGAACAGGGGGGCTGTGGGGAAGGGAATACGGAGCCCAGCTGGAAGGGGGGGCTGTGGGGAGGGGATGCAGGGCCCGGCTGGAAGGGGGGAGGCTGTGGGAGGGGATACGAGGCCCAGATGGAAGGGGGGGCTGGAGGGGCCAAGGAGCAGCCGGAGCCCATGGGGCCAGGCCACGGGGCTGGGACTGGCCAGGCCGGGCCCCTAAGAGCTGCCCAGGCTGGGATGGGACGTACAATAACCCCCCTTTGCGCTGGCTGAGGGTCCCTGCGGGCTGGAGCCCAGGGGAGGGGACCCCTGAGGCGCTGGGGGCTCAGAGAGGGGCCCCAGGGCTGGACCCCCGAGAGAGATTATGTTGGATTAAAGTGATAACGGATACACTCCTCTCCTGGGGCCGGTGAGACCAGGGCCCGGAACAGAGCCCGGATTTGGCCCGAGCATTAGACAGAGAGACACCGCTCAGCGGCTGAGTCTGTGTTAATCAGACAGGCCTGTGAGTGTACAAGCTGTGAGTGTACAAGGCCTGTGTGTACAAGACGTGTGTGTACCAGGCCTGTGAGTGTACAAGGCCTGTGTGTGTACAAACTGTGAGTGTGCCAGGCCTGAGTGTACATGCTGTGAATGTACCAGACCTGTGAGTGTACCAGGCCTGAGTGTACAAGCTGTGAGTGTACCAGGCCTGTGAGTGTGCATGTGTGAGTGTGCCAGGCCTGAGTGTACATGCTGTGAGTGTACAAGTGTGAGTGTGCCAGACCTGTGAGTATACAAGCTCTGTGTGTACAAGCTGTGAATGTACAAGTGTGAGTGTGCCAGGCCTGAGTGTACAAGCTGTGAGTGTACCAGGCCTGTGAGTGTACACGTGTGAGTGTGCCAGGCCTGAGTGTACAAGCTGTGAGTGTACCAGGCCTGTGAGTGTACATGTGTGAGTGTGCCAGGCCTGAGTGTACAAGCTGTGAGTGTGCCAGGCCTGTGAGTGTACATGTGTGAGTGTGCCAGGCCTGAGTGTACAAGCTGTGAGTGTACCAGGCCTGTGAGTGTGCATGTGTGAGTGTGCCAGGCCTGAGTGTACATGCTGTGAGTGTACAAGTGTGAGTGTGCCAGACCTGTGAGTATACAAGCTCTGTGTGTACAAGCTGTGAATGTACAAGTGTGAGTGTGCCAGGCCTGAGTGTACAAGCTGTGAGTGTACCAGGCCTGTGAGTGTACATGTGTGAGTGTGCCAAGCCTGAGTGTACAAGCTGTGAGTGTGCCAGGCCTGTGAGTGTACATGTGTGAGTGTGCCAGGCCTGAGTGTACAAGCTGTGAGTGTGCCAGGCCTGTGAGTGTACACGTGTGAGTGTGCCAGGCCTGAGTGTACAAGCTGTGAGTGTACCAGGCCTGTGAGTGTACATGTGTGAGTGTGCCAGGCCTGAGTGTACAAGCTGTGAGTGTACCAGGCCTGTGAGTGTACATGTGTGAGTGTGCCAGGTCTGAGTGTACAAGCTGTGAGTGTGCCAGGCCTGTGAGTGTGCATGTGTGAGTGTGCCAGGCCTGAGTGTACATGCTGTGAGTGTACAAGTGTGAGTGTGCCAGACCTGTGAGTATACAAGCTCTGTGTGTACAAGCTGTGAATGTACAAGTGTGAGTGTGCCAGGCCTGAGTGTACAAGCTGTGAGTGTACCAGGCCTGTGAGTGTACATGTGTGAGTGTGCCAAGCCTGAGTGTACAAGCTGTGAGTGTGCCAGGCCTGTGAGTGTACATGTGTGAGTGTGCCAGGCCTGAGTGTACAAGCTGTGAGTGTGCCAGGCCTGTGAGTGTACATGTGTGAGTGTGCCAGGCCTGAGTGTACAAGCTGTGAGTGTACCAGGCCTGTGAGTGTACATGTGTGAGTGTGCCAGGCCTGAGTGTACAAGCTGTGAGTGTGCCAGGCCTGTGAGTGTACATGTGTGAGTGTGCCAGGCCTGAGTGTACAAGCTGTGAGTGTGCCAGGCCTGTGAGTGTACATGTGTGAGTGTGCCAGGCCTGAGTGTACAAGCTGTGAGTGTACCAGGCCTGTGAGTGTGCATGTGTGAGTGTGCCAGGCCTGAGTGTACATGCTGTGAGTGTACAAGTGTGAGTGTGCCAGACCTGTGAGTATACAAGCTCTGTGTGTACAAGCTGTGAATGTACAAGTGTGAGTGTGCCAGGCCTGAGTGTACAAGCTGTGAGTGTGCCAGGCCTGTGAGTGTACACGTGTGAGTGTGCCAGGCCTGAGTGTACAAGCTGTGAGTGTACCAGGCCTGTGAGTGTACATGTGTGAGTGTGCCAGGCCTGAGTGTACAAGCTGTGAGTGTGCCAGGCCTGTGAGTGTACATGTGTGAGTGTGCCAGGCCTGAGTGTACAAGCTGTGAGTGTGCCAGGCCTGTGAGTGTACAAGCTGTGAGTGTGCCAGGCCTGTGTTGGTGGTAGAAGACAAAGAGTCCGTTCTAAAGCGATAAGACCCCCAGTCAGGCCGGCTGCTGGGGCGACTGGTTTCCGGACGCAGGAAGAAGATCTGGTGACCCCCACGCTCGCTTGTTTCCTTTTCGTCTGTGCCCGGCGCTATGGGGGGTCGGGGGCCCGGGACTGAAGGTGGTTACGTTGGAGGGTGAACGGGTCATAACACCTAGATGTGACCGGAAGTACGTCCGGCGAAATCGGGTGAAATTGCCGGGTATGTTTGATGGTTGGATGGGTAATAAAGGTTGAGGCGCCAGCCTGAGAATGACAATCAAGGACACCACGTCTGGAGGAAGCAAACCCACCACCCTCCGACGGGCCCCTTCGGGGCTGGGCGAGATAAACCCCCCGCAATCCACCCCGAGGCCAGGGGGGCCTGAGAGCCGAACAACAAGCCCCCCTTGCGGGGACATCGGCGTGGTTGATTATCGCTTCAAACGGGAGAACAGCCGGACGAGGCAACCACGCCCCACAGCAGGCGGATCCCTAGAAACACAGACCCCTAAACACTGAGGATCTGGGGCTGGTTCTGCCACCAACGTCCGGGATGCGCCTCTGGCAAGGCCCGGCCCGGGCCCCGGCCTCGTGTCCAGGCCGCCCGGCCAGTGACTTGGCCCCCGCAACTCCTAGGCTGGTAACTGTGATAACAACCTTGCAAAACAGGTGTGTGCGTGTGGCTGTGGGCGCGAATGGGACGTTGTAGCTACACCTGGTTGCTGACTGATTCTTTCGGTGTTCACGATCAACACGGCGGGTCACCTTATCCCCCGGATAAGATCCTGCTGGTTTTTATTTTCTAAGTGTAACAACCGGCCCCCCGAGAAGGTGTCGCAGGGACAGGGGCTCCTCCCAGGGGCTGTACGGAGCCAAGCAAACGTGGGGGCAGGGAGTCTGAGACACCGGGTCCAGCGGTCAGGGCAGGCGGCTGGGAGCCAGGACTCCTGGGTTCTTTCCCTGGCTCCGGGAGGGGAGTGGGGTCTAGCGGTCAGGACAGGCAGCTGGGAGCCAGGACTCCTGGGTTCTCTCCCTGGCTCTGGAGGGGAGTGGGGTCTAGCGGTCAGAGCAGGGAGGGCTGGGGGCCAGGACACCTGGGTTCCCTCCCTGGCCCTGGGAGGGGAGTGGGGTCTAGCGGTCAGGGCAGGCGGCTGGGAGCCAGGTCTCCTGGGTTCTATTTGCAGCTCAGCCAGCGCTGCTGGGGTGGTGGTGGTGGGGTGTCTGGACTCGCCTTTTGCTGTGCCCCCTCCCTGCCCAGGTGCGAGCTGCCCCTAGCCCAGCTGAGTTTGCTTGTCCCCTTTGGGTGTGTCATGGGAGGCCTTGGCCGTGAACGGCCTGGATCCCATTCAGGGGGTGCCAGGGGCTGTGTCCACACTGGCCCCACTCCATTGTTAACCGGTGGGACCACCTGCTGCAGGACGCACCCCACCCAGAGTTAGGATTGCAGGGGTGTGGGGCAGTTTGGGGGCCAATTACTCTCCTCCACACACACCCCAGAGAAGGGGGGTCAGTTAACAGGGCTGGATGGGTCCGTGGATCTGATTCTGCCCCGGAGTGGGGGAGCTGGTACCAGATCAGGGAGCCCTTGAATATCCCCATCCCTGCCACAAGATGGTGCCAAACCCCCAGGAATCCTCCCAGCCCCCCTCCGCCCTCAACCTGGGGCATGTGGGGGGCCAAACCACCGCACTCCTCCAGGGGAGCAAAGAAGGGCCAGTCAGGAGGTGTACCTCCCTCAGCTGGGGGGGGGTGGGCTGCGGGTCGGGAGTGAGGGGCGCCGGTGTAGGGCTGTGGGGTGCACTTTGATGGCTGGCCGTGGGACCCATGGGAATCACAGGGCTCCCAGACTCCTGTGGGGTGGGTGCCCCACACATGGATCCCGAGGGTAATTTCTCTGGGGGTCTTCCCCCCCGCCCCCCCACCGGCAAACAGGCCGTGACCCCAATGAATGACGCGGAGACTCTGGGTTTGTTTCCTTTGGGTCTTTTCCAGGTACAAGGAACCGTCGCGAGGGTCACGCGGTTGGGGGGGGCAGGGAATAAGTTAATTCGGGGGGGGCAGAACAGGACGGAGTCGGATCAGAACTGGGGGGAGGGAGGAGTAATAAATATGGGAAGAAACAGCGAACAAAGACACAAAAGGCAGAAACCCCCCGGAAGCCACCTGGCCCAGCCCCACACCTCAGCCTCTGAGTCTGGCCCCCAGCCCCTGGGCTGACCCACGGCGCCCAGCCCCACACCTCAGCCTCTGAGCCTGGCCCCCAGCCCCTGGGCTGACCCACGGCGCCCAGCCCCACACCTCAGCCTCTGAGCCTGGCCCCCAGCCCCTGGGCTGACCCACGGCGCCCAGCCCCACACCTCAGCCTCTGAGCCTGGACCCCAGCCCCTGGGCTGACCCACGGCGCCCAGCCCCACACCTCAGCCTCTGAGCCTGGCCCCCAGCCCCTGGGCTGACCCACGGCGCCCAGCCCCACACCTCAGCCTCTGAGTCTGGCCCCCAGCCCCTGAGCTGACCCACGGCACCCAGCCCCACACCTCAGCCTCTGAGCCTGGCCCCCAGCCCCTGGGCTGACCCACGGCGCCCAGCCCCACACCTCAGCCTCTGAGCCTGGCCCCCAGCCCCTGGGCTGACCCACGGCACCCAGCCCCACACCTCAGCCTCTGAGCCTGGCCCCCAGCCCCTGGGTGACCCACGGCGCCCAGCCCCACACCTCAGCCTCTGAGCCTGGCCCCCAGCCCCTGAGCTGACCCACGGCGCCCAGCCCCACACCTCAGCCTCTGAGTCTGGCCCCCAGCCCCTGGGCTGACCCACGGCGCCCAGCCCCACACCTCAGCCTCTGAGTCTGGCCCCCAGCCCCTGGGCTGACCCACGGCGCCCAGCCCCACACCTCAGCCTCTGAGCCTGGCCCCCAGCCCCTGGGCTGACCCACGGCGCCCAGCCCCACACCTCAGCCTCTGAGCCTGGCCCCCAGCCCCTGGGCTGACCCACGGCGCCCAGCCCCACACCTCAGCCTCTGAGCCTGGACCCCAGCCCCTGGGCTGACCCACGGCGCCCAGCCCCACACCTCAGCCTCTGAGCCTGGACCCCAGCCCCTGGGCTGACCCACGGCGCCCAGCCCCACACCTCAGCCTCTGAGCCTGGCCCCCAGCCCCTGGGCTGACCCACGGCGCCCAGCCCCACACCTCAGCCTCTGAGTCTGGCCCCCAGCCCCTGAGCTGACCCACGGCGCCCAGCCCCACACCTCAGCCTCTGAGCCTGGCCCCCAGCCCCTGGGCTGACCCACGGCGCCCAGCCCCACACCTCAGCCTCTGAGCCTGGCCCCCAGCCCCTGGGCTGACCCACGGCGCCCAGCCCCACACCTCAGCCTCTGAGCCTGGCCCCCAGCCCCTGGGTGACCCACGGCGCCCAGCCCCACACCTCAGCCTCTGAGCCTGGCCCCCAGCCCCTGAGCTGACCCATGGCGCCCAGCCCCACACCTCAGCCTCTGAGTCTGGCCCCCAGCCCCTGGGCTGACCCACGGCGCCCAGCCCCACACCTCAGCCTCTGAGTCTGGCCCCCAGCCCCTGGGCTGACCCACGGCGCCCAGCCCCACACCTCAGCCTCTGAGCCTGGCCCCCAGCCCCTGGGCTGACCCACGGCGCCCAGCCCCACACCTCAGCCTCTGAGCCTGGCCCCCAGCCCCTGGACTCGCCCATGGCGCCCAGCTCCACACTTCAGCCTCTGAGCCTGGTCCCCAGCCCCTGGGATGACCCACAGTGCCCACAGCCCGCAGCCCCACAGCTCAGCCTCCGAGCCTGCCCCCAGCCCCTGGGATGACCCACAGCGTCCATGGGGCCCGCAGGCGGCAGGCCTGAGTTAGTGTCTGAGGCGCTCCGGTTCCCAAGCAGAGCCCGGCGCGGCGGGTGCCGGGGGCTCCGTCCCTCCAGCCGCGAGCGGGGGCCCCCCCAGCTACGTCCGCCCGGCGCGGTTCAGCAGGGTGCAAACACAGGCCGTGTCGATGCGGATCCAGCGCCAGCCCACCAGCTTGTCCGCGTCGGCCGTCAGGGCCCGCACGTAGGACTGCTTGGCCTTGCACTCGGAGAGCCAGTGGCGCCGGTCCACGCCCCGGCACCCGCCCGCCGTCCCGCCCGCCGGGTTGCACTTGGTCTCGAAGAAATACTGCTTGAGCGGCCCGGTGAGCGTCTGCACCTCGGACAGCACCGTCACCACCTTGCCCCGGATGTCCACGGCCGAGCGCTTGTCGGTCACCCAGACGCTGACGCTGTCGCACACGGACATCTCGCCCCGGCGGGCCGCCTCCACCCCCTCGGCCCGCCGTGCCCGCCGCGTCCCGTTGGCCGGCCCCGCCCGCACGCCCGGCTCCTCCTCCAGCAGCAGCAGCAGGGGGGGCCCGGCGGGGGCTCGGCTGGCCAGGGCCACGCGGGGGGACGACAGCTCCCAGTCACCCAGGGCGGGGGGCGGCGCGGCCCAGGGGACCCCGGCGTCCGGGCCGGTGGGGAAGGGGAGGCGGAATGGGGCGGCGTGGAGGGTGCAAAGGAACGAGGTGACCATAGCCTGGAGCTGAATGAGCATCACCGCGGGGACCTGGGGGAAAAGGGGGGGGTTAGAGCTGGCAGGCCCTGCCCCTCCCCCATTCACCCTCCCACCCCCAGCACTGAGACACAGCCCTGTCCGCAGGTCTGGAGTGAGGGGCACCGGCTGGGCCGGGCTGGCAGGGGGCTGCGGGTCGGGAGTGAGAGGCACCGGAGGGGCTGGGCTGGCAGGGGTCTGCAGGTGGGGAGTGAGGGGCACCGGCGGGGCCGGGCTGGCAGGGGGCTGCGGGTCGGGAGCGAGGGGCACCGGCGGTGCCCAGCTGGCAGGGGGCTGCGCGTCGGGAGTGAAGGGCACCGGTAGGTCTGGGCAATCAAGGGGCTGCGGGTCAAGACTGAGGGGCGTCCTGGGTGTTACCTGCAGTATCAGTGTCTCCTGCAGCATGGGGGGGCCAGTTCCCTGCAGACCCAGCCCTGGGCTCGTTTCATGACCCTCCTGCAGCTGAGGATCGGGCCTACGCTCCGTCCTGACCCCCCCGGTCGCTGGGCGATTCCTACCAGGTGCAGTGTCCCTTTGATGCGATCCCAGCCCAGAGCCTCGCACCCCTGGGGGGCTCCCGGCCCCGCTGCTCCATGGCTCGGCAGTGGGGAGGCTCAGGGGCAGTGCAGGGCTGGCGCCCCCTCCCTGTGGGGCTCGATGCTCATGATGGAGGCATCTGGTTGGTGCGGGAGGAGAGAGTAGGGGGGAGGTTTGGGTCACTGCAGCTGCGGAGCGGGGAGTCGCTCAAAAGACCTGAGGGGAAAGAGAAATAGATACAATTAATGTTAACTGGGAAGAGAACCAAGGAGTCCTGGCTCCCAGACCCCCTGCTCCAACCATTAGACCCCACTCCCACCATGCATGCCGATTTTAGGGAGGTCTAGAACTCGGGGAGCCTAGAACCTCTCTCCTGAGCTGTCGGGCCAATGTGCTCTAGAACAGGTGCTGACACATTGCCGGGCCTAGAATTTGCCCCAGCCATGTGGATTGGCTTTAGGACGTGCCCCTGGTCAGACCCGGCTGTAGAAAGTGCCCCCCCCCGTTCTGCCCCAAGGTACACAACAGGGAAAGAACCCGCATCATGGCCGGGGGGGTCACAAATGGCCCCAAATTCCTCCGGTGCCGAGAACCCGGACCTGAGAATGCACCGGGGTCTGGAGTAGCCATCGAAGGGACAGTGTGATCTAGAACATGATGCTGGCCCTGGGCTCTAAAACCCACTGGAGCTAGCCCCTCGGGGGTTAAAAAGCTGACACCAGGCTCTGGAACTGGGATCTAGACCATGGCAACCCTCCCCCTTCCCAACATGACCCATTAGCGCCGAGCACCAGCTATTTACGCCTCAAGGTTCTTGAGCGTGGAGCCCCTGGGTTCTAGGTCCCTCCAGCTCCCAGCCCCTCCGGCGAGAGCTGCAGATTCCAGAACAGGCGGCAGCTGCGGGAAGGGGGCAAGGGGATGGGATCCAGATGCAGGGACATGGGGGGGGCGGGGGACGCAGCCCTGAGGGGGGGCCTAATGCACTCGCCTTTGAAACCGAAACCTGAAAGGTTTCTGCTCCCAGCCCTTCCCCCACCTGCCCCTCTCCCACAGACAGCCTCCCGCATCCCTGCACTGAGCTGCCCGTTCTCATCATCCTGGGGGGTGGTGGGCTGGGATTGAGTGGTGAGAGCAGATGAGGCTGAGAGCCTGGACGCCTGGGTTCTCTCCTGGGCTCTGGGAGGGGAGTGGGGTCTAGTGGTTAGAGCGGGGGGGGCTGGGAGCCCGGACACCTGGGTTCTCTCCCTGGCTGTGGAGGGGGTGGAGCTAACAGAATATAACCAGTTTTTAGAGAGATTAGATTCTGACCCTGAGGCTATTTGCATAAAGTGTTACCCACAATCCCCGGCGCCGTGACCTCCTGTGCGAGAACCACCCCCCCCCCCGCCCCCTGCTTAGCAGGTATGTGCAGCCAGACATGCCCCAACCTGCCAGTGCTGGGAACAGCCAGCGCAGCAGCGCCCCTCACTCCCGACCCGCAGCCCCCTGCCAGCCTGGCCCCGGGATCCCCCCGACCCTGCCACTGCCCCTCACTCCCGAGCCGCAGCCCCCTGCCAGCCTGGCCCCGGACTCCCCCCGACCCCGCCGGTGCCCCTCACTCCCAACCCGCAGCCCCCTGCCAGCCCAGCCCTGGGCTCTCCCCAACTCTGCCGGTGCCCCTCACTCCCGAGCCGCAGCCTCCTGCTGCGTTCTAACAGCAAAGGCCTTTCAATGGGCAGGTTGGGGTCTCTCTGAGCTACTTTGGGTCCTGGGGGTTGGAGGACACCCCCCCCACTCTGGATCCCCCCCTTTTCCCATCACTGGAGCACCACAGAGCTTCCTCCTTGCCCAGGGAACAAGGACGTTCCCATCCCTGGCTCTGGGAAGGGAGTGGGTCCTAGTGGTTAGAGCAGGTAGGCTGAGAGTTGGACTTCTTCTAATCCACTAGCCCCCCCAGCTCTAACCACTAGCCCCCGCTCCCCTCCCCCTGCCAGGGAGAGAACCCAGAAGTCCTGTCTCCCAGCCTCTAACCACTAGACCCCACTCCCCTCCCGAACCTGGGGAAAGGACTCAGGCATCCGGCACCCCACCCTCCTGGAGGGCAGCAGTGGCAGGCTGTGCTGGCCATGGGCAGCGTGGCTGGTCCGTTCCCTGGCTCTTGGCTAATGGAAGCCAGACCCTGCAGCATCTTCCCGGCTCCTTCATCAGCCCGGCTGCTTCACGTTGCAAGCGGCTCCTGTCCCTAGGTGCACGGGTTTCCCCTGCCCTGGGAGCTCCCCGCCCCCGCCCCCTCCTCGTTCACAAGCAGCTCCCCCCCATCCATGGAGCATCCCCCAGCCCCCCATCCTCTGCAAAGAGCACCTCTGCCAGTGCCCCTCACTCCCGACCTGCAGCCCCCTGCTAGCCCAGCCCTGCCGGTGCCCCTCACTCCCGATCCGCAGCCCCCTGCTAGCCCAGCCCTGGGTTCCCCCCAGCCCTGCTGGTGCCCCTCACTCCCGACCCACAGCCCCCTGCTAGCCCAGACATGGGCTCCACACAGCCCTGCTGGTGCCCCTCACTCCCGACCCGCAGCCCCCCCCTTTCCACCCACCTGACGCTGTAAGGCCCCTGTGCAGACAGACGGACGGACGGACGAGGGCCAGCCGGTCCCCGCGCCGTCGATCCTTCCCCCACGCGCCTTCGGGTTTCAACATGAGAAGTTAATCAGCCAGGGCTGGAATTTGTGTTTCCGGGCTGCCAGGGAATGGCAGGCCTGGGGGGGAGGGAGTGCGTACGGGGGGGGATACCGCCTCCTTCCATCACTGAGCTATTGGGGCCCGGCACGGCGGGGTGGGGACCACCAGCAGGGAGGGCGAGGGGCCGGGCGGGGAGCCGGGGAAGGGGGGCTGGAGCCAGGTAGACAGGCAGCCTGCAGCCAGAGAGGTGGATGGTGAAGATCTGCGGGAGGGGGGGAGGCAGGAGAGACCCCCCCCTTTTCCCCACATGCCCCTCACCTGATCCAGGTCTGGCTTCAATTACGTGCACGCATCCCCCCCACCCTCTCTCCCAGCCACCTAGACATGTGTGTCGGGAGGCAACCGGCTCTTTTGTGTGTGAGCCCAGCCCTGGGCCGGGAGCGTGTGTGTGTGTGTGTGTGTGTGTCTGCAAGGGGCAGATCCCAATACCAGCCCCCCCCCGACCCCCAGGGGCAATCCAGAGTCACACACACACACATACACATACACATACACACACACACACGCCCCGCCATCTGCCATGAGGGCAGGGCCAGTTTCTGATCTCAATTCCCCGCAGGGTCAATCCGGAGTCACTCCTGTTCACAGTGGGACCAGGGCCAGGTTCTGATCTCAGCTCCATCCAGGGTCAATCTGGAATCACTCCTGTTCACAGTGGGGTCAGGGCTGAGTTCTGATCTCAGCTCCACCCGGGGTCAATCCAGAGTCACCCCAGGCTGCAATGGGAGCAAGGGTGAGCTCTGACCTCAGTCTCCCCCCCCCCCCGGGTGTTGTCCCCCAGCCGGGCTGTGGCCCAGCCCCCACTCCCAAGCCCTGTTTCGCGCTGACCCAGACTCCCCCTGCACAATGCTGGAGTCGGTTACGCTCAGGTCCCTGGCACGGCTGATCCGCGACCCACAGCCTGGCAGGCCCAGATGGCAGCAGGTGGGTGCGGGGGGGGAGAGATATAAAGATTTCGGATTAGCTCAGATTGCAAAAATGCAGTCGGGAAAAGGAAGGAATCTGGCTTATCCCCCCCCCCCCCCAACAGCCAGGCTCCCCCCACACCCTGGGGCTGGATTGGGAGCCGGTGCCCCTAGAGGGAACAAGCCCCATGCCCCATTCTCCACACACACCCCCGCCCCAGCCCTCAACAAAGCAGCCACCTGCTTTCAGTCCCAGCCACCTGCCTGGAGGCCCCAACCCTGCCCGGGCCCCCGCTTGTCACTTCCCTTTTGTGCTCTGAACACCGGCCCTTGTTCCTGCGGTCAGGAGCCAGGAGACAGTAAGCAGGATAAAAACCCTCTTTGCAGACAATGCAGCGCCGAGCCAGGATGCAGCGGGGGGAGAGGGAAGGGCCGGGACCTTCAGCGGTTCAAAAAAGCCAACCTAGGAAACTCAGTGGAAGCAAAAACCCTAACCCTAACCCTAAGAAAAACCTGGTTCAAAGAACCCCAGAGTGCCCGGCAACTGGGAAATGCCGGTACGACGTTTGCAAATACCCGCCGAGGCCACGGTGCCAGCGTCTGTCATTGGAAAAAGCCCTGGGAAATTCCACGCCAAAGACTCCGTTGAACCGAGCATCCGAGTGCTTGGAAATCCGGAGAGGCTGCAAATGAACGAAACCGTCATGGTGACGATATGCCTTCTGCGAGCGGCATGTTTATCTCCCCCCTGCCAATTGAAAAACCGAGGAAATCACCTGCCCAAAAACTTCGTTAAAAAAAAAAGCCACACTTGCAAAACACTCAGCAGGCTGAGAGTTGGAGGTTGCACATTAACTCCCCATCTGTTTTCTGCGCTCTGCCAGTGTTTGGCTGGTTGTTCCCTTTTGGCTGTCGTTTTTACTTCAGCAACTCTACGCACCAGCGTACGGAAATGTGTTTAAAAGACCATTGGCGCAGGAAAGTGACAGCAGAAGTGAAGGGGACTCCCAGCGGCTGGATGGTTTCTATTCGTTTTTTCCCCGGTCCACTTTTCGTTTAAAAAAAACAACAAACCTAGGAAATCCCGAGGCCAAAACGTTGTGAAAGGAACCTCAGAGCTGCAAAGTGAAGTCAGGAAAACGGCAGATTAACTTGCTGGCAGCAGAACTGGCCTGCTCCGCTCCTGTCTGGCCAGCTTTTTATTTACTTGCTTGGTTTCTTTGTTTTTTAGTCTTTTTTCCCCTCTTTTCTTAAAAAAAAACAAACCCAAACCCATTGGAAGTTCCTTGCCAAACACTTTGTTATAAGGAGATTTAGGCTGCAAAGCGACAAGACGCCGGGAAATGCCAGTGTGGAGGGGGCAGATTAATTCCCATTTCTTTGGCATGGTCTAGGCTGGCCTCACCTCGCTGTGTTTCTCCCCATGTATGCTTCGCCCTCTCCTTGTGTGACAGGGCCAGGGGAGCTGTGCATTTCAATGCGGGGGGGGGGGCGGGTGAGTGCTTCTCTAGTGGAAGGGGTTGTGTGGGTGGGGGGTTGGGATGTGAACGCAGCAGGACGTGTTCTGTTGGTGGGTGAGGTGGGATATCTAGGTATATTCATAGATTCATAGATACTAAGGTCAGAAGGGACCATTCTGATCATCTAGTCCGACCTCCTGCACAGCGCAGGCCACAGAATCTCACCCACCCACTCCTACGAAAAACCACACCCATGTCTGAGCTATTGAAGTCCTTAAATCATGGTTCAAAACTTCAAGGAGCAGAGAAACCTCCCTCCAGTCAACCATGCCACATGCTACAGAGGAAGGCAAAAAAACCTCCAGGGCCTCTCCAATCTGCCCTGGAGGAAAATTCCTTCCCGACCCCAAATATGGCGATCAGCTAAACCCTGAGCACATGGGCAAGATTCACCAGCCAGATACCCAGGAAAGAATTTTCTATAGTAAATCAGATCCCATCCATCTAATATCCCATCTCAGGGGATTAGGCCTATTTACCCTGAATATTTAAAGATCAATTAATTACCAAAATCCCATTATCCCATCATACCATCTCCTCCATAAACTTATCAAGTAGAATCTTAAAACCAGATAGATCTTTTGCCCCCACTGCTTCCCTTGGAAGGCTATTCCAAAACTTCACTCCTCTGATGGTTAGAAACCTTTGTCTAATTTCAAGTCTAAACTTCCTGGTGGCCAGTTTATACCCATTTGTTCTTGTGTCCACATTGGTGCTGAGCTGAAATAATTCCTCTCCCTCTCCTGTATTTATCCCTCTGATATATTTATAGAGAGCAATCATATCTCCCCTCAACCTTCTCTTAGTTAGGCTAAACAAGCCAAGCTCCTTAAGTCTCCTTTCATAAGACAAGTTTTCCATTCCTCGGATCATCCTAGTAGCCCTTCTCTGTACCTGCTCCAGTTTGAATTCATCCTTTTTAAACATGGGAGACCAGAACTGCACACAGTATTCCAGGTGAGGTCTCACCAGTGCCTTGTATAACGGTACTAAAACCTCCTTATCCCTACTGGAAATACCTCTCCTGATGCATCCCAAAACCGCATTAGCTTTTTTCACAGCCATATCACATTGGCAGCTCATAGTCATCCTATGATCAATCAATACTCCAAGGTCCTTCTCCTCTTCCGTTACTTCTAATTGATGCGTCCCCAGCTTATAACTAAACTTCTTGTTATTAATCCCTAAATGCATAACCTTACACTTCTCACTATTAAATTTCATCCTATTACTATTACTCCAGTTTACAAGGTCATCCAGATCCTCCTGTATAATATCCCAATCCTTCTCTGAATTGGCAATACCTCCCAGCTTTGTATCATCTGCAAACTTTATTAGCGCACTCCCACTTTTTGTGCCAAGGTCAGTAATAAAAAGATTAAATAAGATTGGTCCCAAAACCGATCCCTGAGGAACTCCACTGGTAACCTCCCTCCAACCTGACAGTTCACCTTTCAGTAGGACCCATTGTAGTCTCCCCTTTAACCAATTCCTTATCCACCTTTTGATGTTCATATTGATCCCCATCTTCTCCAATTTAACTAATAATTCCCCATGTGGCACGGTATCAAACGCCTTACTGAAATCTAGGTATATTAGATCCACAGCCTTTCCTTTGTCTAAAAAATCTGTTACTTTCTCAAAGAAGGAGATCAGGTTGGTTTGGCACGATCTACCTTTTGTAAAACCATGTTGTATTTTGTCCCATTTACCATTGACTTCAATGTCCTTAACTAATTTCTCCTTCAAAATTTTTTCCAGGACCTTGCATACTACAGATGTCAAACTAACAGGCCTGTAGTTACCCGGATCACTTTTTTTTCCTTTCTTAAAAATAGGAACTATATTAGCAATTCTCCAATCATTTGGTACAATTCCTGAGTTGTGTGTGTTATATTCGTGTGTGTCCCTATTGTGGGTTGGATCGGCTGGGGCGTGTGTGAGCTGCTGGAGTGTGGGGGTGTTGGGTGGGGGTGTTGTTGTAGTGTGTTCAATTGGGGGGGGACCCTGAGAACCCCTCAACGGCAGTTGTTCTGTAACAGGACATCCTGTCCGAAGCCTGACAAACTCACCGCACTTAATGCCCTGCTTCAGGAGGTTGTGGGAAAAACCTTTTGCAGCCAGGTGCCGACCAAAGGGGCCACCCGGGTCCCTGCAGGTGGGAGGCAAGTGAGACACGTCTCTCTGGGAATCCAGCCTCGCTGGGCAGCCCTGTGTCCATGCGGCGTTTCTGGGGGCAGTGGAGGAGGCACATCCTACTCAGACCCCCCCGAGCCAGGACCTACGGCTGTTGCCAGCCTGTGTGCTGGCCCCCGACATTACCGCTTGTCTGCCCTGCCTGTCTAAAGGTGGCCTGGCTCCTGGCCCTGATCCCCCAGCTCCACAGAGACACGTCCTGCCAGCAGCCGGCCCCTCGCAGAGACGGTGAAATCCATGGCCAGGGCCCCCGAGGCCTTGTCCAGCTGGGAGGGGGATGTCCCCAAATAGCTGAGGTGCCACTAGCCACAAATCAGGGGCGGGGGTGGGTGCCAGACTGGCTCCCCCCCAGATTATATTCCCCCAAAGGCCTCGTTTTCTCCCCAGCGGCAGGACAGGGCAGTGCACCTGCCTTTGGGAAAGGGCTCCTGACCCGCCCTGGCTGGCTGTTCGGGGACGTCGTCCGGCCGGCGCCCGGCCCATTCGGTCTCTGTGAAGTGTGGTCAGATTTTGGTTTCTGGGTAACCCTCTGGCGTCACCGTGACCAGTTCGTCTGACTGCCCCACAGCCCTGCCCCAACCCCCTTCCCGTTCCCGGACACCCCCTCTCAGCACCCCCTCCCCGCCCTCCGGGGCCCGTGCTGGGATTCGGGTGGATTATTTCTTAGCCCTCTGGGGATGATGTTTTGACAGATTCACAGTGAGGCATCTCCCCCGTACCCACATGTTAAATCACCTGCAGGAGTGGGGGGTATGGGGTAGACTGGGCTGGGGGGAGCAGGGGGCTACGGGTCGGGAGCGAGGGGCACCGGCAGGGCTGGGGGGATCCCAGGGCCGGGCTAGCAGGGGGCTGCGGGTCGGGAGTGAGGGGCACCAGTTAAGGACCCAGACCCTCCTAGGGAATCCAGGGAGGCGGTTTCCATGGTGCCCCAGGGAGGGGGCCCCCCCCGTTACCATGACGAATGAGGTTCGTTTCCTTCCCCATCCAGGGCGGAAACAGCCTCTGGGACGTGAGTTTCCTCCCTGCAGGGCCCCATCCCTCCACCCCAGCTGGGGGCCCTGACCTCTGACCTCCAAACCCAGAGCACTGTGTAAGCAGAGGTGGCCAGGGATCCCGGCAGCCCACAGGGGTCCCCCCGATCCCCAGAGGGGCTGAGTCCCAGTGCCGGGCGAGGAGTCCCCATTACACAGCTTCCCTGCAGCAATGTCCCCAGCAGGGGGTGCTCTCCCAGCCAGGAAAGGATTCGAGCACTAGGGGGTGCAGGGCTGCGGGGAGCAGGGCAGGGGGTTCAGGGGGCAGGGTGGGGGTCAGTGGGGGGCGCTGGGCTGCAGGGAGTGAGGCGGGGGGTCAGCAGGGGGCACTTGGGTGTGGGAAGCGGCTGGGGGGCTCAGCGGGGGGCGCTTGGGTGCGGGGAGCGGGGTAGGGGGTCAGCAAAGGGCACTTGGGTGCTGGGAGCGGGGCGGGGGGCTCAGTGGGGGGTGCTGGGCTGCGGGGAGCGGGGCGGAGGGTCAGCGGGGGGCACTTCGGTGCGGGGAGCGGGGCGGGGGGCTCAGCGGGGGGTGCTGGGCTGCAGGGAGTGGCTCCGGAGGGGGCTGTGAGAGGGAATCCCCAGCGGCTGGAGTGGTGCAGGGTCTCAGACACATGGTTCTGATCCCAGCCGGCTGAGGAACCCCGACATGGTACCTCCCAGCCAGATGTGCTTCCCCCGCCCCGCTCACCCCCGGGGCCGCCCAGATGTTCTGCAGATGCTGTGAGAAACCTCCGGCTCCCAAACCTGCTCATTGCCTCAGGGGCTCCCTCCCCCTCCCCCGCTGGCCCCACAGCCACTTCCCCCCCCAACTAGGGACTCGGGGAGGGGAGTGGGGAGTAATGGGTTACAGCGGGGGTGGGGGCTGATCTGGATTTGAGTAACCCCCAGGCCCCCACCCGGATCCACTTATCCAGGGGACCGCTGATGGGCCCCACCTGCTGTGGGTCACGGCTTTCACCGCTGCCATCTCCTGGTCTGGGGCAGGAGGAAGGAAGGGTGGGCACTGCTGTGGGGAAGCTTGCAGCACTGAGCCCTCTGACTGAACAGTGCTGGGACCCCTGGGGTTCTGGTTCCTTCCCCTGCCCCAGCTCAGCTGGTTACTCCCCCCTGCCCCCCAGGTAATGACCCCACCGGGCAGACCAGGAGTGGCGGGGGGGTGGGGGCAATGTCGGGTCTTTATGGCCGGAAATCACATTCTGGCCAGTAAAAGCACCGGATGCGGGAATAGGGTAGGGGGAGTGGCAGCTGGGGGGGGCTGGCAGCCAGGACTCCGGGGTTCTCTCCCTGGCTCTGGGAGGGGAGGGGGGGTCTAGTGGTTAGGGTGGGCGAAGGGGGTGCCCCTGGCTGTGGGGGGGGGCACAACAGGAATTGAAACAAATTACCCACGATGAGTACTGGAGCGATCAACACCCGTTACCTAGCGCCGCCCTCCCTCCACTCCCCTTCCCCCCCTCCCTCCACCCCATCCAGTTACCCCCATCCCCCCCGCTCCCCTCACCCCATCTACCCATCCCCATACCCCTCACATGCCCATCTATCTATCCCCATCTACCCCCTCTTGCTCTCTATCTTGGGGGGCAGATCTCGGCTGACGCGCCCATGGGGCACCAAGGCTGGCGGGTTAGGATGGGAGGGGCCCAGCTGTGTGGGGGCTCGTGCTGCCTGAATCTGCCATGGCCATTGGCGGGGGCTCACACCCTCCTGCCCTGCCCCCCATTGCTTGGCCCGCCTCTGTTCCTGTCCGTCTGTGTGTCCCTGCCTCTGGCCGCTCCCTGCCCCCCCCCCTTAATCTCCCCATCCCCACCTGTGCCGGGCAGGAGCACAAACTGGCACCTGCATCTGCCCCATGGGCGACCCACCGTTCTCCCCCCCCCGCCAGGCCACGCTGCTGTCCCTTTAAATACCCCCCTCCCGCTGGCCTCCGGCATCCCGGCTATTTCGCCAGCCTAAATTTAAACCCTGCCACCTCAGCAGGACAGACGGACGGACCCCCCGCCCAGCAAAGAGCAGGGAAGGAATCAGTTACCCCGGATGCCCTCAGCTCCCCTCCCTGCCCCGGCACCAGGCCAGACTGCAATGAACTCCTGGGGTCCCTTCGTTGTGGCTTGGCCAATTTACCCCAGTGGGGGGAGATGGGGGGCAGCTCCAGGGCTGCGTGGGGGCATCCCTCCCGGGTTACACCAGCCACAGAGATGGAGACTGGGGGACATGGAGCGTTGCCCCATCCCGGCCATTCCCATCCCCGCCCCCCGGTGCGAGTCTTGCAGCCATGCATTGGGCTTACTCAAGTTGCAATGGGGGAGGTTTAGATTGGATATTAGGAAAAACTTTTTCACTAAGAGGGTGGTGAAACACTGGAATGCGTTACCTAGGGAGGTGGTGGAATCTCCTTCCTTAGAGGTTTTTAAGGTCAGGCTTGACAAAGCCCTGGCTAGGATGATTTAACTGGGACTTGGTCCTGCTTTGAGCAGGGGGTTGGACTAGATGACCTTCTGGGGTCCCTTCCAACCCTGATATTGTATGATTCTATGATTACTCCTGATTTCCACCCTTACCCCAGACTAGGGCAGGCCGCGGGAGTGGGGCTGGTTCCCCAGCTTGGTTTCCGTTCAGGCTGTGGGGTGGGCAGGGGGCAGAGCAGTGAGACACCAGATGCTCCCATCTCTCCTTTGCAATAAATAATGGGGCAAGTGGGTTTACTGGAGATCAGGGCAGGCCGGTGTCTTTTCACACCGAGATACAGGATAGTTGGGGGGCAGGGGGACAAGGTCCAGGGGAAGGGGGGGCATGTGGGAGGAAGTCTAATGATGGGGGAGCAGCATGAAGTCCAGAGGCGGCCGGGGGAGAATCTGGCCCCATGAAATCCAGAGCCACGCAGAGGAGAGGCAGAAACTCTGGATCTGGCTCCTCTCCCCATCCCTAGCCCCAGCTCTTCAGGGCCCAGCATGAGTCCCCATGGGGTCGGTAAGTCACTGCACCGTTCTGAGCCTCAGTTTCCCCATCAGTAAAGTGTGGAGGATTAGCCTTCTCCTTCGTCCTCTCAGACCATGAGTTCTTTGGGCCAGTGGCTGCCTCTCGCTGTTGGTCTGGGCAGCGCCCGGAGCAACGGGGCCCTGATCTCAGTCAGAGTCTGTGCAGCGCCCGGCGCGACGGGGCCCCGATCTCGGTCGGGGTCTGTGCAGTGCCTGGCGCAACAGGGCCCTGATTTTGGTCAGGGTCTGGGCAGCGCCCGGCACCATGGGGCCCTGTTCTCGGTCACAACTCTCTTCCAAGAAATAATCTGCAATTAAAAATAAATAAAGCCCAAAGCTCAGAAGCCGACGTGCAAAGTCCTGCAGGCACTGCGGGTGTCGGGGGGAGTCCTTTCTGTGCAAAGCCCCCACGTCTGGAGAAGACCTGATTGGCCGGGCTGCAGGCTCCTGCAACTGGAGCCCCTTTTAAGAAGCGGCCGTTCCTTGCAAAGCACCTGGGAAGTGGAGACCCAGAGCAACCACTGGGACTGTGTATCCTGCAGTCCAGAATCCAGCCTCCAGGCTGGCGTCTGCTTTAACTGTCCCGAGCTGAACAGGCCGAGAACTCAGTTGCTCCTGGTGGGGCAGCAGTTCCCGGGATGTTTGGGGCTGGGCAGGGAGCGCTGGCTGGGGTCCCTCCAGAGTAGCCATTCGGAGTGAGGCCCTGGTGGGGTGGCCTGTGTCCCTCCAGGAAGGGGGCACCATGTGAGAGACCTGTGGCTGCCCTGGGTGCGTTGCGGGTCCAGGTTGCATGGTCCACGTTGCTTTCGGGGTGGCCCCACTCACACAAGTGGCACGTGGCCATGAACACCTCCCGCCTGGGCACCGCTGTGTGAGATGTGCTGCTCGCAGGATGATACGCCAGAGGGACGCGCAGCCCAGCCGTGACACCACGGGGGACTGCACGGTCATACAATGCTTAGAGCAGTAACAACTCACGGGCACAAGTGCACTGTCGTTCCCACACGTTTACACCGTAATTGTGCTGTAGCTACACCTCCCACCCACCCCTTGCACACATACCCTGACAGGCCTTTCTCCTCACATTTACACTCCAGCTCATGCCAGTTCCTGGTGCCACTGTCCTCTCCGACCCAGCATTTAAGACCATTGAAACAAAAATTAAGACAACGAATGAGGGAAGTGGCCTGTAGCCAGGAGGACAATGGGGAGGGGGGGACGGAGATTTCTCTCTCTCCGTCTCATGGCCCTCTTCTCCTACTCTACGCTGCCCTCCAGCTCACTGGGCATTGCTGTGTGTGGCAAACACCAATGTTTAAGACTTGGGAGTCCCCTGAGCTTCCCTTTCCCCACCTCAGCTTGCCCATTAGCTTGGGACAAGCTGGAGATATGTGATTCTGGGGGCATGGCAAGCCGGGGACATCTGGGTGGCCCCCGAACTCCTGGGGGATGCAACTGCACTCTGCAAGGGGTAAGAGAGATGTCAGCTTTGCGGGATTTGGGGGGGAAATGTTCGATTGGGAGGGGTCTGGAGTGGGAGGGAAAAGCACCAGAAGAGGACTGAGTTGGGTTGGGGGATTGAGTAGAACTGAGTTGCGTTGGGTTTGGAAGGGAGTGGACTACATTGCGTCGGGTTGGGAATGGACTGGATTGAGTTTGGAGGGCATTGAATTGCATAAAGTTGGAGGGACTGGACTGCGTTGGGAATCGGCTGGGTTGAGCTGGGAGGGGATTGAGTTGTGTAGGGTTGGGGGACTGGACTGCGTTGGGTTGGGTTGGGAATGGGCTGGATTGAGTTGCATTGGGAATTGGCTGGGTTGAGTTGGGAAGGGATTGAGTTGCGTTGGGAATGAGCTGGGTTGAGTTGGGAGGGGATTGAGTTGTGTAGGGTTGGGGGAACTGGACAGCGTTGGGTTGGGAATGAGCTGGTTTGGGTTGGGAAGGGATTGAGCTGCGTAGGGTTGGGGGGACTGGAGGCTCCTGGATTGCATTGGGTTGGGGACAAGCTGAGTGACCCATTGACTGAGTTGAGTCGAGGTTGAGTTGGGGTACCAGCATCAAGCTCACCCTTACGGAAGCTGTGAGCCAAGGTTTCTTCTCCTTGCTTGGCCCGTTTTGCGGCAGGACTGACGCCTTTGAGCCCAGCTTACCAGGCAAACGTCCCCAGGGGAGATCCGCCCTGCAGTCAGTGGGGGCGGGAAGGAGACACGCTTGGCAGAAGCTAACGTTCTAGCCCTAGCTTTGAATCTGCCACCATGGGAGTGGCCAGGTGGGCTGGGCATGTCCCAGTTGAGGTGTGGAGCTGACGAGAAGGATGGCTCCCAAGGTGGGACACTGGGGCGGGGGGATCCTGTTTAATGGGAGACAACCCCAGTCCAGCACATGAAATGTAGCAACGATCTCCCCGGGGCTCTGACCGCCTCCCTGGCCCCTGCCCCTGGCCCTCCACCTCTCTAATGGCTGGGATTGTATTGCCCTGCAAAGCTCGCTCAGATGCCTTGGCAAGACGCCTTCCCTTATTTATCCCCACGCTTGCTATTTGGGGCTCGGTTGCGTGGGGTATGTTCCAGGGCGCTCTCCAGCAGATGTAACCCGAGAACATGCTGAGGTGAGCTCAGCAAGTGCCCCGGGGCCAGCTGCTCTCAGTCACGGAGTGAGAGATGGGACTGGGGGCGGGGGAGGTGTCGGTACCGGGCCGGCTGCATCCAGAGCTTTCTGGCTGGGCAAGGGGGGCAATATCCGTGCCGCTCCATGCCAGGTTCCAGTTTCCCCTGCGTGCCAGGAGACACTCCCCCCACCCCCTCGCCCCACTCTGGTTAGAGACAGAGTGGCCAAAACTAGGACCCAATCTCTTCTCCCACCGCCCAAGAGAGGCACCAAGGAGGGGTGGGGCGGCAGGTCAGAAGTTGGGTGGGGAGAGGCGCCAGAAGGGTCACACCTGGGTCACCAGGCCCCAGTTGGGTTGCTGGGGCTCCAACAGGACCGGCTGGCCGCTGGCCGAGGCCACCATCCCGTCCAGGAGCCGGCAGCTGGGCAGCGCCAGGGCCCCATCTCCACAGTACATCTCCTCCTTGCCACAGGGCTTCTCCCAGCGGGCGGGTGGCGTGGGAGAGGGTGGGTGGCCAGGGCAGCCAGTCACGTGGGTGTACTGGCCCTGCTCCTCGCTTTCCGTCTCCCGGTGGTAGAAGTAGGAGAAGTTGGAGACGATGACGGGCACCGGGAGGGAGATGGTGAGGACCCCGGCGATGGCGCACAGCGAGCCCACGATCTTCCCACCCACCGTCACGGGGGACATGTCCCCGTAGCCCACCGTGGTCATGGTGACCACGGCCCACCAGAAGGCCTCGGGGATACTGGTGAAGTTGGTCTCGGCATGGTCAGCCTCGGCGAAGTAGACAGCACTGGAGAAGAGGATGACGCCGATGAAGAGGAAGAAGATGAGCAAGCCCAGCTCCCGCATGCTGGCCTTCAGCGTCTGGCCCAGGATCTGCAGCCCCTTGGAGTGTCGTGAGAGCTTGAAGATGCGGAAGACTCTGACCAGCCGGATGACACGGAGGATGGCCAGCGACATGGCTGGCTGGCCCACCCCCCGCTGCCGGGCGAACTCCGTGCCCAGCGCCACGAAGTAGGGGATGATCGCCACGAAGTCAATCATGTTCATGATGTTCTTGAAGAAGGCCGGCTTGCTGGGGCTGGCCAGGAACCGCACCACCAGCTCGAAGGAGAACCAGCAGATGCAGATGGTCTCTACGATGAAGAAGGGGTCGTCCATCTGGCTCTTGGGGGTGTGCATGTGGCTGCTGTTGGCCCGGTGATGGGGGACCTGGCGGGCACACGTGATGGAGGAAGGGGTCAGGGGGAAACCCAGCTGGGGAGGCAGCCTGGCCTGAGGGAATACAGCGAGGGGGTGGCATGCAGCCCAGGTTATTCCTGCTCCCCCGCAGGGAATTCCCCCACCCCCACCCCGCCCAGCAGCGTCAGCAAATTTACATCAATTATTGGTCCCCGCCAGGAGCCAGCAGCCTGGGAGCGAGGTGGGGGAGGTCACCCAGCCCAGGGGGTGGGAGGGAGCGGAGGGTGCTGGGTAGTTGGCTCCGCACAGTGCCGTTAATCTGCAGGCTGCTCCTAGGCAGGACCCACACAGCCAGGCCAGTCAGCACCATCCCTGACTCAGCCTGCCAGGAACCAGGCCCGCCCGCAAGCAGCCAGGGCTCCTGGGTTCTCTCCCAGCTCTGAGAAGGGGGTGGTGGTGCAGGGGATGCTGGAGTTTTAGAAGTCCCCCTTTCCTCCCACCCACTGGCAGCGAGATGTCCCTCTTGTCCCAGAACTCGAACAGGATCTCCAGGCAGAGGGGATGCTGGGATGGGGTTGGTGGCGGGGTGGATGGAACGTAGGGCTGGGCAGCGGGCGCAGAGCAGAGTGGGCAGTGGGTGCACAGGAGGGCAGGCAGCAGGCGCAGAGCAGGGTGCGCAGGGGGTGCAGAGCAGGGCGGGCAGTGGGAACAGAGCAAGGTGGTGGAGCTGGGGGGCAGGCAACGGGCACACAGCAGGGCAGGCAGCAGGCACAGAGCAGGGCGGTGGAGCTGCGGGGGGGGAAGTGGGCACAGAGGAGGGCAGGGAGCGGGTGCAGAGCATGGCGGGCAGTGGGTGCAGAGCAGGGCGCTGGGGCTGCGGGGGGGCAGCGGGTGCAAAGCAGGGCAGGCAGTGGGAGCAGGGCGTGCAGCGGGCGAAGAGCAGAGTGGTGGAGCTGTGGGGGGACAGCGGGCGCAGAGCAGGGCAGGCAGTGGATGCAGGGTGAGCAGCAGGCGCAGAGCAGGGTGGTAGAGCCGCAGGAGGACAGCGGGTGCAGAAAAGGGCGGGCAGGGGGCACAGAGCAGGGCGGGCAGTGGGTGCAGGGTGAGCAGTGGGCACACAGCAGGGCGGGCAGCGGGCGCAGAGCAGGGCGGGCAGTGGGTGCAGGGCAGGCAGCGGGCACAGAACAGGGCGGGCAGTGAGTGCAGGGCGGGCAGGGGCGCAGAGCAGGGTGGGCAGTGGGTGCAGGGTGGGCAGCGGGCACAGAGCTGGGCGGGCAGTGGGAGCAGGGTGGGCAGCGGGCACACAGCAGGGGGGCAGTGGGTGCAGGGTGGGCAGCGGGCGCAGAGCAGACCAGGGCAGTGGAGCTGCGGGGGGGCAGCGGGCACACAGCAGGGTGGGCAGTGGGCACAGTGCAGGGCAGGCAGCAGGCACAGAGCAGGGCAGGCAGTGGGTGCAGGGTGGGCAGCGGGCACACAGCAGGGTGGGCAGCGGGCACAGAGCAGGGTTAGGCAGCAGGCGCAGAGCAGGGGAGGCAGTGGGTGCAGGGTGGGCAGCGGGCACACAGCAGGGGGGCAGCGGGCATAGAGCAGGGCGGGCAGTGGGTGCAGGGTGGGCAGTGGGCACACAGCAGGGGGGGCAGTGGATGCAGGGTGGGCAGCAGGCACAGAGCAGGATGGGCAGCGGGTGCAGAGCAATGCGGGTAGTGGGTGCAGGGTAGGCAGCGGGCGCAGAGCAGGGGGGGCAGCGGGGGCAGAGCAGGGCGGGCAGCGGGCGCAGAGCCAGGCGGGCAGTGGGTGCAGGGTGGGCAGCAGGCACACAGCAGGAGGGGCAGTGGGTGCAGGGCAGGGCGGGCAGTGGGTGCAGGGTGGGCAACGGGCACACAGCAGGGCGGGCAGCGGGCACAGAACAGGGCGGGCAGCGGGTGCAGAGCAGGGCGGGCAGTGGGTGCAGGGAGGGCAGCGGGCACACAGGAGGACAGGCAGCAGGCACAGAACAGGGCGGGCAGCGGGCGCAGAGCCAGGCGGGCAGTGGGTGCAGGGTGGGCAGCAGGCACACAGCAGGGCAGGCAGCAGGCACAGAACAGGGCGGGCAGCGGGTGCAGAGCAGGGCGGGCAGTGGGTGCAGGGAGGGCAGCGGGCACACAGCAGGGCAGGCAGCAGGCACAGAACAGGGCGGGCAGCGGGCACAGAGCAGGGCGGGCAGTGGGTGCAGGGCAGGCAGCAGGCACAGAACAGGGCGGGCAGCGGGCGCAGAGCAGGGCGGGCAGCGGGCGCAGAGCAGGGCGGGCAGCCGGTGCAGGGCAGGCAGCGGGCACAGAGCCGTGCGGGCCACGGGCGCTCGGCAGGGCGCCAGAGCCGCAGGGCCAGGCCCGCTGCCCCCCTCGCTCACCGGCAGCGACATGTCCCGCTCGTCCCGGAACTCGGGCAGCGTCTCCAGGCAGAAGATGACGATGGAGATGAGGATGACCAGCACAGAGATGATGGCGATGATGCGGGCGGCCTGCGAGCTCTCCGGGTACTCGAAGAGCAGCCAGACCTGCTTGAGGAACTCGGGCCCGGGCAGCGGGCGCTGCTGCTCCTTGACGAAGCCCTCGTCTTCCCGGAACTTGCTGAGCGCCTCCTCGCCCAGCTGGTAGAACTTCAGCTCCTCCAGGAAGATGTCGAGAGGCACGTTGGCGGGGCGCCGCAGCCGCCCGCCCGACTGGTAATAGTAGAGGATGGAGTCGAAGCAGGGCCGGCTGCGGTCGAAGAAGAACTCGCCCCGCAGCGGGTCGTAGTAGCGGAGCCGGCGGTGCGGGTCGCCCAGCAGGGTGTTGGGGAACCGGAGCAGGGTCCTGGCCTGGGTCTCGAACCGCAGCCCCGCCACGTTGATCACCACCCGCTCGCAGCAGTCCCGGTGCAGGCATGGGACGAAGGGGCCGGGCACCTCGGCGGGTCCCCCCGCTGACAGCGCCGGCTTCTCCATGGCGGGGGAGGTCAGGGCCCGGCAACGGTGGCCATGGGCCGGGACGGGGGGTTCCCTACCGCGGGTGCCCCTGCCTCGCTCACCACCCTCCGCTTATTTGTTCCCTCCCTCACACTGTGTTCCCACCTCCCATTCCTGCACTCAACCCGTACCCCCTCCTCCTCTGGCCCGATTCGCTCCCCCCTTCCCGCACTCAGCCTGTGTCCCCCTCCTGCTCCGGCGCCAATTCACTCCCCCCTTCCCACACTCAGCCCGTACCCCCTCCGGACTCGATTTGCTCCCTCCTTCCCACCTCAGCCCGTACCCCCTCCCGTTCCGGCCCTGATTCACTCCCCCCTTCCTGCACTCAGCAGCCTGTGTCCCCCTCCTCCTCTGGCCTCGATTCGTTCCCACATTCACACCATCTCTCCCCCCCCCCACATACACACTCTTCTGATCTCAGCCTTTCCCGCTCCTCTATTCTGCTCTGACAATTTCCTGCACCCCTCTTCTGCAGCCTCCCTCTAGCCCCCCCACGCCTTCTGAGCCCCGGATCTGTCTGTCTGTCCGTCCCTGAGGCCAAGGGCCCGGATCTCTGGCTGTAAACACGTTCCCAGCCCGGAGAGGTGTCATGTTCTCAGGACAGCTCTGACTTCCAGTGCCCCTGTGCCAAACCCCAGTGCCCGCCCCCACCCCGCTGCCCCTTCAGCTCTGAGGGCACTAAAAATAACGGGGGCAGACAGCTCCCAAGGATGATATGGAGGTGGGAGGTGGGAGCCAGGACTCCTGGGTTCTATTCCCAGCTTTGAGAGGGGAGTGGGGTCTAGTGGTTAGAATTACCACTAGCCCCCCACTCCCCTCTCAGAACAGTGGGGGGCTGGGAGCCAGGACTCCTGGGTTCTATTCCCACCATCTGTAAAATGCAAAGAATAATTGACATGCATAAAACTGAAATGCGAACGCCCAAGCGGATGAGTGCTTCCCTTTGGGGCGGCCCTCTCTGGGCCTCCTGTTCCTGGATTCTAATGGAAGCTCGTTAACCGAGATGGGGTTAATTAATCTAATGTTGGGAGGAGAGAGGTAATCACATCCAAGTAACAAAGCGTTAGGGATCAAGAGATAACTGTTGTAATAAGAAAGTAATCTGTTAATAGGTATGACATAAGTGCCCGGGAATGGCTGGTGTTAACCTGCCTGGAGAGTGTGGGGGTGTGATAAACAGAGTTAATTAATTTATTAATTAGTGGGGTGGCTTCTGCCCTTACCTGAACTATAGGGATTGTGCCAGCTTCCCTGTGCGTATGCAACACACCAGGCTCTAACCACTAGACCCCACTCCCTTCCCAGAGCTGGGGAGAGAACCCAGGAGTCCTGGTTCCAAGCCCCCCTGCTCCAACTACTTGACACCCCTCTGCTCCCTGAGGAGAGAACCCAGGAGTCCTGCTCTAACATGCCCAACATCCCTCACCTCCCCACACTCCCATCCCTGGTCCTTCTAGTCCTGTTGGGTTTCTGTCCAGGGGTGTCTGTGCCCCTCACACAGTCTACCAGCGCCATCTGCTGCTCCTCTGTGGGCATCTCTGCTCCAGAGCCATCTGCGGGGGCAGGCCTGGGGTGTACGGGGCCCCCCGGGACCCTGCGGTGCCAGGCCTGGAGCGTACGGAGTATGGACCCCGCGTGAACCTGCGGTGCCAGGCCTGGGGCATATGGGGATGTATGGACCCCCCGTGAACCTGGGTCGGGGGTCACGGGCCCTGTTGCCATGGCGCAGGTCGGGGGTCATGGGCCCGGTTGCCATGGCGCAGGTCGGGGGTCATGGGCCCGGTTGCTAGGGGGCAGGTTGTGGGTCACGGGCCCTGTTGCTAGGGGGCAGGTCAGGGGTCATGAGCCCGGTTGCTAGGGGGCAGGTCGGAGGTCACGGGTCCAGTTTCTAGGGGGCAGGTCGGGGGTCATGTTCCCAGTTGCCATGGCGCAGGGCGGAGGTCACGGGCCCAGTTGCTGGGGGCAGGTTGGGGGTCACGGGCCCAGTTGCTGGGGGCAGGTTGGGGGTCACGGGCCCTGTTGCCATGGCGCAGGTCGGGGGTCACGGGCCCTGTTGCTAGGGCGCAGGTCGGGGGTCACGGGCCCTGTTGCTGGGGGCAGGTCGGGGGTCACGGGCCCTGTTGCTAGGGGGCAGGTCGGGGGTCATATGCCCGGTTGCCATGGCGCAGGTCGGGGGTCATGGGCCCGGTTGCTAGGGGGCAGGTCGTGGGTCACGGGCCCTGTTGCTAGGGGGCAGGTCAGGGGTCATGAGCCCGGTTGCTAGGGGGCAGGTCGGAGGTCACGGGTCCAGTTTCTAGGGGGCAGGTCGGGGGTCATGTTCCCAGTTGCCATGGCGCAGGGCGGAGGTCACGGGCCCAGTTGCTGGGGGCAGGTCGGGGGTCACGGGCCCTGTTGCCATGGCGCAGGTCGGGGGTCACGGGCCCTGTTGCTAGGGCGCAGGTCGGGGGTCACGGGCCCTGTTGCCATGGCGCAGGTCGGGGGTCACGGGCCCTGTTGCTGGGGGCAGGTCGGGGGTCATGGGCCCGGTTGCCAGGGGGCAGGTCGGGGGTCACGGGCCCTGTTGCTAGGGGGCAGGTCGGGGGTCATATGCCCGGTTGCCATGGCACAGGTCGGGGGTCATGGGTCCGGTTGCTAGGGGTCAGGTCGAGGGTCACGGGCCCTGTTGCTGGGGGCAGGTCGGGGGTCACGGGCCCTGTTGCCATGGCGCAGGTCGGGGGTCATGTGCCCGGTTGCCATGGCGCAGGTCGGGGTCACCACCATAGCGCCAGGAGCGCCCTCGGCTGCGAGTATTATGGTCTGCCCTGCCCCGCGCTCGGGCACTATTTTTCCTGCCGGCGGCGGAGGCGTCACCCAGCCTCGTTTCTCCTTCTCCCGCCCTCGAGCGAGTCCCGGCGGCGCCTGGATCTGGACGCGGTGATGCGGCCACGCATGCGCGGGGCGATCAGGCAGCAGGCCCCGACCAGGCGGCAGCGGGAGGAGCCGAGCGCGGCGCGGCCGGTGAGAGAAGGGCGGCGGCGGCGGCGGCGGCGTCACGGTCACGCGGCGCCCCGGGGAGGGAGCGGGGGTTACGTGAGCCTGGGGGTTCCGGGGGCTCCTGGGCGGGCGCGGGGGGGGCAGCCTGCGGGGGGCCTGGGGATTGAGCAGCGGGGGGGTCACAGGGGCCGGGGGCGTAGCCTGTGGGGGGCTTGGGGGTTGAGCAGTGGGGGGAGGGGATGGGAGGTGATGGCTGTGGCGGGGGGGCGAGAGGGTCTGGGGTGCATTGGGGGGAGCCAGGCAGTGGTGGGAGCTGGGCACGTGGGGGGGGCACGAGGGGTCCATGGCAGCCCCAGGGGGTGGCCGAGCAGAGGGGAGGGGGCAGGAAGTGACTTTTGGGGGGGCTGGGGAGTGTCGGGGGGCTGGGGAGTAGCGGAGAGCTTTGGGGGGGCCACAGGGGCTTGAGTGGTGGGCTTGGTTGGGGAAGGGCTGAGGGGGTGAGTGAGGCAGGTGGGGACGAGGGACACGGGTTGGGGGGTCGGCAATAGGCAATAGGTGAAGAGGGGGCATGTGCGTGGGCTGTGGGAGGTCCAGGGGGAGCAGTGGAGACGGTGGGTGAGGGGGGGAAGTTAGCTGGGGGTAGCAGGAATTGAAGGGTGGATTGGGGTGGGGTGCAGGGTTCAGGAGGGAGAGTGGGATTGGGGTGAGGGGAGCAATGGGCAGGATGTGCCAGGGTGTGGGGGATGTGAGGGGAGGAAGAGTCCTGGGTGGCGTGCAGGGCCCAGAAGTAATGGTAGGGGATGGACCAGGGGCATGATGGAGCCGGGGGTCTGAGGAACCCTCTGGTGGGGGGAGCAGCAGAAGACCATGGGTTGCCCAGGAACTGGCTGCTTCCATGGAGGAGATGAGGTGGGGGGGCGCCACTGGGAAGCAGAACCCCACAAAAAGAGGAGGGAGGGGCTTAGCTGGCCCCTAAGTTGGCCGAGTTTGGGGGGCGGGACCCCACACGCTGTGGGGGGAAGGGGATGCACTTGTGGGATCTAACAATCTGGCATCTCCTTCCTCCAGCAGATTTCCCAAGATGACGCAGTTCCTGCCCCCCAACCTGCTGGCGCTCTTTGCCCCCCGAGACCCCATCCCCTACCTGCCCCCTCTGGAGAAGCTGCCTCATGAGAAACACCACAACCAGCCCTACTGCGGCATCGCGCCATACATCCGGGAGTTTGAGGTGAGCTCGGCCTCCCCAGCAGGGCAGCGCTGACGGGGGGAGCTGCTTGGCTCATCACCTCTTTTCTCTGCTCCAAAGCCGCCAGGCTCCCTCCTTCCCCCCATTTCTGTGCCATCCGCTTGATGCCCTGCTAACACGTTTCTCTCCCCTGCCCAGGACCCACGCGATGCCCCTCCACCCACCCGCGCTGAGACCCGCGAGGAGCGCATGGAGCGGAAGGTACGACTCTCTGCCAGCATGGGGGTCAGCCCACCCTTCCAGAGCGATGGGGAATCTGGGTGAGAGGGTGGGGCATTTGTCTGCATGCACCCCCAAGATAGCGAGCTCCGGACTGTGCGGGGAAAGGGCGAGCTGGGGAGGCACTCTGCTGCCAGAGTCTCTTCTGTTCTCCCTTGGGTATCCCTTCTCCCATATAGTCTGGTGATTGAATCATGGGGCTGGGAGCCAGGACTCTTGGGTTCTCTCCCTGGCTCTGGGAGGGGAGTGGGGTAGGAGGAGTTGGCAGCCAGAACTCCTGGGTTCTCTCCCGGGTAATTCTGTCCCTAACTCCCTGTGTGAACTTTGTTGGGGGTGCCTGGGTGTCCCCGCCTGTGAATGGGGGTAATAGCCCTGTGGAAGGCGGTGAGGATGAAGCAATGAGTGCAGCAACACTTTGAGAGCCTCGGGGGTGGTAATGACTAACAGCCTCCCTTGAATCCTGTCCTGGGGTCCCCTCTCTGGAGAGTCGTTGCCAGGAGTGCAGAGCCTGTCACCACTTCCCTTTCCTTCCTGCAGAGACGAGAGAAGATTGAGCGGAGGCAGCAGGAGGTAGAGAACGAGCTGAAGATGTGTGAGTGTCGGGGAGGGCTCCCATCACTGTGGGGGGCCGGGGGAGGTTGATCTAGCTCCCACCTTCTGGGAAAGTCCCTCATGAGTGACCTGGGGGGTGGGGGCGAACGTGGGCTGGGGGCATCAGCCATTGCTGTTTCTGCATGCCTAGCCCTGTTTTATCCCCATCCAGGGGACCCGCACAACGACCCCAATGCCCAGGGAGATGCCTTCAAAACCCTCTTTGTGGCTAGAGTGGTAAGTTCCCTCCCGCTGTCTGGGAGCCCCTTTTTGGGGCACCCGCTTCTCCCCTCCACCCGCACCTGGCCACCGGCAGCAGCTGTCTCACCAGCCTGTCCTCTACCCTGCAGAACTACGACACAACAGAATCCAAGCTCAGAAGAGAGTTCGAGGTCTATGGCCCCATCAAACGGGTAAGAGGCTGCTCTGGGGGACAAAGAAGGCCACGCTGTTCCCAGGATGGGTGATTCACCCTGGGGAAGTGTTGGGGTCTCCATCCCCTGCGAGCTCCCAGCCCGGAGGAATGCTGGGGTAGGGGTCGGAGTTGGGCTCAGAGGGGGGGTCCCTTCTGACCTGGGAGTCTGTAAATCCCCATGTTTGTTCCCTTCCTTTCTGGGCCATGCCTGCATAGCCTTGGCGGGCTCCTAACCGCTGGCAGCTCTACAGTGAGGCCATAGCCACTCTCATGCTTGGGGGGGGCTTCAGCCAGGCACCTGCAGGGGTCAGGTGGGGATCCCCCCCCAGGCACAACTGACCAGATGTGGGCCGGGTTTTCCCTTCCTGTGAAGGATCGACTGCAGCTGGAGAGGTGAACTGCTGCTCTGGGGTGGTCCCCAATCCCCTTGCTGCCTGGCTGGTGGGGCTTGTTCATATGCTCAGGTCTAACTGATCCCCAGGTCTGCTTGGCAGAGTCCCTGAGGGGTTTCACACGGGTGAAGGGTGTTCCTGGCTCTCCCTATCCTAGTGGTGCCCTGTTGGGACCCGGCTACCCCCAGTTGATGCATGAGTGCCCCCTGCTGGCCTGCAGGGAGTTAACCAACACAACAGAAGGTGCTACGGGGCAATGGTTTGTGTCGAACTGAAGCCAGGGCTAAGCCGTGTGGATGTGTGTGTGTGTGGGGCAGGGGGGAGGGGGCGTGTCTGGGTCATTAACCTGCCGCTTGCCCCCCCCCAGATCTACATGGTGTACAGCAAGCGTTCCGGAAAGCCGCGCGGCTACGCCTTCATAGAGTATGAACACGAGCGAGACATGCACTGTAAGTACCGCCCGTGTCTGGGCCTCTTTGCCTCTCCCTAAAGCGCATGTGTTACATCTCAATGTCATCCCGTTCCCGGCCCTCGAGCTCCCGGAGGTAAGTAACGGAGCACAGGGCCGGCGTGAGGCCAGTGCAAACCCAGGTTCCATTACTCTGCTCCCTGGGGGGCAAGTGCGGCCATGGGGGCGCCCCCTCCCCCCCATGGAGCTCGACATGAACGACGGAGGTGGGGCTGGGGGCTGGCCATCAGAGGGTTAACGCTGAGATGACCCCCATGGGGGGGTTCCCCTCCCTCCCATAACTGCAGATTAATGTAATCAGGGTGCTGCTGGCCATGGCGTGTGAGTGAGAGGGTGCGTGTGCTCCGATGGGCAGTGCTTACGCTCAGCGCTTTGTCCCCCCCCCACTCTGAACCACTGAGCTTCACGAGCCGCCCCCATCCCAGGGCTGAGCCCAGAAGCGGCGAAGCTGGGGGAGCGGCCCGGCTCGAGCGTGTGGGGGGGGCAGGTGTGTCTTGGCTCTAGTGACTGTTGTGAACGATGCTGTCGGGAGGAGGGGTGTATTAATTCTGTGTTCTTATTGTCACTGCAGCCACCTTTCTGATGGCTATTGCCACTGCTGGCTTGCAGCTGATGCTAATGCTCCCCCCATACAACACCTCAGTGTATGGTTGGTATAAGGGTTTGTATGTTGGTAAGAATTCACAGCACCCCTACACCTATACACGAGCCAGGCCACCGCAGCGGTAGGCACCTAGCGTGGTCAGAGCAGCTCCCGGTGGGGGTGGGGACCGGAGAAGCTTGCTCTCTCGTCCAGCTTCCGCTCTCTTGCCGGGCGGAGACTGGACGGGGAGGGCACAGGCTCCGAATTCCTGCCGGAGGTAGCTAGGGGAGGGCAGGCCAGACGTCCCCCTGTGTAGGTTGCTTCCCTGAAGCTGATGAAGCAGGACTCGAATATGTCCCCGGGCTGGGTTTTGGTCCCGCCCGCTCATCAGTGCCGGCACTGTTGAGGGGGAGCTCGCAGCGCTGGCTGCGTCTGTCCGACTCTTAATCCCCTAACGAAACCGCAACCCAGGCAAATCCTTATCCCCTCCCAGTCAGTCCATCATGGCTCCGCCTCTCCAGCCAGGGGCGCTCTCTGCTGGAAACCTCGAGCTACCCCATCTGCCTTCGGGCATCTCGCTGCCCAGGCCGGGGTGGACCGTGCCGTGCGGTGCTCTGAGCTTACAGTCGTGTCTGAGCAGGGAGGGGAATATTCAAGTCCTGTCTTTAGTCTTTCCCACTAGGCTGGCGAGGTGAGGTAGAATAGCTCCTCTGGCTGCCCCCAGTGCAGCCAGCCCCTCCGTGGCCCACGCGTGGGGCTCGGTTGGGGCGTCAGTCTCGGCTGAGCCTCGGACCGGTGCCTCGCGGCTCGAGGGATTGACATGCAGACAGCTGGTACCCAGTGACACTAGCCCAGGGCAGCATTAGTCACATCACACTGCCGGCTTCTCAATCGCATTGCTTGCTCCCGGGCCTGGAGCCTGCCCACCCCGTAGAACCACCTGTGGGCTCTGAGCCGGGCTGGGCTTGGAGAACCCGCCCTGCCACGCAGGCCACTGGCTTCCAGAGGCGGCGTCAAGGGCACTAAACCCAGCCCGGCTCCAGCCCCTCTTGAGCCCTCCACAGCAGACCGTGTAAGGGGATGGATCTGCCCCCGTTTGTGTAGGACCTACAATATCTCCCTGCGTGAGCCCTGAAGTCCTGTCCCCAGCAGCCACGCTGCCGACCTCTGGACCTGGGGGTGGGCGCAGGGCTAGGCTGAACTTTGGTCCCGGTTGGCTGACGACCGGAGGGTTGGGGCTCTGTGATGGGCGGTGTCAAGGGAACAGAGCCCTGCTGATCTCAGGGATCGAGAGTCCCTTTGAGCCCTGGCCCAGGAGCAGTCAGCCCTGGGGCTCTCCCTGATGGGGTCAGCAGTTAGGGGGAGAAGTTCTGTCTAGGGTGGCTTGGTAGAAAGGTGGTGATAAGGTTGGTCTCAGGTAAGCCACGGCCTCTCCTGGCCGGGACCAGCACCATGGACAGGCATGGCCCCGGGACGGAACCGGGACCCCAGCCCACTCAGGAACACTGGGCCAGTGAGCAGCATCTAGGCCCCGTTCTAGCCAGGGCAGTGCAAGATCTCCCTCTCCCCTGGGGGGTGTGCTCTGTTGGCATCGGGGAGTTCTCGGGGGGCCGGGATTCCCCACAAGTACCTTGGATGGAGGTGGTCTGGGGGGCCCGACCTGTGGCTAGGGTGCTCTGCCCTGCCCCTTCGGGGTTCTGGCTGAGCGGACAGCTGTGTCCCCTCATGACTAGCCAGCTGGCAACGAGGGGGCAGGGGAGGAATCCTGTCCAGGGCCCCCAGCCTGGCGGCAGGCCAGGCAGGGGCTCCAGCTGAGCTATTGTGGGGTTGGTAAGTGTCCCCTCAATGCCATAGTGCCCCAGCTCCTGCGGGGGTCAGGAGGGTGGGCGGGGCCAGGGGGACCGTACCTCCTGTGGGGGGTGCACCCACGCCGCTGCCAAGACAGGTAAGGCAGCGAGGTGTCGCTTGGCAGCCACGCCACCCCCCCCAAATGCCAGTGCCCCGACCGGGGGCACGGGGGCGGAGCCCGGCCTCTCACGCCCACGCTAGCAGCCTGATGCGTTGAGTTGAGGCGCTAAGTTGAAATGTTTTGTAAGTAGTTTCTCCAGGTAAACGCTTTTATTTCATTCTCGTGAGCGGTGCCCGTCTAGCGCCCCCTCCTCCCCCCCGTTGCCTCGGTGCCATCTGTAGCCGCCACGTAGGGATCTGTACTCTGTTCCTCTGGTGACAACAGGTGGGGGGGCGGCAGGGGCGTGACTGGCGGAGGGCGGCGGGGGGCGTGCCAGCCAGGTGCCAGACTGTAAACCTTTGCGCGTCCCACCCTTGGTTGTACACAGATTCCTCCCCCTCCTTCCTGTAGGTGTAATACCTCCTGCTTTGGGGGGGATGCATGGCGGATTTGGGGTTAGCTGGCTGGCTGGGGTGGGGGAGGGGGCAGCAGCGGTGGGCGGTGTACCCCCATCTCATAGGGGTTTACCCCCCATGGGGCTGCCCGGGTCTCACGCAGCGAGCGTGGCATCGGGCAAATGTAGGTATTTGACTTGTCGGTAACGTTCCTTTCCTTGCAGCTCTGGGGGGACGAGGGGCTGCTCCATTCAACCCAGCAGCCGTGGCTTGTGGGTCTCCAGCCTCAATGGGGTCAGGGCATCCTGTGCTCTGGTGTGGACCCAGCTGCTGAAATCTAGGCAGCATGGAGGGAGCGGGAACCTTGGGGCAAGCTACCCCACGGCAGGGTGGGGCAGCCCCTCGGCCGGCTCTGGGGAGCCATGGGGCAGGTGGGGGGAGCTGTGTGTGTCTGGTGGGGGCGGGCGGGCTTGTGTGTGAGTTCCGTATCTAACAGCAGCGCCCCCCTCCCCCCCGCCTTTGTGGACACCCCAATCTGTTACAGCGGCATACAAGCATGCAGACGGCAAGAAAATTGATGGCAGGAGAGTGCTGGTGGATGTGGAGAGAGGCCGGACAGTCAAGGGTTGGCGCCCCCGCAGGCTGGGTGAGTAAGGACCCCCCCTTCCCCCATGCCCTGCACCTCACTTCCTGTGCCCACCCCGCCAGAACGCAGAGGGGGGAGAGCGACTCCACATCAGGCCTGCGGCTCCCTGGCATAACCTGGAGGGAATCTGGCACGTCCATCAGCGCCCCCTGCCAGGAGCTCCCCACCCAGCCTATGACAGGTTCCTCAGGGTGCAGCCTGGAACTGGGGTACCGCTGAGCCCTCTGTCTTACCAGCCTGGGCTCCCTCTTCCACTGTGCTGCTGTGACAAGCTGCAAACCCCTCTGGGTCCTGCACTCACACAGCCACCCGCAGGCAGGGACACACCCAGCTGAATTACAGGGATGCTGCTTCCAGCCAATTCTCCCCAGCCTAGGACCCCAGAGCCTTGTCCTGGTCGGAAATCTGACCAGTGTAAGTGTCTTACCCAGTCCACCCGTCCCCCAGTGTGGAGAGGACGTGCCCCAGCTTTTATACACTGAACGGATTCCCCTGTGCACTTCGAGCAAAGTGCACCATTCTATGTAAAATATAAAACCGATTTATTAACTACAGAAAGAGATTTTAAGTGATTATAAGTAAGGCTGCAAGTCTTTCACGGAAGTCATGGATTCTGGGACCTCCGTGACTTCTGCAGCGGCTGGTGCGGCCCCAGACAGCTGGTCCTGGGCGCTGCCCCGGGACACCCCCCAATCTGAGTTCCATAAACTAGACAGGATTTGAATTGAGCAGTATCTCACCCTGATGGTAGGTTTCCTTAATACGTGAGCTGGATTCTCCTTTCCAGCCTGGGACTACCTCCCCCATTCAAAGTTTTTGTTGTCCAGGTGTTGAAGTGTGAGCAGGACCAGACCCTCTCCTGTGGGCCCAGGGCTATTAGATTTTGTGGGGCCCCTGTGGGTTTGGAGTGGGCTCAGGACTGGGGCAGGGGATTGGGGTGCAGGCTTCTGATTAGTGATGCAGCAGGGCTAAGGCAGGATCCCTTCCTGCCCTGGCTCTGTGCTGCTCTGCTCTCCGAGGTGGCTGGCATGTCCGGCCCCTAGGCAGAGGGGCCAGGCTGCTCTGCTTGGTGCATGCTGCCCCCAGCATCAGCTCCACAGCTCCCATTGGCCAATGGGAGCTGCAGAGCCGGTGCTGGGGGTGGGGGCAGATTCTCTGAATGCCCCTCCTCTAGGGACACATCAGTGAGCCGGTGCTGACAGCTCCAGGCCCAAGGGGGGCACCGAGGCTCGGGGACTAGTGTCCAGCCCGTGATGTGAGGACTTGCTGGGCTGGATGAAAAGAAGCAGCGGACCCACAGGGCCCCCCTCAGCCCGAGGCCCTGGGCTGCAGCCCCTAAAGCCCCTGCATTAATCCGGCCTGGGGAGTGAGGACAAATGATGATGTCACTTCCCCTCTGTTATAGGTTCCTCTAGCTTTCTGGAAAGATCTTTTGCTATGACATGAGTCAAGCAGCCTCCTTTGTGTCGTCACTGGACACGGATCCTGTGACCGTCCTCAGTAGTGCGGATTTCCCTTCATGGGCCATCCATGCTGTCGTACCTGAATGGCTGGTTGTGGGTGTTCCCAACCTCTCAACCTATTTCAGTCAGACACACCAAGCCAACTTCGTAACTTCCCATCTAGCGACAGCCCCTACACTCCAACGGGATCTTAATGTTCAGCAGAGCGAGACTTTGAAAACGATACCTCACAAAGCAGAGGGTGTAGACAACTGAGCATAAGTACGGGGCAGTGCTGAATATGGGGGTGTCAGCATACTGGTTTGAGGCATACAGGTCCCCCCCGGCGGCAGGAAGTCGAGGCGGATGTTGAGTTGGCTGAAGAAGAGTTTCGCTTTCTTTGTAGGTGGTGGCTTGGGGGGCACCCGGAGGGGCGGTGCAGACGTTAACATCAGGCACTCTGGCCGAGACGACACCTCCAGATATGACGAGCGGTGAGTGGGGGGGTAGCCTGTGCCCCTGGGGACCTCGACCAGACCCCCTGCCAAGGGGCGGGGCATGGTGGGGTGGGGACTGGAGGAGAGTTTGCAGCACCCCCTGCTGGCTTTAGGGAGTTGGGGGAAGGGGTGGCCCAGTGCATTATGGGAGTGTGGAGGGCTGTGGGTGTCTGCAGTGCCCCCTGCTGACTGTAGGGGGCTAGAGGAGGAGGGGTGTATGGCCCAGTAAATTGTGGGAGGGCTGCGGGTATGTCTGCTGGCCGCAGGGGCTGGCCCTGGCCCTGGCCCTGTGGAGTTGGGGTGCCCGGATGGCCCAGGGTCCGGGTGGGCTGGGCCAGCCATGTGACACCCGGGGCCCCCCTCTCCCCGCAGGGACCGGGAGCGGGAGCGGGACCGGCGGGACCGGAGCCGGGAGCGGGACAAGGAGCGGGAGCGCCGGCGCAGCCGGTCCAGGGAGCGCCGGCGCCGCACCCGCAGCCGTGAGAAGGAGGAGCGGAAGCGGAGCCGGGAGCGCAGCAAGGACAAGGACAAGGAGCGGGAGCGGAAGCGGCACAGCCGCAGCCGGGAGCGCAAGCGGGACCGGGACCGGGAGCGCGAGAAGAAGGAGGAGCTGCCCGAGGGGGGGGATGCCCAGGTGGAGGAGGTGGCGCTGGGCGAGCTGGGCATGGACAGGCTGGAGCTGAAGTTGGAGGGCGAGGACAAGGGCAGGGACAGGGACAGGGACAGGGAGCGGGACAAGGAGCGGGAGCGGGACCGCCGGCGCAGCCACCGGGACCGCGACAAGGACAGGGACAGGGAGAGGGACAGGGAGCGCCGGCGGGAGCGCGACCGGGACCGGGAGCACAAGCGGGAGCGGGGCGAGCGCGGCGAGCGCGGGGCCGAGAAGCGGGACGAACGGGCCGGCCAGGACAACGGCATGGCCGAGCCCCTGGAGGAGACCAGCCAGGACATGTTCCTGGACCAGGAGTCCATGCAGTCCGGAGACGGCTACATGTCCACGGAGAACGGGTACCTGCTGGAGCCGCCCCTGGAGTGAGGGAGCTCCCCTGCTTCCCAGGCGGGGGGCCAGCCCCCAGGCCAGCCTGGCCACTTCCCCTTTTTTTTTTTTTTTTAGGTGGGTAAGTTTTTGTCCCCCCAGTTTCTGTAGCGTGACCCCCCTCCCCCCCCAAAAAAAATTCCACACGTCTGTATAAAGCCCCATGTGGCTGCATCTGCTTTTCTTTAACCACAATAAAGGGGTTTTAATGGTTCTGCTGTGAGGTGCTGTCATTGAAGTGGGGGGCTGGGCTGGGAATGGCCAGAGCAGTGGGCCCTAGTACCCGGGGGTCAGCCCTGTGGCTGGGCAGACCCCCCCCAGCCCCACACTTTGCCCTCAAGGAGCAGCCTCAAATTGTAGCCACCAGACCTGGGTCCATGTCCAAATAGCCTCTAGCCCAGCTTGGGATCCCCCCGTCAGGCTTTGGCCAGGGCCCCTGACTCCCAGGAGCATGTCATCGTCCGTCCCCCCCCCACGGCTGCCGTACTCCCCCCGCCCCCCATGTTATGCTCCAAAGGAGCCTTAGCTGCCCTCGCCTGTGACTCTGACCCGTCCTCTGCCCTGTTCCCAGGCGCGGGTGGGGCCCATGTTTCAACTGGGCCACTGCTGACTAGCCAGGCCCCTTGCCTATCTTTTACTGCCCCCTAGATCAGGATCCTTCCCCCCCCCACCCCATGCCAGGACTCTCTGGGGTGTCATTTACCCCACCCCATGCCGGGGCTCTCTGGGGTGCCCCCCCCTTTGCTGCTCTAGCGAGTCAGGGTCTGAGCTGGGCCCCAGGTGCAGCCGGGGAGGAGGCTGATCTCGGTCCAAGAAACCCGCCCCCGGCCTGCAGGGCTCCCTGCCCCTGGCTACTGAGCAGCGAGGGGGCAAAGCTGGCAGGGGGCTGTGGCCTGCAGCTGGGCTGGGGGGGTTGACCCCAGAGCTGGCCCAGAGACAGGGGGCACATGAAGGTGTGGCAGGGTCATCCCACCCGCTGCAGCCTGGGGTGGGAGAGGGGCAGGGAAGGGGGGCTTTGCTCCTGCCCCTCCCCTCCCCGCTCTCAGTGTGTGTGCGGGGGGGTGTGAATGAGCTGGGCTGTGAAGGGGGGGGCGATAGCGGAGGAGCATGGCCGCGGGGGGGGCGCCCGTGCCCTGACCGCCGTGAACACACGCGGGGGTGCGCGCGTGCACAGCCGTCGTGCAGCCGCCCGCGGCTCCGGGCACGCGCGTGCACACACGTGCCCGGCCTCACGTGCGCGCAGGCACATCCCCCCCCACGTTTCCCGCCCAGCCCCCCCATCTCCCCCCCCCCGTGCAACGTGGGGCGGGGCCGGTGCGTGAAGATGGCAGCGCTGAGCAGCGAGCCGCTGGGGCTGGAGCGGGGTAAGGGGGCCGGGGGGGCGGGGCAGGTGGCGGGTGCAGAGGAACGCGGGGCCGGCTGGGGGACAGGTGGTGGCTCATGCATCTGGGGTGGGGGGTGATATGGGGGGTCAGGGCAGGTGGTAGCTGTGAGGGGGTGATGTGGGGGGCAGAGCAGGTGGTGATTGTGGGGGTCAGGGCAGGAGTTGGGGGGGTGATGTGGGGGGCAGAGCAGGTGGTGACTGGGGGGGGTCAGGGCAGGAGTTAGCTGTGGGGGTGATGGGGGGTCAGGGCAGATGGTGGCTGGGGGGCAGGGCAGGAGTTAGCTGTGGGGGTGATGGGGGGGTCAGAGCAGGTGGTGGCTGGGGGGGTGATGGGGGGTCAGAGCAGGAGTTAGCTGTGGGGGTGATGGGGGGTCAGAGCAGGTGGCGGCTGGGGGCAGGGCAGGAGTTAGCTGTGGGGGTGATGGGGGGGTCAGGGCAGGTGGCGGCTGGGGGCAGGGCAGGAGTTAGCTGTGGGGGTGATGGGGGAGTCAGAGCAGGAGTTAGCTGTGGGGGTGATGGGGGAGTCAGAGCAGGAGTTAGCTGTGGGGGTGATGGGGGGGTCAGGGCAGGTGGTGGCTGGGGGCAGGGCAGGAGTTAGCTGTGGGGGTGATGGGGGGGGTCAGGGCAGGTGGTGGCTGGGGGGTCAGGGCAGGAGTTAGCTGTGGCGGTGATGGGGGGGTCAGAGCAGGTGGTGGCTGGGGGGGTCAGGGCAGGAGTTAGCTGTGGCGGTGATGGGGGGGTCAGAGCAGGTGGTGGCTGGGGGGGTCAGGGCAGGAGTTAGCTGTGGGGATGATGGGGGGGTCAGAGCAGGTGGCGGCTGGGGGCAGGGCAGGAGTTAGCTGTGGCAGTGATGGGGGGGTCAGAGCAGGTGGTGGCTGGGGGGGTCAGGGCAGGAGTTAGCTGTGCCGGTGATGGGGGGGTCAGGGCAGGTGGTGGCTGGGGGGGTCAGGGAAGGACTTAGCTGTGGCGGTGATGGGGGGTCAGGGCAGGTGGTGGCTGGGGGGGTCAGGGCAGGAGTTAGCTGTGGCGGTGATGGGGGGGTCAGAGCAGGTGGTGGCTGGGGGGGGTCAGGGCAGGAGTTAGCTGTGGCGGTGATGGGGGGGTCAGAGCAGGTGGTGGCTGGGGGGGTCAGGGCAGGAGTTAGCTGTGGCGGTGATGGGGGGGTCAGAGCAGGTGGTGGCTGGGGGGGTCAGGGCAGGAGTTAGCTGTGGCGGTGATGGGGGGGTCAGAGCAGGTGGCGGCTGGGGGCAGGGCAGGAGTTAGCTGTGGGGGTGATGGGGGGGTCAGAGCAGGTGGTGGCTGGGGGCAGGGCAGGAGTTAGCTGTGGGGGTGATGGGGGGTCAGGGCAGATGGCGGCTGGGGGCAGGGCAGGAGTTAGCTGTGGGGGTGATGGGGGAGTCAGAGCAGGAGTTAGCTGTGGGGGTGATGGGGGGGTCAGGGCAGATGGTGGCTAGGGGCAGGGCGGGTGGTTGCTGAGAGGATGATGGGGTGGTCAGGGCAGGTGGTGGCTGGGGGGTCAGGGCAGGAGTTAGCTGTGGGGGGGTGATGTGGGCGGGTCAGGGCAGGTGGTGGCTCAGGGGGCAGGGCAGGTGTTCGATATGGGGGGCGATGTGGGGCAGCAGCAGGCAGTGAGTTTTGGGTGGTTCTCCCTGCCCCCCTGTGTGATCCCCCCCATCCTGTGGCAGACGTGGCGCGCGCCGTGGAGCTGCTGGAGCGGTTGCAGCGAAGTGGGGAGCTGCCCCCCCACAAGCTGCAGGCTTTGCAGCGGGTTCTCCAGAGCAAGTTCTGCTCAGCCATCCGCGAGGTGAGACCCCGTCCCGGGACCCCAAAACCCCTCTGGGCTCACAAGCAGCCCCACGTCCACCCCTGCACTGCACCCCCACATCCACCCCTGCACCCCAAACCCCTGTACTGCTTGCACCCCTTGTTAATTCACTGCACCCCCCAGACTCCCACGATCGTCCAGGCCACCTCAAACATCTCTGGGGCCCCTCTGTTCAGCACCCCCAGTCCCCCTCTCCCTCAAAGAGGGTCCTGCAGTTCAAGATCTGCTTGGACCTCTGGGAGATGAGACCCGCCTGAGCCCCATCCCCAGTCACCTCCCAGGGGGTTGCACCTCTCCACCACGCCCACCCCGACCCCCTGGGGATCTCTGACAATGACCCTCCATGTTCCCGCAGGAGCCTTGTCTCTTGCTGGGACCCCCCCAAGCCCTGAATTACCTGGGAGCCCAGTGCCCTGGCTGAACCCCCGTTGCCCGCTCCTCCACCTCCCCCAACCTGGCAATCGCCCGGACTCCTGGGTTCTCCCCGGTCTCCTCCCCCAGGTCTATGAGCAGCTCTATGACACGCTGGAGATCGCGGGCAGCGCCGAGATCCGGGCCCACGCCACGGCCAAGGTACGCCCCCCCCCCGGGGACTCCCCAACCCCCCGAGAGCCGGGCCTGGGTACTGCCCTCCCTGGGGACCCCAAACCCCTGAGATCTGGGTCTTGATACGGCCCCGCCCAGCCACCCCCAAGAGCCGAGCCTGGGTACCGTCCCCCAGGACCTCCCCACCCCCGAGAGCCAGGCCTAGGTACTGCGCTCCCCGTCCCGGGGACCCCCTACCCCCTGAGATCTGGGTCTTGGTACGGCCCCATCCAGCTACCCCCCACCCCCAAGAGCCAGACCTGGGTACCGTGCTCCCCACCCGGGGACCCCCATCCCTGAGATCTGGGTCTTGGTATGGCCCCATCCAGCTACCCCCCACCCCCGAGAGCCGGACCTGGGTACCGTGCTCCCCCCCCGGGGACCCCCATCCCTGAGATCTGGGTCTTGGTACGGCCCCCCCCGGGGACCCCCATCCCTGAGATCTGGGTCTTGGTACGGCCCCCCCGGGGACCCCCTATCCCCTGAAATCTGGGTCTTGGTATGGCCCTGCCCGGCTACCCCCCATCCCTGAGAGCCAGGCCCAGGTACTGCCCCCCCGGGGTCACCCCCCTCGGCACCCCCCTCTGAGCACCCTGCATCTGTGCCCCCAGGCCACGGTGGCGGCGTTCGCGGCAAGCGAGGGTCACGCTCACCCCCGGGTGGTGGAGCTGCCCAAGACGGAGGAGGGGCTCGGCTTTAACATCATGGGGGGCAAGGAGCAGAACTCCCCCATCTACATCTCCCGCGTCATCCCTGGCGGCGTCGCTGACCGGCACGGGGGGCTCAAGCGGGGGGACCAGCTGCTGTCCGTCAACGGCGTGGTGAGCAGGAGGGACTGTGGGGGGTGGCAGGGGGAGGGGACGTGGGGAGCCATGGGCGGGTTGATGGGTGTGTGTGTGGGGGACCAGCATGGGGGGCACTGGGAGGGGACATGGAGGGTTGATGGGGGGGCACTGGCATGGGCATCGGGAGGGGACATGGGGAGTGTGAGGTGCACGGGAGGGGATGTGGGGGGGACATGGGGGGTGCAGGGGTCTTGCATGGGGAGGACACAAGGAGAGGATGGGGGGCTGGCATGAGGGGCACCAAGAGGGGACATGGGGAGTGTGGAGGGGGCATGGGAGGGGCTGCAGGGGGGGGCACGGGAGAGGACATAGTGGTGATGGGGGGACCAGGAGGGCTGAGCGTGCGGGGACACTGAGGCAGCAGCGGGCGGGGGGGGTGTGCCCTGACCCCCATGTGTCCATGCGGGGGGCAGAGCGTGGAGGGGGAGCAGCACGAGAAGGCCGTGGAGCTGCTGAAGGCGGCGCAGGGGACGGTGAAGCTGGTCGTTCGCTACACGCCCAAGGTGCTGGAGGAGATGGAGGCCCGGTTCGAGAAGATGCGCACGGCCCGCCGGCGCCAGCAGCACCCCAGCTACTCGTAAGAGCCCCCCAGTGTCCCCCTGAGCCCCCCAGTGTCCCCCTGCACCCCCCAGAATGCCCCTGCCAATGCCAGCAGCACTACAGCTACTAGTAAGGGTGCCCCCTGTACCCCCAGTGTCCCCCATGCCCCCTTATGCCCCCCAGTGTCCCCCCGAGCCCCCCTGTGGCCCCCAAACCCCGTGTCTCCCAATGTCCCCCCATGTCCTCCCAGAACCCCCTTTGCCCCCCAGAACCTCCCGCCAGCACCAGAAGCCCCGCAGCTACTCATAAGGGCCGCAGAGCCCCCATCCCCTCCAGAATCCCCCCAGTGCTGCCAGCAGCACCCCAGCTACTCGTAAGGCCCTCCCAACCCCCCAGTGCCACAAGCAGCACCCCAAAAATACCTCCATGCCCCCCAAATCTGCTTTGCTTCCCTGGTCTGATGAAAGCCCCCTCTGTTCTCTCCCCAGGTCTCTGGAGTCGCGGGGATAGCGCCCGTCTCGTCCCATGCTGGGGAGGCCAGGGGTCCCCAGGCCTGGCCCCCCAAAGATTCCCTCCCCCCAGTTTTCGTGTGTAGCTGGGTCTATTTATCCGGCCCGCGCCGGCCCCACCGTGAACCGTATTTATTCCCTTATTTAAAGCTGACCCCTGTGCGTAAGCCGGGGTGAATCCGCCCGCCGGCCAGACTCTGGGGAACGACCCCCAAGCTCTGACAGTTGGCGGGGGGCGGTGAGGGGGATCCTGGCTTAGGGGCGGGGGAGGGGGATGCTGGAGAAATTCACTTCCCCCCCCCAACCACCCACCTTGCAGGATTCTCCTTCACTTCCCATCCCAAATTCTTGTGCCTCTTTGCCCCCGCGCCCCACCCCAGAGGGGCCTCCTTCCAGCCTGTTTAGGATGCAGTTGAGTGAATGGCCACCAGGTGGCGACTTTGCTGTTTGACTGCGGTGGGGGTGGGGGGGGACACTGACACTGGGGTTCATGGCGTATTGGTGCCCTTCACTCCCGACCTGCAGCCCCCAGATAGCCCGGCCCTCGCCCCCCCCAAGCTCTGCCTGTGTCCCTCCCGAGCCAGTCTCTAAGAACCCCCCCATATCTCCCCTGCCCTATCCTTTCCAAGGCAGGGGGAAGAGAGACTGGGGGCTGGGCTCCCCTTCCGCCTCCCAGATGGGCTGGGGGGAGGGGGCGTGGGAAATGAACTTGGGAATCAGGGACACCCCCCTTCCCCAGGAGTGAGTCATCCCCTCAAGTCGGTGTTTCTGGTCTGGCCACTGGCTCTGCCAGGGAAAGACGGGGGTGAAATTCCCAGAGGGGAGTCAGAGGGTGGGGCTGGGAGCCAGGACTCCTGGGTTCCCTCCCCAGCTCTGGGAGGGGCGTGGAGGCTAGTGGGTAGAGCAGTAGGGGCTGGGAGCCAGGACTCCTGGGCTCTCCTCAGCTGTGGGAGGGGAGGGGGGGTCTTAGTGGGTGTCGCCCACTCCCAGCCCCTGCTGTCCGTCCCTCCTCCCCCCGTGCCCGGCAACGTTCGTGCCCTTTGCTGCGGCTCGTGATTGTGCTGGGGGAAAGGGGGCTCCTGAGCGTAAATAAACCGATGCGAGTGAGTCTGCGACGTGCGTGTCTGTGTCCTTTGTGCCTCGGCCCCAGCGCTGGGGCTCCCGTCTCAAGGACGGTGGTAAATTGCAGAGGGGCCGGAGAAAGATGCGAGGGCCGGAAAACCTGCCTGGATGCTGGACAGATTCAGGCGGGAAAAGAGGTGGATTGACCCCACGACCCGACTTGCCTGGGACCTGATCCTGGGGAGACAAGCCGGCTCCCCCGCTTGGCAGCATTTTCGGGGGCGCCGGCTCTGATCCAGCCCCAGGGCTAGGGGACTGGCTGGCTCAGGGGGGCAGGAAGTGGGACATGGGGCAACTGACATGCCCCCTTCTGCATCCGCCCTTGAGGGATCCCCTCCAATCTTTGCCCCCCCCATGCCCTGAGTTTGCAAACAGGGAGAGTTGGCTGAAAGCCTGGGGGCGGGGGTTGCTCCTGAATTCATGGGCTCCCCTTCCCCGCAATGCTTGGATCAATCTGGAGTCCAAGCCTGGCCCTCCCACCACCGCGGTGGCTTGTCCCTGCCTCGCATCCCCGGCCTGGCTTGGAGATGCCTGGAACAGCTGTCACGGATGGACGCAGGTTTGCTCCTGCATTTATAGAACACGCTGATGCTGCTTTTGCATCCACACTGGTGGGGAGGGGTTGTGTTTTGGCCCATTGCAGATCTCAGGGTGGCGCAATGGGACTGCATGGTGCAGGTACGGTTGGTTGCAAGCTCCTCGGGCAACGCATGGATTTCCCAGCGGGCCGAGTTGCACGTTGGTGCGTTGCATGGATTGCTGCATTTTCTCCCCGGGGCTCTCCTGCCCCTGTGAACCGTGACGTGATGGCGCATGGGTGAATGCGCTTCTCCGCGTTGCATACAGTTGTCGCGTCTTTCTGGGGCAGGGCAGTTTGATGCTCTGCCGGCTTGTTCTCTGGTGTGTCTCTGCAGCTTCTTGCATTTCTGTGGGCTGGGGCGTGTCACCAGGTTGCATGCACTGCTGCATTTCTCATGGTGGTTTTCAGCAGTTCATGCAATGTGGAGAAATGAGCATGTTCATATGAGGCAGGCAAATGCATTTCTCTGCGTGGCTTAAGATGGTGCATTACTCTGGGCGGCCAGGATGGTGCATTTCTCCAGAGGGTTGGTGCCTTTCCCCAGCGGTTGATGCATTTTTCAGGGGTGCACGGTTTGGTGCCTTTCTCTGGGGGTTCAGGGTTGGTGCATTTCCCGGGGGGTGCAGAGTAGGGGCATTTCCTTGGGGGTTGGTGCATTTCCCCAGGGGTTGAGGGTTAGTGCTTTTCTCTGGCGGTTGAGGGATTTCTCCAGGGTTTTGTGCATTTCTCGGGGGTGCAGGGGTTGGTGCATTTCTCGGGAGTGCAGGAGTTGGTGCATTTATCTGCTGGTTGATGCATTTTTCCAGGACTCGGTGCATTTCTTGGGGGTGCTGGGTTGGTGCATATCCCGGGCAGCTGGTGCATTTCCTTGGGGGTTCAGAGTTGGTGCATTTCTTGGGGGGTTGGTGTATTTCTCAGGGGTGCGGGGTCATTGCATTTCTCTGGGGTTGAGGGTTGGTGATTTTCTCTGGCGGCTGATGGATTTCTCCAGGGTATGGGCATTTCCCGAGGGTGCAGGGGTTGGTGCCTTTCTCGGGGGGTTGGTGCATTTCTTGGATGTGCAGGGTTGGTGCTTTTCCCTGCAGGATGGTGCATTTCTCGGGGGTTCGTGCGTTTCTCGCGGGTGCCACCCCCCAACGGGCGGGCTACTCGCGCCCGCCGCACAGCGGATGACATCATCCTGAAAGCGAGCCCCGCCCCCACTCTTCCTCATTGGCTCCCCCGCCCGGCAGCCCCTCCGCCATTGGCCGCTGGGCCCGGCCGCTGGGAGCCGCCCCCTCCCACCCGCGCCACAGGGCGGGGCTTCGCGGCCGCCCCGGACTCTGCCGGCTCCCGTTGGCCGGGCGGCGCGTCACTCAGGGCTCCCTTAAAGGGGCCGGCGCCGGTGGGGCGGGGTGGGGGGCGGTGCGGAGGGGCCGGGAGCCGCGTCCGGCGGGGCTCCGGCAGCGCGGGGCGGGGGAGGGGCGCGACCCCCGGGCGTCCGCCGGCTCCGGCTCCGGCTCCGCAGCATCGGCACCGGCCGCCGCAGGTACCGGCGCCCCCCCATCTATGCACCGCCCCGCATCTGCACCCCTCTCCCCCTCGCCATGCACCCCCCAGCCCATCCCCCCTGCCCCCCCTCGCCCTGCACCCCCCAGCCCATCCCCCCGCCCCCTGGACCCCCCTCGCCCTGAACCCCCCAGCCCATGCCCCCTGCAGCCCCTCGCCCTGCATCCCCAGCCCATCCCCCTGAACCCCCAGCCCTGCACCCCCCAGCCTATGCCCCCTGCACCCACCTAGCCCTGCACCCCCCAGCCCATGCCCCCTGCAGCCCCTCGCCCTGCACCCCCCAGCCCATCCCCCTGCACCCCCAGCCCATGCCCCCTGCAGCCCCTCGCCCTGCACCCCCCAGCCCATGCCCCCTGCACCCCCAGCCCATGCCCCCTGCAGCCCCTCGCCCTGCACCCCCAGCCCATCCCCCTGAACCCCCAGCCGTGCACCCCCCAGCCCATGCCCCCTGCACCCCCCTAGCCCTGCACCCCCAGCCCATCCCCCCTGCCCCCTTCACCCCCCTCGCCCTGAACCCCCCAGCCCTGCCCCCTGCACCCCACTCACCCTGAACCCCCAGCCCATGCCCCCTGCACCCCCCTCGCCCTGAACCCCCCAGCCCATCCCCCTGTACCCTCCTAGCCCTGCACCCCCAGCCCATCCCCCTGAACCGCCAGCCATGCACCCCCCAGCCCATGCCCCCTGCAGCCCCTCGCCCTGAACCCCCAGCTGTGCACCCCCCAGCCCTGCACCCTAGCCCATCCCCCTGAACCCCCCTCGCCATGCACCCCCCACCCATCCCCCTGAATCCCCCAGCTGTGCACCCCCAGCCCATCCCACTGCACCCCCTAGCCCTGCCCCCAGCCCATCACCCCTGCCCCCTGCACCCCCCAGCCATGCACCCCCCCAGCCCATTCCCCCTGTGCCTGCACCCCCCTAGCCCTGCACTTCCCTAGCCCATTCCTCCTCCCCCTGCACCCCCAGCCATGCACCCCTGCCCCTTCATCCCCCCTGCCTCACATCCCCCCGCCAACCCCCCGTCCCTTCATCCCCCCACCCTGCATCTCCACCCATCCCCCCTAGCCATGCACCCCCCTAGCCAAGCACCCTTGCCCCTTCATCCCCCTCTCCCTGCACCCCCCAGCCATGCACATCTGCAACCATCCCCCCTGCCCTGCAACCCTGCACCCCTACCACTTCATCCCCCCCCACCCTGCATCTCCACCCATCCCCCCAGCCCTGTACCCCCAGCCCATCCCCCCTCCCCCTGCATCTGCACCCATCCCCCCAGCCCTGTACCCCCCAGCCCATCCCCCCTCCCCCTGCATCCATCCCCCCGCCTATCCCCCCTCCCCAGCCATGCATCCCTCCCCTTCCACCTGCATCCCCCAGCCCATCTCCCCTGCTTGCCTGCCCCCCTAGCCTGCACATGCTCCCCCATCCCCCTGCATTCTCCCGCATCCAGACATGGACTCCCCCCATGAACCCCTCTGCATCCCCCAGTCTATTCCCCCTCCCCTATCTAGACACCCCCCAACATACATCTTTATTCCCCCCGACATGCAGCTGCCCCCCAAGCCATTCACCCCACTGCATCCTCCCCCCTCACTCCCCGACATTCCCCCAGCTCCCCCCACCTGAGCCCCCCAACTTCCCCCCCACACGCCCCCCTATCCCTGCTGCAGATAGGAGCTGGGACAGGGCCCCCCCTCCATCCTCCTGCTCCGGCCTCCTCAGCATCAGACCGGCCGCCGCTGCAGGTAGGAGCCGGGCGGGCCCCCAGTGCCCCCCCCAGCCCCTGTGTCCGCCCACTCCCCCAACCCCCCCCCACTCCTCCAGCCCCTGTGTCCGCCCCCTCGTCTGGCTGCCCCCCTGCCTGGCCCATGTGTGTACCCCTCTGCCCCCCCATGCTCTTCCAGCCCCTGGCTCCCCCAGCCCCTGTGTGTGCCCCCCTCCCACTCCCCTGGCCCCTGTGTCCGCTCACCTGCTTGCCCCCCACCCACTCCTCCAGGCCCTGCATGTGCCCCCCGACCAGTCCCTTTGTGTGCTCCCCTGGCCTCTGTGTGTGCCCCTCTGCCTGGCCCCTGCAAACTCCCCCCCCCAGCCCCTGCCTGGCCCCTTGCTCCCCATCTCCTATGTGCGCCCCCCTGCCTGGCTCCCCCCCACTCCTTCAGGCCCTGTGTGCTCCCCCCTGCGTGGCCCACTGCTCCCCCGGCTCCTGCGTGCACCCCCCTGCCTGGCCCCCTGCTCCCCGGCCCCTGTGTGCGCCATCCTGCCTAGTCCCTGTGTACACACCCCTGCTCCCCCAGCTCCTCTGCTCCCCAGCCCCTGCATGCGTCCCCCTCCCCACCCCCCCAGCCGCACGTCCCTGCATGCACCCCGCCCGCCTGGCCCCTCGTTCCCCAGCACTACCCCACACCCGGGCATGCAGTGCCTGGCTGCTCCTGCCAGTCCCCCCCTGCTCCTCAATGCCCCCCCCAGCAACTGGTGCACCCTGCCCCCTAGCCCGACCCTCCTTCTGCCTGTGCCCCCCATTCCTCCCCTTGCACCTGCAGCTGGGTGTGGGCAAGCTGCTACCCTGCCCTCCCTCCGTGATCCCCCAGCCCCACATCTTCCTGTCCCGGCCTCCCCAGCCCCCACCCCAGGCACCAGCTGGGCAAGCCACCAGGACAGTCTGCGTCCCCTCACCTGGGCCTGCCATCCCCTGCCCAGATGCCCCCTCACCCCCCCACTCTTTCCCTGTCATACCGTCCCCCCACCTCTTCCATCCCCCTGCCAACACCCCGCCCCCCCTCTCTGCTTCATTTCCCCCTGTTCTCTGACCCCCAGCCTCTGTCCTCGGTCCACCCCCTCACTGCGCCTGGGGGCCCTGCGTCTCCCCCTCCCATAGATGGAGGGGGCTGGATCTTCCCATGTGCCTGGAGGAATCTCTCTGACCCATTCTAGGAGTCCACCCCCAAAATCCATGGGTGAGGGGGCAGGGCAGCTGGACCATGGGGCTTGGGGGAGATCCCAGCTGAACCTGCGGCTGGGGGTGGGCATGCTTCAGGGGGGCTGGACAGCTCTTCTGTCCCTTCCCCCAAATACATTGTCTTCCTGGGGGGCAGGGAGAACCCCCCAGATTTTCTCTTCACTCTGGTGGGTCAGAGCTGCCCCATCCCACCCCAACAGATCCATCCCCAGTCTGTGGGGCACAAACCACTTGACACCCCCACAGCTGGATGCATGACGGGGCTGCAGGGTCTGGCCCAGCGGGGCCCTGACACGTGTGTGCGCTAACCGTGCGCCCCGCTCCAGCCGTGCGACCCACTGGGCGCCACGGAAGCTGTGGGTGCCCTCTGGGTTGGGCTGCTCTGTGCAAGCCCAGCTAGTGTGTGGCGGGCATGTGACCACACACACCAACACACATGTTGGGGGTGGCTGGGACCCCTTCCTCCCCCTGCCCCCCGTGGAAGTAGACGTGGTTTCCCTGGTCAGGGCCGTGGAGGGAGAAGGAGTTTGGCATGAGGGCCCGTGAGAGGTGTGTCGAGGCGTGTGTTGGCATGTCTGTGCACAAGTACCGTCTGAGTGTGTCTGTGCCGGGGGGGCACCAGTCCTGTTGCTGTCTATAAATATCCCAGATGAGGTGTTTGCAGGCTCAGGCCCTGCAGCTGGGGGGAGGGGGGCGCTGGGTGTGTTTGTGTGTTGGGTTATTGCATTTTGCCTGGGTGTTGCAGCCTGTTTGGATGTTGCACTGTTGCGTTGTGTCAGTAGTATGTTGTGCTTTGTGTTGCCGTTTGTGTGTAGTGCTGGGGGTGTTGCTTTGGGGGTGGGTGTTGCATTGTCGATAGTGTGTGTTGTGTTGCACTGTTGCATTGGGGGTGGGTGTTGCGTTGTGTCGGTAGCACATTGTGCTGTAAGTTAGTGTGTGTGTGTGTGTGTGTGTGTGTGTGTGTGTGTGTAGCGCTGTGTTGTGCGGTTGCATTGTGGGCAAGGGTGGTTGCACCATGGCTGTGTGTCCTGTTGTGTCAGGAGCGGGTATTGCATTGCATTGTTGCATGGTGGATGGGTGTTGCATTGTGTCTGTAGCATGTGGTGTTGTGTTTGTTACAGTGTGTGTGTGTGTGTGTGTGTGTCACACTGTTGCATTATGGACGGGTGTTGCACCGTGGCTGTGTTTTGCATTGTGACGGGAGTGGGTGATGCTGTGTGCATGGCCCAGGGTTGCAATGTGTGTGTGTAGCCCTGTGTGTTGCATTGTGTCGGGAGTGGGTGGTGCTGTGTGTGTTGCGTTGCACTGCTGCATTGTGGATGGGTGTTGCATTGTGTCTGTAGTATGTGGTGTTGTCTGTACTGTGTGTGTGTTGTACTGTCGCATTGTGGATGGGTCTTGCACTGTGGCTATGTGTCACGTTGTGTCGGGAGCGGATGAGGCCATGTGCATGGCCCAGTGTTGCATTGTGTGTGTTTAGTGCTGTGTGTTGCTTTGTGTCTGGAGCGTGTGATGCCGTGTGCGTGGCCCAGTGTCGCGTTGTGTGTGCGTAGCACTGTGTGTTGTGTTGTGTCTGGAGCGTGTGACGCTGTGTGCGTGGCCCAGTGTCGCGTTGTGTCGGGAGCAGGTGATGCCGTGTGTGTTGTGGGGGGGGGGGAGTGAGTCTTGCTCCTGGCAGGCAGAAGCTGGCGTCTGGCTTTGCTGACAGCTCTGCCGCTGTGTGTATGTCGGTTGCGCTGTGTGTGGGGGGGGGGGGCGGTTGCACACCAGGGTGCGTGTTCCCCAGGTAGCGGGGAGGGGGAGATACCTGGTAGGTTGGGCCCAGGGTGTTCCCAGCCCTCCCCTGCCCCAGGTGAGGAGGCTGCTGGACCAGCTCCTAGTCTGGGGGGCTGGGGCAGAAAGGGGTTTATAACCCCCGCATGGCAGCCATGACCCCCCCGACGGGGGTTGTCACCAGCTATTGGGGGAGGGGCCCAGCTTTTACTCCTTATAATGAACCTCCCTCACCAGTGTTTATGTGGGAGTGGGCAGAGCTGGCCACGCTGCCCCACAAAAACCCACAGTGGGGCCTTGGGCCCAATGGGGGGTGTGTGCGATAGTTTTAAAATAATGTGTTTTTTTAAGTAAGGGACCTCCCCCCTTTCTACACCCCACCGAAACTTAGGGAGAGAACCCAGGCATCCTGGCTCCCAGCCCACCCTGCTCTAACCACTAGACCCTCCTCCCCTCCCAGAGCCATGGAGAGAACCCAAGCGTCCTGGCTCTCAGCCCCCCTTGCCCTAACCACTAGAACCCACTCCCCTCCCAGAGCCATGGAGAGAACCTAGGAGTCCTGGCTCCCAGCCCACCCTGGTCTAACCACTAGACCCTCCTCCCCTCCCAGCGCTGGGATAGAACCCAGGCATCCGAGTTCTGTCTCATTCTTTCTCCCCCCCCCCCCCCCCCGCTAGGTCAGCTCGGGGCACTGAGCTCCCCGCCTACCCACATCCCCTGCAGCGCCCCCCCGGGGCCTGCCCCGCCCCCCAGGCAGGATGATGTGCGAAGTGATGCCCACCATCAGCGAGGACAGCCGCCGGGGCTCGGCCTACGGGCCGGAGGACGCCAACTTCGAGCAGCTGATGGTCAACATGCTGACGGAGCGGGAGCGGCTGCTGGAGACGCTGCGGGACACGCAGGACAGCCTGGGCACGGCCCAGCTCCGGCTCCGCGAGCTGGCCCACGAGAAGGAGTCACTGCAGAGACAGCTGAGCATCGCCCTGCCCCAGGTCAGCGCCTGGCAGGGGGCTGCGGGGCGGGAGGGAGGGGCACCGGCAAAGCTGGGGGGGCAGGACTGGGCTAGCAGGGTCTGCGGGTCGGGAGTGAGGGGCACCGGCAGGGCTGGGCTAGCAGGGGGTTACGGGGCAGGAGTGAGGGGCACTGGCAGAGGTTGGCCAGCACAGCGTAGACCAGCCCCGCCAGCTGGGCAAGCTCCCACGGCAGCAGAAACGTGTCTGCACTAGGGTGGATGCGGGCAGAGGTCGGGCGGTAATGCCACCCTGCCCACCCCAGCCATGCCAGCGACTCCGCAGCTCCGCTCCCCCCGCTGATCCCCTCACCGCTGTCGGGGCCGGGACGTAGGTGGCAGGGTCTAGTGGTTAGCAAGCTGGAAGGACCTGCAGGTTTGAGCCCCATGGGGTCATGCCCGTACCCCTGTCCTCGGGGTGGTTTGGTGGGATGCTGAGATCAGGGCCTGCCCCTGCCCATTGGATCAGCGGCTGGTGTTTGCCTTGCTTGGTTCTGGACTCCAGACCCCCGCCCCCCCAGACGATGTTCCTATCCCTTCTGGGGCATGGGCGGCGGGGGTTGAGCCCCGGGTGCTGGGCCAGCAGAGGATGCGGGTAACGCTGGGAGGGGGGACCGGACACCCGGGGAGATGGCAGCTGCGTCGTGGTGCGAGGACTGGCTGTTGCAGCAAAGCTGTTCCCGCGCTTGGTTCGCTCCCTCCACGGGCCGCCCTCAGCCCAGCAGCCAGCCGGAGGGGAGGCTGTGACGAAGCAGCAGTTTCCTGTAATGTTTGTGTGACACCTAGGCGTGCCTCAGTTTCCCTCCATGCGTTGCATTGCTCCCCAAGCGGGGTGTGAAAAGGTTAACACAGGGCCGGAGGGGTGGCTGAAACCCAAACCAACAGGTTCCAGCGAGACACAGAGATGCCCCAAGGACCGGACGCTCCAGGAGGGCGCCCGGTGGGCGGGACCTGGGAAGGGAGCTGGAGAACCGGGGTTCAGGGACTGGAAGTGGGGCGCCCATTTCGGAGGAGCTTGGACCTGTCAGACAAAGGCGGGGACAGAGTGGGAGCCGGAGGCCGACCCAGCTTGGCCTGGCCCATCACGGTGCTAGATCACGGGTCAAACTTTGCCTGTCAGTGCCAGCCCACGGAGCAGGTGCCAGCTTGGCCGCATCTCGCTCCGGGACGGCGGGGATGACCAAGTTGAACCATGGGCCGAACACAGCCCGCCGAAGCAGTGGCTGGCTCAGTGCTCCGGCCTTGGGCGGCTTCTCTAAATCTTCGGGGTTGATAAGAGCCTGGGCCGGAGCTGGGCCCCCTCGAGGGCTATTTTGGTAGCGAGTTGGAATAGAGCCACGGCTTTGATGGTTCGAAACCAGGCGTGGTTTTCGAACTCGGCGTAAAGGCCGCGGCAAGTTTTGTGCCTCTTTCGGCCTGTCCCGACGTGAAAAGAGCCGCTCGGGGTGGTCAGCAGAAATGGGACTGGTGCCGCAGCAGGCCGGGCCGAGCCATCCCATAACACGTCCTCGGGGAGACGCTGGAACGTGGCCGGGGCGTCTGCTTGGCCAAACGACATCAGGGCCGAGTGAAACTGGCCGTCGTGGGTCCTTGGCGCCATTCTCCATCCGTCACCTGCCCTGATCCCCCCGCGGGCCTGGCCTGGTGAATATCGGGGCACTATTCGCCGCAGGTCCTCTGATTCTCCTGGCTTGGCCCCGACACGGCAGCGGGTTCCCTGTCTCCGCCGGCGGGACGCCGAGGATCCGCGGGAACTTGGCGAGAGTATTGCCCCGGCGGGCGATGTTTTCCCGGGGACGGACGTCCCCCGAGGTGTAGGTGTGACGCTCCTGGCGGAGCCCGGCCTACACCCCGCGCCAGGTGTGAGATCCGGCCTTCGATCTGACCCGTCCGCTCGCCAATTGCGCAGCCGCATCTAGCCGAGCCTCTGACGGTCCCCTGGGGGCCCGGGTCCGTCTTGCCGGCTCGGTGAGGGTCAGCGGTAGCTGGTCCCGTGTGCCCCCATCCCAGCACCCTGCAGGTGACTCCTGATCCCAGGGGTGCGGTCGCTGACCCTGGGTCCATTGCGCCTTCGATCTCAAGCTGGTTCTGTAGCAAACGAGGCGACGGTTCGTTAAAGGAAGCTGGCGAGTTGTCTCTGTTGGGGGGGAAAGGGGCACGTGACTGTCTCTTGGTGGGAGCTAGCCCCGGCAGGAGCTGGGTTCTAGACCTGCTTGATCCCACCCGCCCACACTGAGAGCACGCTTGTCTGGCCGTGCCCCAGCCCAGGGCAGACACCCGGGGGCGGGGGGAGGCTCAGCGTCTCCCCATGTTTTGCCCCTTCTGATTCTCCCACCCCCCAAACCGCCAGGGTTTTGGCCCCTCGGTCCTTGGGCCGTTCCCTGCAGTTATGGGGCTGATCGGATTCCGGGGCCCGGAGGGGAGGCAGGGGCTGTGCCGGGAGGGGGGATGGTGGGCGGGGGCACAGGCAGGGCTGGGGGCAGTTTTCTGGCTTGGGGCGGGGGGGCAGAGGAGGATTCCCTGTGGGGGGGGCAGGCTCCCTGTGAGCCCAGGGTAAAGTGCAGCTGGAATTTTGCCGAGCAGTTTTTAACCCTGCAGTATGTCGTCGTCCCCCCATGTCTGTCCATCCATGTCGTGTCCCCCCCCAGGAGTTCGCGGCACTGACCAAGGAGCTGAACGCTTGCCGGGAGCAGCTGCTGGAGCGGGAGGAGGAGATTTCAGAGCTGAAAGCCGAGCGCAACAACACGCGGGTGAGGGGTCCCCCGCTCTGGGGTCCGTCCATCCGTTCCCACGTCCCTTTCTGGAACGGGGAGGAGGGGGGCGCGCGATGTCTGTGTCTGTCCATCTGTGGTTGATTCCCGGGGACTGGGGCGGGATGTCTGTCAGTCCGTGCTGCAGCCGGGGAGGGGAGGCATGGGGGGGGTCTGTCCGTCCGTCCCTCAACCCCCTCTTCCCCCCGCAGCTGCTGCTGGAGCACCTGGAGTGCCTGGTGTCGCGGCACGAGCGGTCGCTCCGCATGACCGTGGTGAAGCGCCAGGCCCACTCCCCGGCTGGCGTCTCCAGCGAGGTCGAGGTGCTGAAGGCGCTGAAGTCCCTCTTCGAGCACCACAAGGCGCTGGATGAGAAGGTGGGGGGGCATGGCTGTGGGGGGTCGGGCTCTGGGTATGGATGGAGGCCTGGTTGGGGGTAGGGAGTTGGGCTTTTGGGGGGGTCTGGTTGGGCGCTGGGGTGTGGGTGGGGGTTTGGTTGGGGGGGGTCGGGCTCTGGAGGGACCTGGTGTATGTGGGGGGGCCTGGTTGGGCGCTCAGGTTCTAGGTGTGATGGGGAGCATGGGGGTTGGGCTCTGGGGTGTGGGTGGGGGTAGGGCACTGGGCTCGGGCAGGGGGAGAGGGCTGGTCTGATCACAGCCCACTCCCCCCCACCCCCCTTTGCAGGTCCGGGAGCGGCTGCGGGTGGCCCTGGAGCGGGTCGCGGTACTGGAGGAGGAGCTGGAAATGTCCAACCAAGAGGTACGGGCACCCGGGGGGGTGGGAGGGGGCCAGCACCTTCTGCCTAAAGCTAAATGAGTTGCGGGGGGGGGCACTCCCAGCCCAGGGCACTGCTGTGGGGAAGCTCGCAGCACCCAGGAGTCCCCCGGGTGGGGGGAGGGGCATGGCACTGCTGGGGGAAGTTCACGGCTCTGATGTCTCCCCCACCAGTCCCTGTCCTTGCGGGAGCAGCTTGCCCGGCGTCGGTCCGGCCTCCAGGACGTGCCGAAGGAGGGGGACGCCCCGACCTGTGTGAGAGGGGCCGGGGGAGCGGTGGGGGGAGGTTCTGGGGGGAGCTGGGGCTCCAGGGGGAGTATTGGAGGGGTTGTGGGGCTGGGCAGGGGAGCGCTTGAGGGCTGGAGATATTTGGCAGGCTCTGGGGGGGGGCTGGGGGGCTCAGTGGGTGGTATGGGGACGCTGGGGATATTGGGGGTGCAATGGGGCCTGTTGGGAGGGCTCTGGGGTTCTTTGGGGGGGCCCCCGCATCCCTAACATCTTCCCCCCCCAGGCGGCGGTGGCAGCGGCGAACGGGGCGGGGCCCCCCGAGGGGTGGGCGGAGCGGGCGCCGGAGCCGGAGGAGCTGCTCGAGCGCCAGCGGGAGGAGCTGGCCCAGCTGCGGGAGCGGCTCCGGCTCCTCTGCCGGCAGCTGGCGGAGCTGGAGGAGGAGCTGGCGGCTGCCCGGCGCGACCTGGCCAAAGCCCAGGAGGGCAATGCCAAGCTGCAGCGCGACCTCAAGGAGGTGAGAGCCCCCCCCGAACCCCCTCCAGGCTCGAGAGCCCCCCAGGTTCCTCCCCCACAAGGCAGGGAGCCTCCCGCCCGGGGCTGGGACCCCTTAAGCCACTGGAGCCCCCTAGAGTCCCCCTGGGGCATCAGGGCCGGCCCTGGCTCGGGGGGGGGATGCTGTGGCTGGCCCCGGGGGGGAGTCTGTCAGTCCCCGACACACACACACCAGCCTGCCCCCCCTTCACCCGCCAGGCGCTGGCGCAGCGGGAGGACATGGAGGAGCGGATCACCACGCTGGAGAAACGGTACCTGAGTGCCCAGCGCGAAGCCACGTCCCTGCACGACGCCAACGACAAGCTGGAGAGCGAGCTGGCCTGCAAGGAGTCGCTGTACCGCCAGGTCAGAGCCCCCCCAGGACCCCTCCTGCTGCCCCCAGAACCCCCTGGAATCCCCCCCATGTGCCCTGCAAGGAGTCGCTGTACCGCCAGGTTAGAGCCCCTCCAGGGCCCCCCCTGCTGCCCCCAGAACCCCCTGGAATCCCCCCCATGTGCCCTGCAAGGAATCGCTATACTGCCAGGTCAGAGCCCCCCCTGCTGCCCCCTGGAAACTCCTCCCAATGAGCCCTGCAAGGAGTCACAGTACCGCCAGGGCAGAGCCCCCTCACTGTCCCCCAAGGGTCCCCCACAACCCTTCTGGGATCCCCACTTCCACCAGAACCCCCCGGGCCCCCCAATATTCCAAGCAAGGAGTCGCTGTACTGCCAGATGCTTGCCCCCACCCACCTGCAAGCAGAAGTTTTTAGGGCTGGACTAATCTGGGGGGCGTGGTCTCTGACTCTCGGTGCCCCCCAGAGCGAGGAGAAGGGGGTGGGGGGGGTCTCTGACTCTCTCGGTGCCCCCCAGAGCGAGGAGAAGGCGGTGGGGGGGGTCTCTGACTCTCTCGGTGCCCCCCAGAGCGAGGAGAAGGTGGTGGGGGGGGTCTCTGACTCTCTCGGTGCCCCCCAGAGCGAGGAGAAGGGGTTGTGGGGGGGTCTCTGACTCTCTCGGTGCCCCCCAGAGCGAGGAGAAGGGGTTGTGGGGGGGTCTCTGACTCTCGGTGCCCCCCCAGAGCGAGGAGAAGGGGTTGTGGGGGGGTCTCTGACTCTCGGTGCCCCCCCAGAGCGAGGAGAAGGGGTTGTGGGGGGGTCTCTGACTCTCAGTGCCCCCCCAGAGTGAGGAGAAGGGGCGCCAGCTGCAGGAATGGCTGGAGGACGCCAAGGCAAAGCTCCAGCAAACGCTACAAAGGGCCGAGACGCTGCCCGAGATTGAAGCCCAGCTGGCCCAGCGCGTGGCAGCCCTCAGCAAGGTGGTGGGGGCAGTACAGCGGGTGGCTGGGGGGGTCGTGGGAGTGGGGGGGCAGAAAGGGGGTAGGGGCAGTACAGCGGGTGGCTGGGGGAGGTCGTGGCAGTGGGGGGGCAGGAAGGGGGCAGTGGCAGGGGAGGGGGCAGTACAGCGGGTGGCTGGGGTGGTCGTGGCAGTGGGGGGGCAGGAAGGGAGCAGTGGCAGGGGAGGGGGCAGTACAGCGGGTGGCTGGGGCGGTCGTGGGAGTGGGGGGGCAGGAAGGGGGCAGGGGCAGTACAGCGGGTGGCTGGAGGGGGTCGTGGCAGTGGGGGGGCAGGAAGGGGGCAGTGGTGGGGAGGGGGCAGTACAGCAGGTGGCTGGGGCGGTCGTGGCAGTGGGGGGGCAGGAAGGGGGCAGTGGCGGGGGAGGGGGCAGTACAGCGGGTGGCTGGAGGGGTCGTGGCAGTGGGGGGGGATGAGCCCACCCCCTGGTCGGGTAGGATGGGGACCCGGGCGACAGCTCCCCTGCCCCCCGGCCAGGCCCCAGAGGGCGGGGCTGCGTGGCTGAGTCCCCCCCCGTTCCCCCCCAGGCTGAGGAGCGCCATGGGAATTTCGAGGAGCGTCTGCGCCAGCTGGAGGCGCAGCTGGAGGAGAAGAACCAGGAGCTGCAGCGGGTGAGGGGGGGCTGGGGGGGGTGTCTCAGGATTCCTGGGTTCCCCCCCCGCCCCTGGGAGTTTGGAGGGGGCGGGTTGGGGGGAGGTGGTGAGATGTGGGGGCCCTCTGTGGGTCACTCTCCAAGTGGAGGAGACGTACTCTGGGGGGGTGCTCTGTGCCCACGGGGGGGAGGAGCTGTCTGACCATGGGGCGGGTGCTCATGGGAAGGGCGGGGCCTGTCCCCAGCTCTGGGCAGGGCTTCGGGATATGGGGGGGGCCCTGTGGAGCATAGTGGCGGGGGGCACAGGGAGGTGGGGGGCTCTGGGCCATGGGAGGGGGACCCCCGTGACCCCCCCTGTCCCCCCCCAGGCACGGCAGCGGGAGAAGATGAACGACGACCACAACAAGCGGCTCTCGGAGACGGTTGACAAGCTGCTGTCGGAGTCCAATGAGCGGCTGCAGCTACACCTCAAGGAGCGAATGGGGGCCCTGGAGGAGAAGGTGGGGCTAGGCGGGGGGTCAGGGCCGGGCTGACGGGGCTGCGGGTCGGGAGTGAGGGGCACTGGCGGGGCTAGGCGGGGGTCAGGGCCGGGCTGCGGGTCGGGAGTGAGGGGCACTGGCGGGGCTAGGCGGGGGTCAGGGCCGGGCTGGCAGGGGGCTGTGGGTCGGGAGTGAGGGGCACTGGCAGTCCTGGGTGGGCTCAGGGCTGGGCTGGCAGGGGGCTGCAGCAGATCTCAGAGGGGATCTGGGGGCTGCGAGTCAGGAGTGAGGGACAACAACAGGGCGGGCGGGTCTGGGAGCTGTGTAGGGGGTCCATGGTCTCACCCCATCTGCCCCCCAGAACACGCTGAGCGAGGAAATCGCGGACATGAAGAAGCTGCAGGACGAGCTGCTCTTGAACAAGGTATGGGGGGGGGCGCGTGGTGTCTGTGGGTGGAGCTTGGGCTGGGGGCTGGGCACAGTGGGCTGTGCTCAGTGGGCTGTGCTCGGGGGGCAGGGAGATGCTTGCGGTGTAGGCAAAGCGGGAATCCCAGACTGGGGGTTTCAGGATATGGGGAGTTCTGCTGCACTGACCATGTCCTCTCCCCCACAATCCCCTAGGATCAGCTGCTGGCGGAGATGGAACGGATGCAGATGGAAATCGACCAGCTGCGGGGCCGACCTGTCTCCTCTTACTCCAGGTAACGGACTGATACTGTGTCCCCCCCCTCCCCCCGGGCTCCCTGGCCCCTGGCAGACCCGGGGCGGGGGGTTACTGGGTGGATTAAAGTGGAGGAGGGGGCACCTGAGGGCGGTGGGAGGGAAGAGAGGGGCTCTTGGGGGGCGTCTCCCCAGGGGGTTTTGGTTTCCTGAGTGGGGGAGGGCAAGGTGGAGAAAAACAGATGATTTAGCAAAGAAACCAAATCCAGGGTTATCGTTGTAAAAACCAGTTCTGGTTGGAACGATAGAAACGAATGAAAACCGCGGAGCAGGACATTTGCGGCCGAGTTTGGCCGGAAGCCGGAGCAGAGTTTGGAGAGCGGTTAAAGCCGCCTGGGGGAGAATATTCCCCTCGGTTCGGTTTATTTGGCTAGGTCCCTTCAATGCCCAGCTCAACCGATGGGGGTTTGGAAAAGAAGAGCTGGTTTTCCTCTTCCGAACTCTGCCTGAAAACCCGGAGGGGGAATGAGATCCGCTCACTCCAAACACGGGACAGGAACTGGGGCTGCAAACACCCAGTTCAATTCACCGGTCGCGGCTTATTAATTAATAAGTGTTCAGTTCAGCTGGTTTCACAAGCAAAACTGGTCTCACACACATTTATTATTATTGCGTCCAGCAGTTTTATTTAGTTAATTTAAAAAAAAAATGAAAATGCTGGTTTGGTGCATTTTTAATTGAATTTTAATTTCAAATCTAGCTTGACACAAATCTCAAGTTTAAAAAAGAAACCTAGTAAAGAAGGAACACGTCGTTCGCTGTTTTCTAAGGTCGGACGAGATGGAAAAATGACGAATCTGAATATATCTGTGTAATTGCTTAAAAAACCTGCATAGCTACAGCTTGGGACATTTTGTTTAAAAATTTTCAGGAAATTGATTTGTGCTTGCTACAAAATTAAAAAGACAAGTGCAAATCAGTGCAAAAAAATCAGTTTTCAGGGTAAATATCAGGGATATTATGGGGGAATGAAGGTAGCCCAAAGAGATACTCTTGGGGGAATTCTGCGCCAAAAAATTAAAAGTTCTGTGCACAATAGTTTCAAATTCTGCAAATTTTGTCAAAATAACACAATATAATCACACCAGTTTCAATTATTTTTGGTCATTTATTTCAAAATCTCTGTCAGCAAGTATGTCTGTAACAACACAGACAACAAAAAATATTCAGAAAATGTTTTTTGACAGATAGATTTCTTACTAGGCATATTAACACCAAACTCGGAGCAATAATTGATTTAAACTACAAGACAGAACCATATTTCCCGTACCCCCGAGAAGCCGTGCAAAGACTGGGGAGAGTCAGGGGTAATGGAGGAGCTGAGGGAGAGAAAAGTAATTTCTGGGAAGGAGCCTGGGTGTGAATAGTATGGAACAGGTTATTTTGGGGGGTGGGGAGGGATTGTTCGAGAGCTTCCCCCATGCAGACCCTGGCTGACCCCTAGCCTCTCCCATTCAGTCAGGCACATGTATCTCTCCTCCTCCACTCAGACACACCCACTCCCCACATCCCTATGTAGCCCTGCACTCCACCCCCATCTTGCCCTGTACCTCCTTCCCCACTGTGGCCCTGTGCCTCCATTCCCATTCATCCTCTGCCCCTGCCCTGTCCTAGCCCTTATGAGCCCCTGTCTGACCCCGCAGCAGCCCACACTGTCTGTCTCCCCATAGCCCCTGTCTCCTGACCTGGCCCGACAGGCTCTGTAAAGAAGGCTCTGCAGGCTCTTTCTCTTCCCTAGCTTGCCGGGAGCTGCTGCTTTGTTCTATTACCACAGTGCCCTCTGGTGGGCAAAAGGCGGAACTGCAGCAACTTTTCAGCCGCAGTTTTTTTGAGCAAAAAAATTAAAATTATGTGCAGCTCATTCATTCTGCGCACGCGCAGTGGTGCAGAATTCCCCCAGGAGTAAAGAGAAAAGTGAAAGCTGTGAAAAGCAGTTTTATGCCGTACATTAGCTGTACACACACATCGACACATCTGTCTCTTCCACTCCAGCACCCTATGCGAACAGAAAGTCTCGCAGTTACCAACTTTACTGTTCACGGGCTTTTCCTAACAGAATCAGTATTGTCCCACGCACTCAAGCAGTTGAAAATTCAGGTCCTCGGCCATCACTGGGCTTGGCGGGTCCGGTTTTTAACTTGTTTTTAAATGTGGAATTCACGGTGAACCGAGACGGAAATTCACCGCGCAGCGACAGAAGGGGAGGTCGGGCGGCCAATGTGTTGCTTGGGCTGGAGGATCTTTCTCCGACGTGCGATGGGGGGCAATTGGTGTCCGAAACGGTTTTAATGGACTACCGTTCATTGTCTGACTTTCCCACCCCTGAACCACCCATCTTTTCCCGTCGCCATGAAAATGGGAATTGATCCAGATGGGGGGGAAAATGCTTCAAACTGAACACCTCCCCACCCCCTCGAATTTTGCACAACTGAGAAAACGGGGTGATGAAAATTGGGATGTTACCCCTTGCAGCAAACTCCCCCCACGTCTGCTCCCCAGACCCCACTGTGTCCCCTGCCCCAACCCCTGGCCAGGCAGCTCATGTGGCAGGTGGGGAAACTGAGGCAGGAGCCACTGTCTCGAACGCAGTACTGTTCCCGCAGGTCCCTGCCGGGCAGTGCCCTGGAGCTGCGCTACTCCCAGTCCCCCGCCCTGCCGGCGGACCCCTACGCCGCCACCCCCCGCAGGCACAAGAAGGGGCGCTGGGCCGTCAAGGATGAAGCCACTAAGGTGATGGGGCAGTGGGGTTAGGGGGCAGGGGACTGGCTGGGTGGGGGCAGGTTTCTGGCTGCTACTAACTGTGTCCTTTATCTCCCCTGCCCCGGATCTGCCCCCACCCCCGGTGAGTACTTCGCCATCTCCTGCTATCGGGATGGAGGGCAGTGCTGGAGGGGTGCTGGGGGGCAGGTTGAGATCACTTCCCACCCCTGGTGACTCCCAGGGATCGGAGGTGGGGCCGTGTGTTGCAGGGGGCGGGGTGCTTTGGGGGTGGGCGGGGGCTGTTGTGGGGTCTCCCCCCATCTCCTCCTCCCCATCTCCTCGCAGGCCCCCCAGGAGTGGGAGCGGGCACAGCAGGCAGGGGGGCTGGCCCAGCCCTTCGAGGGGGGGCTGGATGGGTCGGACGAGGAGGAGCGCGACCCCCTCTTCAGCTCAGCCGACCTGCTCTCGCCCAGCGGGCAGACGGACGTGCAGACGCTGGCCATAATGCTGCAGGAGCAGCTCGAGGCCATCAACAAGGAGATCAAGTGAGACCCCCCTACCCCCGCAAGCCCCTGGGACCCACCTACTGCTCTGGGGACCCCCCCTCAGGACTCCCCTACTGTGCGGGGACCCCATCTGAACTCCTATGGGACTGCCACCCCCAGGGACCCCCCTGAGTGCCCCCATAAACCTCCCGGGGACCCCCTGTGAACCTCTATGGGACCGCCACCCCCTAGGACCCACTTATCGCTTCAGGGACCCCATCTGAGTCCCCCCCGAACCTGCACCCCCTGGGAACCCCACAACGCCTCAGGAACCCCATCTGAGCCCCTAGGGATCCACCTACCACCCTGAGGGACCCCCTTTGAAACCGCCAGGACCCACCGGATGCCCTCTGAACCCGCTTGGGACCCCCACATTGCCCTGGGAACCCCACTCCCTGGGAGTCACCTACCATCCTCGGGGACCCCTTCGCATCACCCCTGGAGACCCCCTCAGTGGCTTCTCCATCCCCCATAACCACCCCACAGCCAAGGGATCCCCCTGGGGCCCCCACAGCTGGTCCCCCATCACAGCTGTGCCCCCCCAGGCTGATCCAGGAGGAGAAAGAGTGCACGGAGCTGCGGGCCGAGGAGATCGAGAGCCGGGTCAGCGGCTCAGCGCTGGAGGGGTCTCTGGGCCGGTACCGGGCTGGCGCCTCCATCCCCCCGTCCGTCACCAGCTCCACCCTGGCCAGCCCCTCGCCCCCCAGCAGCGGGCACTCCACCCCCCGCCTGGTGCCTCACAGCCCCGCCCGCGAGGGGGATAGGATGGTGAGTATCAGTTCTGCCCCAGGCACTGCCAGTTCCCCCCCAGTGGGGTGTCCTCCTCCCACCCCGCAGCAGATCCCCATCCTGCCCCACCCCTGGTGGCTGCGAGCTCCCTCCCACCCCACCCCCCGCCAGTAGGGTGTGTCCACCCTGGGCACTGCCAGCTCTCCCCTCAGTGGGGTGGTGGTCCCCCACAAGCGCTGCCAGCTCCCCCCCCCCGCAGTCACCGCCAGCTCTCCCCCCAGCAAAGAGCCCTCCCCCCAGTGGGGTGTCGTTGTCCCCTAGCACCACCAGCGGGTTTCCTTCCCCCACCCCAGAGTTGGGAGCTCTTCCCCCAGAGCAGGGTATGTCCCCCCCCACTCGCACCGTGAACTTCCCTACAGCAGGCCCATCCCCACCACGGACAGGACCCCGGTGCTGCGTGCTTCCTAAGGCAGTGCCCTGTGCTTCCCCCCCCCCACAGAACCACGTGCCCAAGGAGGAGGGGCGTGGGGCAGAGGAGAAGGCCCTGGTGCCCTGTGAGACGCTGCCCCCCGCCACCCCCCGCACGGCCCGGCTGGAGCGGGTGAGCCAGGCCCTGGCGCTGCAGGCCGGAGCCCTGGAGGATGGCCGGGACCTGAGGGCAGGGTGAGCCGGGGTGGGTGGGGATGTGGGGGGTCCTGGGATGGGGAAGTTGGGGGGCAGTGACGGGGGGGTTCTGGGATGGGGAAGTCGGGGGGCAGAGACCGGGGGGGCAGGTTTGGGGATGGATCATGGGTGGTTCTGTCATTCACCCAGGGCAGGGACCCAGGGTGGGGCTGGGGGTGGTCAGGGGGGTGAATTATTGGGGAGCAGGGGCACCGTTAGCCTGTATTATCCCTCCCCCACCCCCCAGACTGCTTCCCGACGGGGCCAACAGCAGCCAGGACTCGCTGCACAAATCCACCAAAAAGAAAAGCATCAAGTCATCCATCGGGCGCCTCTTTGGGAAGAAGGAGAAGGGGCGGCTGGGCCCCCCGGGCCGTGACTCACCCTCCCTGCGTAGGTGTCCGTCTGTCTCCTCCCCCCCGCCCCTCGTGGGACCCAGGTGTCCGGGCCCCGGGATCCGACCCCCATACACAGCCTGCTGTGACCCACTCGCCCCTTCCAGAGCTGGGGAGAGAACGCAGGAGTCCTGGCTCCCAGGCCCCCCCTGCTCTAACCCACCCAAACCCTGCTCCCCTCCCAGAGCTAGGGAGAGAACCCAGGAGTCCTGGCTCCCAGGCCCCCCCTGCTCTAACCCACCCAAACCCCGCTCCCCTTCCAGAGCTAGGGAGAGAACCCAGGAGTCCTGGCTCCCAGGCCCCCCCTGCTCTAACCCACCCAAACCCTGCTCCCCTCCCAGAGCTGGGGAGAGAATCCAGGCTCCCTGACTGGGTGCTGGGGCTTGGGCTGGCCAGCAACCGGGGTGTGGAGGGAGACTCTCAGCTTTCTCTCCCCCTCACAACAAGCCGGGACCCCGTCGGACGAGACGTCCCCTGCGGACCCCCTGGGTCTCTCCAAGCTGGCTGGGCCGGTGGACAAGGATCGACGGAATAAGAAGAAGTGAGTGGGGGGAGGGGCAGGGGGCTATGGGGCAGGGGATGGAGGGCGGGGGGGTCCCCTCAGTCTCACCCCCCCACTCCTGCCCCCCTAGGCATGAGCTGCTGGAGGAGGCCTGTCGCCAGGGCCTTCCCTTCGCCACCTGGGACGGACCCACCGTCGTGTCCTGGCTGGAGGTGATGGCGTTGCGAGGGGGCTGGGGGAGGGTCAGAGGGTTGGAACCCAGGCGTCTGGGGGAAGTGGGGGTGGGGGGGCGTGAGGTTGGAACCCAGGTGTCCGGGGGAGAAGTGGGGTGGGGGGCTGCGAGGTTGGAACCCAGGTGTCTGGGGGAGAAGTGGGGTGGGGGGCTGCGAGGTCGGAACCCAGGTGGAGGCGGTGGGGTAGGAACCCAGGCGTCCAGGGAAGGGGGCGGGAAATGAGGTTGGAACCCAGGCGTCCGGGGAGGGGTGAGTGGGGGGGGCTCTGGGCACCCCCTGGGCGCTCTAACCCCCCTCTCCCTGCCCTGGCAGCTGTGGGTGGGGATGCCGGCCTGGTACGTGGCCGCCTGCCGGGCCAATGTGAAGAGCGGGGCCATCATGGCCAACCTGTCAGACACGGAGATCCAGCGGGAGATCGGCATCAGCAACCCGCTGCACCGGCTCAAGCTGCGCTTGGCCATCCAGGAGATGGTGTCGCTCACCAGCCCCTCAGCGCCTGCCAGCACCCGCACGGTATGGCCGCCCCGGGGTCCCCCGGTATGGCGCCCCCGCCAGCACCCACATGGTATGGGCCCCCAGGGTCCCCCCGGAGCCCCTGCCAGCACCCGCATGGTATGGTGCCCCCTGAGGCCCCCCACCAAAACCTGCACGGTATGGCCCCCCTCGGGTCCCCCCTGCACCCCCCTGCCAGCACCCACATGGTATGCCCCCCCCCGGTGCCCCGCTCCCATCAGCTTCCACCTGCCAACTCCAGGCCCCCCTCGGGTCCCCATAGTGCCCACCCCACTTGGCTCCTGCCTGGTACAGCCCCCCATGGTCCCACAGCCATGGTGCCCACTGGCTCCTGCTCCACTCTCCACAGCGCCTGAAAGGCTGGGACTATCCCTTCCTAAAGCGATTTAAATGGTGAAATCTCTCTCTCTCTTGCCCACCCCGTATCCTGCGCCCTCATGACCCCCCCCCCAGTCCACGAGCAACGTGTGGATGACGCACGAGGAGGTGGAGTCGCTCACGGCCACAACGAAGCTGGTGAGTGAGAGTCGTGCATGGGGGGACACGGAGGTGAGGGAGGGGCGTTGCTGACCCTCTGAGGCTGGAGGCGCCCAGCTCTGGGGTGCGCGGCCGGGCACTAACCGCTCTCTCCACCTTCCTTCCCACTGTGCCCACCCAGGAGAGCAAGGAGATCAGCTGGGAGCAGGTAGGGGGACGGGGCCACTGGGCAGGAATATGGACTGTGAGGGCGTGGCCTAGGCAGGGGTGGGCGTGGCCATGGGTTTAACACGTTGCAAATCTGCCCTGGGTTTTCTGTAGCCAGTTGCCCTGGAACGGGCCGGTTCTGATGTGAACATTTGCCTTTGTGGGGGAACGGGGGGGGGGGGGGGGCATTGCGATTGCTCGCCCCATCGCCCTGACCTCCCGTTCTTTTATATACGCCTCGCACGTCTCCTCGCTCTCGTGCAATGACGCCACCCCCCCTCGCACGCACAGTGCACGCACGGGGTGGGCGGACAGCTGCTGTATTTTTGACCCTTGTGATCTGTGAGCGGGTCAGCTGCTGTATGTGGGAATGTGGCTGAGGGCGGGGCAGGGGCGGGGCCTAGGCAGGATGTGGGCGTGGCTGGGAGCTGGGCGGGGCCACACGTGTTCTATGTCATTCATGTTTCTAGGTCAGCCCCTGGCTTTCCTACCCAGCCAATCGCAGCTCTCTGAGCCATGGGCCATCCCACGGTCCCTGTGTCATGGGGGGAGAAAGGGGGCGATGGACTCTCCCTGTTTGGGGGGGAGGGATGGACTGTCCCACTGTCCATGTTGGTGGGGGGGAGGAAAGAGGGATGGATGGTCCCACTGTCCCTGTTTCTGGGGGGTGGTTTTTTTGGCAGTACCCTGTACATCAGCCCTCCCTGCAATCTGTGTTAGTATCTGAATTGTGGGTATTGGCTTAGTCCCTCTGGGGTGGGGGGGTTGGGAGGACACAGGGGTCAGAGGGTGTACAGCGGAGTCGTGGGGCAGGGACGACTGTGGGTTGCTGGGCAGCAGGGTCAGAGGTCAGGGATGGTCGGAGAGGTCCCGGGTCCCAGCGCAGGGAGAGGTCAGGGGTCAAAAGGTGAAGAGGTCGGGCTAGGAGGCCATGAGGGATGTAGGGCAGGGTGAGAATTTGGGGGTTGTGCCAAGGTCACAGGGTAGGGGTGAGAGGTCATAGGGCAGGGCTCAGTCTCAGTAAGGGGTTGCAGGTCATAGGATGTGGAGGTCAAGGGGTGGGCAAAAGGTCAGGGGTCGCAGGGCAGGTGAAAGGTCAAAAGTGTGGGGTCAGGAGTCTAAGGGCAGGGAGGTCACAGGGTAGGTGAGGTGGGGCAGGGAGGTCATTGTGCGGGGTCAGAGATCAAAGGGCAGAGGTGGGGAAGAGGGGTTGTGGCAGGTGAGAGGTCATGGGGCAGGGAGGTCGCAGGGGTTAAAGGGCAGGGAGTGTCACGGGTGGGCAAGGGACAGGGCAGGGAGGTCACCTTGTGGGCTCAGGGGTCAAAGGGCAGTGGGGTCGCGGGGTCACCACCGGGTCAAAGGCCAGGGGACGAGCGAGGAGTCAGGCGCTGACGTGTCCCGTTCTCCCCCCCCCCCGGCAGATCCTGGCCTACGGCGACATGAACCACGAGTGGGTGGGGAACGACTGGCTGCCCAGCCTGGGCCTGCCCCAGTATCGCAGCTACTTCATGGAGTCGCTGGTGGACGCCCGCATGCTCGACCACCTCAACAAGAAGGAGCTGCGGGGCCAGCTCAAGATGGTCGACAGCTTCCACCGGTGAGAGACGGGGGCTTCCCCCAGGCCCCCGCTGCCCCCCCGTCCCCCCTCGCTGCCCCCCCCTGTTCCTCCCCCCAACCCTCCCCTGCTGCGCCCAGCCTCCACCAGCGAGAGACCCGGGCTTCCCCCGGGCCCTCGCTGCCCCACCGATTCCTCCCCCCTCGCTGCCCCCCGTTCCTCCCCCCGACCCTCCCCTGCTGCCCCCAGCCTCCACCGGCGAGAGACCCCGGGGCATCCCCCGGGCCCCCGCTGCCCTCCCCCCTCGCTGCCCACCCTGTTCCTCCCCCCGACCCTCCCCTGCTGCCCCCAGCCTCCACTGGTGAGAGACAGGCCCCTGCCCCCCCACCTCGCTGCCCCTCCCCCTGCTTCTCCTGCTGACCCTCCACCAGTGAGAGACGGGGCCCTTGTTCTTCCCCCCCACATGCCGAACTCAACTCCAGCCCCCTAAACTCCTGATCTCCACCACACTTCCCCAGGGCCTCCCCAGTCTCTGAACCCTTGGGGGTGGGGCTGTCAGTAGCTGCCAGCAGCCCCATGGGATTGCAGGGAAGGTGGCGGGGCTCCCCACCTCTAACTTCCTTTTCCTGTCCCATCCCCCTCCACCCCACCCCACCCCCAGGGTCAGTCTCCACTACGGGATCATGTGCTTGAAACGCCTCAACTACGACCGCAAGGAGCTGGAGCAGCGACGGGAGGAAAGTCAGAACCAGATCAAAGGTATTGCGCCCCCCACCCCCATGGACAGCAGGGGCTGCGGGTCGGGAGTGAGGGGCACCGGCAGGGCTAGGGGGAAGGCAGGAGGCTGTGGGTCAGGAGTCAGGGGCACCAGCAGGGCTGGGGGGAAGGCAGGGGGCTGCGGGTCGGGAGTCAGGGGCACCGGCAGGGCTGGGGGGAAGGCAGGGGGCTGCGGATCGGGAGTCAGGGGCACCGGCAGGGCTGGGGGGAAGGCAGGGGGCTGCGGGTCCGGACTGAGGGGCCCCATGTGACCCTTCCCCCCTGCCCCCCAGACGTGATGGTCTGGTCCAATGAGCGGGTGATGTGCTGGGTCCAGCTGATCGGGCTGAAGGAATTCGCCAACAACCTGGCGGAGAGCGGGGTGCATGGGGCGCTGCTGGCCCTGGACGACGCCTTCGACTGCAGCGACTTGGCCCTGCTCCTGCAGATCCCCACGCAGAACACCCAGGTCAGCCCCGGGGGGCCTGGGGGGGCAGAGGAGCAGAGCTGGGGTGGGGCGGGAGGGGAAGGGGTCTGGGGAGCAGAGGGGGGCGAGAGCTGTGTGGGAAGGGAGGAGGGAGCTGGGGGCAGGGCAGGAAGAGGGTCTGGGGGGTGCCTGTTTTCAAGGCAAGCCCAGGCTTTGATCTAGGCGTTCAGAAGGGGTGCAAGACCTGATAGGGATATTGGGGGGGAGGGGGCCCCAATGGCACCTGATCCTTTGTCTCCCCCCGCCTCCCTTCTCTCTGGGCTCCAGGCACGGCAAATCCTGGAGAAGGAATTTGGGAATCTCATCGCTATGGGAACGGACCGGCGGCTGGATGAGGTCAGAACTCCTCCCTCCCCACCTATGCCTCCCCCCTTGAAACTTCCTCCCAGGATGCAGGCCTCCTCCCCCACTCTGCCATCCCTGACCCCACAGAACAGGCCCTCCACAAAATGCCCCCGCTGGGCCAGGGGCCCCCCAGGAATCATCCCCTCCCCCCATCCAGTCCACGTTGTGTTTCAGTGCCGGGAGAGGGGTGCCCAGGCCCCACCCAGCTCTGTGACCTCTGACCCCCCAGGACAGTGCCAAGACCTTCAGCCGCTCCCCGTCATGGCGGAAGATGTTCCGGGAGAAGGACTTGCGGGGGGTTAGCCCCGACTCAGCCGAGATGCTGCCCCCCACCTTCCGCGCCACCGCCATGGCACCGCCCAGCGTGCAGCTCCGCAAGGTGCAGCCCGAAGGTAGGGGCACGGCACTGCTCTGGGAGTGTTCGCAGCCTCCAGGTGTGGGAGAGGGCCCTGGGGGGGATGCTGCTGTGGGGAAGGTCGCAGCGCTGTGTGGGAGCGGGGCGTGCCCTGGCTGGGGGCGCTGCTGTGGGGAAGCTCGCAGTGTTGGGGGGAGGGGGCGTGTCCTGGCAGGGGGCGCTGCTGTGGGGAAGCTCACAGCACTGGCTTAGTTCCACCCTAGAATTTCCAGTGCCTTTACCCCGATGATCCCAGCTGGGGGGGCTGTTGTGTGACCTCTGACCCCTCCTTGTCCCCCTCCCCCAGGAAATACCCTGGCCAGCCAGCGGGGAGACGGTGTCTCGGTGCGAACCTATTCCTGCTAGCGCTGGGTGAGTGCGGCTAGGTGGGCGGGGGGGAGATGCCCTGTCCCAGGGGCTGCTGGGGGTGGGGGGGAATCCAGTCTCATTCTCTGCTTTCCCCCCCAGGTGCCAGGGACCGACAGACGGACACTGCTGCTGGAGGGGGGGGTTCTGCCCCCCCTCCCCACAAAGAGGGGAGGGGCCTACATCTGTTTCCTCCCCCAAAAAAACACTCCTGCCCCAGCCTGCAGGGGGCATTGCTGCTGCTGTGGGTGGGGGACACCCCCGGACCTGCGGACACTGAGGAGGGACCGGGGGGCCGAGCCCCCCCCGGGAAGGGGGAATCCGGGGCATGACCCCCCCCACCTGTCTGTTTGGAGTTTATTTGTTGTTGTTCTGTCAAGGGGGGGGGAAAGAATGTGAATGGGGTTAAAGGCCTCCCCAGCCTTGTAGCCCCCCCTCCATGCCTGGCCTAGAGCGCCCCAGCCTGAGCCCTCCCCCTCATCAATCCCCCCCTCTGGATTTGTAGCCCCCAAGTCTGGTATCTTCCCCCCCCCCATGGTGGCATCCTGTATCCCCTCCTCACCCCAGGCCCTCAAAGGGTTAACTCTTGTGCTGCTAAAAGTGGGGGGGCCCATTGGCCCCCCCCCCCGAACTCCATCCCACTGTGGGCTGCTTCCTGCCACCCTGGGCTGGGCCACTCCCTGCTTTCTCCAGATGGGGGCTTGCCTTCCACTCCCTAAAGGCCAAACAACCCCCCCCCACAGCGGGGGGAGGGGTAGCATCACCCCTTGGAGGGCAGCAGCCTGAAAGAAAGGCTGCTCTGGTGGGGGGGATCCTCATTTCCCTCCCAGACTGCTACAGAGGGGGCTGGGCTCGGGGGAAAAGGGAATCAAACCCTGGAGAGCGGGGCACTGCGGGAGCTAGCCTGGTGGGGGGCCGGCCCGGGGGGGTTCCTGGCCCTGGGGGGGCCGGCCCAGGCACTGTACCATAAGAGTTGTATTTTCTGTGCATATCTGTGGCGTGACTGCTGGTGGAAATGACTTTTGCTGCCGTTTAAAGAATCTTCGTTTAAGGCCCCCCCCAGTTAATTTAAGTTTATTTTTGGGGCCCTGTTTTTATTTGGGGGGGCCAGGGGGGTTTTGCATGAGGGGGAAAAAAACGGAGGAAAAACTTTACAAAAAAAATGCTGTTCTGGGGGGGGCCATGACAGCCGGTCCCCCCCCCCCCGATCTCCCCCACGGGGGCTGGAAAACATTTAAAGAAAAATGTTTATGAAAAATACCTGCTTCATTTGTCCAGCGCCAGGTGGGGGGCCCCAAAACCCAGTGCACCCCCACCCCCAGGGGCTACATCCCAGTGCCGGGTGGGGGGGGCTGGAATACCCTACCTCCCCCCAACAGGTGCTACGGGTCTGCCCTTGAAAGGGATCCATATACCCAGCCCTGTGCCCCACCCCAGTGGTGGCCAGACCCAGCTACCAGGCTGAGGGGGGTGCTATGACCCTCCCCCCCAAAAAAAAATCTCAGGGGGGGGAAGGGGGCCAGTTTTATTCACAGGGAAACAATCACCAAAGAACAAAACATACAACTTGGGTGGGGGGAGCACTGGTGCAGGGAGCAGGGCAGCGTCTGGCTGGGGATGAGATGGGGGCATCAAAGGAAGTAAGTGGGGGGGCAAAGTAGCACACTGCCTGGCCAGGGAGGGCTACAGCTCCGGATCCCCCCCCCCCACTGCCCTCTGAGCAGGGCTATGACCCCCCCTTCTAGGGCCTTGTTACTGGGGGGGTGACATGGGGCAGCGCAGTGAGCGGTGCAGGGCTTGTGTACCCCACACACACACCACCCCCTCCCCTGGGAGGGCCACCTGCTCCTTAGCCCCCTTTAACCTCTAAGGGTCAGAGGTCAGCCAGCTTCTCTTCCCTCCCCCCAAAAATATTCTCCCCATGAGCTTTTCACTGATCCTCATGTTTGAAGATGGATGAGACAGACCTGCAGAGGAGAGGAAAGGGTTAAACTTCTGGTGACTGCCCTGGAACTAGGGTCCTGCCCCCCCCAAGGGCTAAACTGGTGATCCTCCTCCCCCTGGAACAGGGGTCCTACCCCCCCAAGGGATAAACTGGTGACCCCCCTCTCCCCAGAACAGGGGTCCTCCCCCCCAATGGAAAAACTGGTGATGCCCCCGGAACAGGGGTCCTGCCCCCCCCAAGGGCTAAACTGGTGACTCCACCAGAAGTGGGGGGGGTCAATTCCCTCACCCCCCAGCCCAGGCCTCTTCCCAAGATGAACCCTAGCAGCTTGTGCCCACCCCTGAGCAGGGGATGCCCTGGCGGGTGGGGGTCTCACTTACTGGACCAAGGCCCCAGAGAGCTGGTCCATGATGCCCCCTGCAAAACAGAAGCACAGAGGGGTCAGGCAAGTGCCCCTCCCCAGGACCCCCTCCCCCAGGGGCCTGGCATTGGGGGCACTCACCTGGCTGGCAGCCTGCCTCACAGAGAAGGGGGCACAGGGAGCAGAACTGGCAGTACTGGTGGGGGGGGGGGAGGAGAGAGAGAAGTTAATTAGTACCAGGGCACTGCTGGGGGAAGCTTGCAGCACCAGGGTCACTGCTGGGGGGGAACTCCCAGCGTCGGAATCCCCAATCTGGGCACTGCTCTGGGGAAGCTTGCAGCAGCAGGGGCACTGCTGTGGGGAAGCTTGCAGCGCTGGGTTCTCCAGCTGGGGACACTGCTGCGGGGAAGCTCACAGTGCTGGTGTCCCTGCCCGGGGCCACTGCTGGGGGGAAGCTTGCAGCACTAGGGTTCCCAGCTGGGACACTGCTGTGAGGAAACTTGCAGCTCCTACCTGGCAGACCTCGCATTGCTCGCTGGTGTCGCCCTCCTTGCACGGGCACTTCTCACATTCTCCGCAGTGCTGGAATGAACCACCAGGGGGAGCATGTCAGGCCTGGGACAACAAGCCAGCCACCCACGAGCCAGGGATAGAACCAGGAGTCCTGTGCTCCCAGCCCCCCCCTGCTCTAACCACTAGACACCACTGTGACGGAGTAGGGAGTATTAACCTGGTAATGTTCCATGGGAATTTTACTAGTTTACTGTCCTCTGCTAACACGGAGCATGCCTCAGTTTCCCTGGGGTGCTGCACAAATACTAGATGGGGATGGGAAATAAGGGGGTGACTTCACTGAGGGATGATACCTGACGGCCAGCACAAAGGCTGGCGGTTTCCCTGCGTAACCTGAGCCCAGGAGGGGGATGGGGCCAGGTGACACCTTCTGCCCAGGAAACTGGACAAAGGCTGGAGGGGGGGGGTGGCTGGGGGAGGCAGCTGGAGGGGGTTTCAGTTTAGAGCTGGCTGAGGAGGTGGGGGGGCCCAGAACCTGGGTCTGGGCTCCCCACCCCCGAAGATGGACCTGACTGAGGGATCCTGTTCTCTGTACCTACAAGCTCTGTTCTGGGCTGTTTTCCTGTCGGCTAATAAACCTTCTGTGTTACTGGCCGGCTGAGAGTCCCAGGAATCACAGGAAGTGTGGGGGGGGTGCAGGGCCCTGATTCTCCCATGCTCCATGACAACTGGTGTCAGCCGTGGGATGTACTGCACCCCGGGGATGGCGCTTCCTGCAGTGAGTGACAAGGGAGCAGTAAAACGAAGGGGGATTGACAAGGACCAGGCATGCTGAAGGCTCAGAGAGGCGGTTTTGGGGGGCAGAGGAGTTTGGCTTAACCCCTGGGAGTGGGTGACCAGTGAGAAGGACTGTTGCATTAACAGGGTCCTCCTGGGGACTGCGGTGAACAGTTCCAGGAGTGAAGGAGTCTGCAGCTTGACCCTGGGAAAGAGGTGGTGACCTGGAGAAGGGCTGCACGGTCGGGGCTCTTCCTGGAAACCATGGGGAGCTGAGAGCACCCAGGTCTGTGAGTCTACAATAACTTGGGACCAGCGGGGAGATGTATAACCATCGCCTTAAGAGGGAGCTGAAGGAGGAGGATCGCTCGGATGAACCGATCCCTGTCCCTGAGGGGAGCAGCCTGGCAACGCAGGCACTGGCTTCTGTCCCGGCTGGGAGGGGTCAGACTGATGCCAAGGGCACTCCGAGGCCCCTCCAGTCTATTACTAGGGGAGGGGCTGGAAGGATCCAGGCAAGCCACGGGGACACCGTGACCCCCACGGCCAGCAGGGGATCCTCATGACCGAGATCCCCAGCGCTGGAGCTGAGGTGGCTGGAATGGGAGAGGGAGATAAAACCAAAAGAGCAGGAGCTGAGGCGGTATGAACTGGAGGATGGGGAGAAACAGCGGCAGCATGAATTGGAGTTGGCCAGACTGAGGAGCAGAGAGCCCCCTGCTGTGGTGAGAGAGGGGGGGACCCAGGACTGCCCGGAGTTTTGATCAGTGTATCCTGTTCCCAGTGGAAGGAAGGGAAGGACATAGATGAATTCCTGATGGCCTTTGAGAACTCCTGTGAGCTGCACAGGGTTGACCCTGCAGACAGGCTCCGATTTCTCACCACATTACTGGACCCCAGAGTTGTGGGGCTATACAGCCAAACGGAAGGGGTGGAGGCAGAGGACTATGAACTGCTCAAAAAGGCCCTGCTCTGGAGGTTTGGGCTTATGCCCAAGGTGTACCGGGAAAGGTTCTGGAGTCAGTGTAAAGCCCCTGAGGACACATATCTGGGACTGAACAAACTACAGGCAGCCTGGGAAGGCCCTACAGGCGCACGGTGGCGTCACACCAAACCTTCTGTTAATATGACAAAGCCATATTACAATGGGGGGAATGTGGTGTGATATGTGGGCAGACATTGGGAGGAGCAGGGAGATGACCCTTGAGTAGATCTATTCCCTGAGACAGCAGCTGGCTCCTCCCTGGAAACAATCCCCCTCTTTGATCAGCTCACCCCTGCCCAGCAAGCTGAGATCAGGGGGTGCTGCATCTGTACCGACAAGTTGTTTTCCACCCAGCCTGGACGCTCTAATCTCACTGTCCACCGGGTGCAGACAGGGTCACATCCCCCTATAAGATGCTCCCCCTTCTGCGTCACAGGGAAAACTGCTCAGGACCTGGACAGATGTCAGGGACATGCTGGTTTTGGGGGTGATCCAGCCGTCTGCCAGCCCTGGGGCCTCGCCGGTGGTGCTGGTCCCCAAAACGGACGGGTCGATCTGGTTCTGTGTGGACTGTCGGAAGCTCAATGCCATCACCGTGTCTGATGCCTACCCCCTGCCCAGGCCTGACGAGCTCCCAGACAAGCTGGGGGGGAGCTCGGTACCTTACCACCGTGGACCTTACAAAGGGCTGCTGGCAAGTGCCACTGGGTGCAGAGGCCCGGCTGAAATTGGCCTTTATCACCCCCTGGGGCACTATGAGTTCCTGGCCCTGCCTTTCGGCCGCAAGGGAGCGCCGGCCACCTTCCAGCACCTGGTGGATCAGCTACTGAGGGGGGTGGAGGGTTTGGCCCTGGCGCACATTGCTGACATCTGTGTCCTTAGCCAGACCTGGGAGGACCACGTGTCCCAGGTTAGACAAGTGCTGGACCGACTCCAGGGGGCTGGGCTGACCATCAAAGCGGAGAAGTGCAAGGTGCGGATGACGGAAGTGTCCTACCTGGGCCACGGGTTGGGGAGCAGCCGCCTAAAGCCGGAACCAGCCAAGGTGGAGGGGATCAGAGACTGGCCCGCTTCCCACACCAAAAAGCAGATCCAGGCCTTTGATCGTCTGGGCTCCCCACCCCGCAAGAGGGACCTGATGGAGGGGTCCTGTTGTCTGTACTTACAAGCTTTGTTTTGGGCTGTGTTCCTGTCGGCTAATAAACCTTTTGTGTTACTGGCTGTCGGACAGTCACGGTGAATTGCAGGAAGTGAGGGGTGCAGGGCCACAGCTCCCCCACACTCCACTCCCAGAGCCAGGAATCGAACCCAGGAGTCCTGGCTCCCAGACCCCAGGCCTCCCCATGCACACACACTCTAACCACTCGCCCAGGGAGGAGGGGCCTGGGAGGATATGGGGGGGTTACCTTGCAGAAGGCGCAGTATTGGCACACGGAGCCCGGCTGGTAACTGTCCTCTTCATCTTCCTCCCCCTCTGCAAGGACAGACACAGCTACTGCCCGGACACCTGGGTTCCATCCCCAGCCCGGCTTGCGGGGGGAGTGAGGTCTGGCGGGTTAGAGCGGGGGGGGGACTGGGTTCTCTCCCCTTCTCTTTTGCCCCACAGCACAGCAGCTCTGGGGGGGGGGGAGAGCCCTGACCTGCTAGCCCCCCCCCACACACACATAGACTCCTGGCCAGCCGTGGGGCTGGCACATTGGACCTGCCAGGCAGGTCCCCGACCCCCTCACCCTAGGCAAACAACCCCCTCCGGCAGGCCCACAGTCTTGGGGTAATGAACTGCCTGAGCCCCCCTACCATGCCCCCCCACCCCCAAGTGCCCCCTTGCCCTCCCAATGCCCTCCTGAGCTGCCCCTGGATGATCCCTGCCCCCCACTGTGCCCCAGCCCCCCTCCTCCTGGGTTCAGGGGCTGTTCTCACCATCATCTTCCTCCCCCTGGTGCGCCCTTCCCCGTCTCTCCTCCTCCCTAAGGGGCTTCCTTAGGACCCTCTCCTCGGACTCGCCCCCCTCCTCCTCAGACTCATCCGACTCATCGCTGTGCCCGCGATGGCCATCCTCGTCTTCCTCCTCCTCCTCGGGCTGGAGGTGCCCATGGGCCTCGTCCTCATCGTCGTGGCGATGGTGCCCAGGGGCATCTTCTTCCTCATCGTCGTGGCGATGGTGCCCGGGGGCATCTTCTTCCTCGTCGTCGTGGCGATGGGGCCCAGGGGTATCTTCTGCCTCATGGGGCAGCTGCTCCTCATCACCGTGGGGATGGGGCTGCCCCTGGGGTTCTACGTCGCCGTGGTGACAGTGGTGGCTGGGGCCAGGGGCCTTGTGGGGAGGCAGCTGCCCCTCAGCCTGCTGGGGGAGCGCCATGTCGCCGTGGCGACCATGGGGCTGCTCCTCGCCATGGTGGTTACCGTGGTGATGTGGCTGCCCCTGGGGCTCCCCATCACCGGGACCAGGGTCGTCGGGTCGCTGCGGCTGCCCCTGGGCCTGCTGGGGGGGTTCCACGTCGTCGTGGCGATGGTGGCCAGGGCTAGGGTCGTCATGGCAATGCGGCTGCCCCTGGGCCTGCTGGGGGGGGTCCATGTCGCCGTGGCAATGGTTGCCGTGGGCCCCGGGGGGCTGCAGGGCGCAGAGCAGGCCCAGCAGGAGCCAGGCTGTGGGGGGGGCCATGGGGGCGCAGGACGGAGCCGAGCAGCGGTGGAGCCACCGATGCCCCGGGCTCCTCTGAGCGACGGCCACAGCTGTCCAGCTTCCCCCCCGCCCCGGCCCCCCCGCCAATGGCGGCCTGGCCCGGCCCCCACAGGCCCCTTGTTGCCCTTATTCGAGATGTCCCCCTCCCCCTGAACGCCAGGACAGGCTATAAATAGCACCCCCCCGCCCCGGCAGCTTCGTCACCCAGCTCGGGGTATGGGTCCTGTAGTGGGGGCAGGGCTGGGAGCCAGGACACCTGGGTTCTGGGAGGGGAACGGGGGCTAGTGATTAGGGTAGGGAACCAGGACACCTGGGTTCTCTCCCTGGCTCTCTGTGACCTGGGGTGTGGAGGGGGAGGGGAAAGGAATTGGTGGCTGGGTTTTAGCTCGACCCCCATGTTCCCCCCCCAATAGGGGGCAGCGGCATTCCGGCAAGGAATGTGCTGATGGGGCCCAAGGAGGGCAGCGATGGGGGGGTGGGGAGGCTATAAATACCCAGCTGCCCGCAGCCTGGGTGCTCACTGCAGGGCGAGGGGCCAAGTCGGGTGTCACATTCCCAGCCACGGGCATCCATCCAGGGCGCTGGGCCAGCCGGGCACTGAACGCCCCATGCACGACCCGTGGGGGACGGACCCTCCCTTCTTTCCCAGACCCCCCCCAACCACTAGACCCCACGCCCCTCCCAGAGCCAGGGAGAGAACCCAGGAGTCCTGGCTTCCAGCGCCCCCACCCCACTCTAGCCACTAGACCCCACTCCTCTTCCGAGTCAGGGCAGAACCCAGGAGTCCGGAATCCCAGTCCCTCTGTTATGAAGCTCCTATGCAGGAGACAGCTTCTGGGGTGGGAGGACTTTAGGGGCCCCCATAGGCAGCCCCCCCTACATAAATGCAATGTCCTGGGGGGGATGGGCCTGACTTTGAGGGGATACACTAATGCGAACCACCCTTATGCTGGGGGGGAGGAGGCAAACAGGGGTTTGGTGCTTGAGAGAGTATGGGGGGGGCTGCCGTATCCCCGGGGGGGGGGGCTTGGCTCAAAGATGTTCCCCCCCCCAGACCGGTTCCCTCCCCACCCTTCCAGGCTGGATAAAGGGTGCGGTGTCGATACACCTGCTGATTGCTCAGGGTGTCCTGGCTGTGAACTGTGCCCCAGGGTGGGGCCCCCTTCCAAGGAGACCTGAGCCGGCCCTGCCCCAGTGCAGGGGAGGGGGGAGGCTCCAGATTGAACAATCCGTCCCCATCCCTGTCCCCCAGAGCTGAGATCAGATTCCAGCCCTGACCCCATTGCAAACAGGAGTGACTCCAGATTGACTCCCGGCACAGAGAGCAAAATCCAGTCCTGACCCGCAGTGCAAACAGGAGTGCCTCCAGATTGACCCTGGCCACTGAGAACAGAACCTGACCCCGTCAGTGGTGACTCCAGATTGACTGGCAGCAGGGTGTTTCCTGCCTCCCCCTCCAAACACACACACACATGGGATGTCTCGATCTGGTTAGGCTGGTTTCTGGCTGGGTGGGGCCACGGCAGCGTGGGAGAGGGTTGGACTCACCTTTGCCAGGTGAGACGCTGGGCTCCCTGGGCTCCAGACGCTGCGGGCACAGGGTCTGACGGCCCCAGCCTAGCCTGGCACCATGGGCAGGGACAAACAGCGAGATCAGGTACGGAGCCCCTTGCCCCAGGGCTGGGACGGGCAGCATGGGCATCCAGACACCGAGCTTCCTGGGGGTAGGGTGCACTTTTGGGGCAGGAGACAGCCCCCCCCTCTCCGGGGGGGCTGTGAGGGGATTGGGGGGTTCTGAGGGTCCTCTCTCCAGGATTGGGGGGGCTCTGGGGATTGGGGGGTAGGGGGGGTTCCTCTTTCTCAGACCCTGATCTGGCTCCTCCACCCCCCCTCCCCCCTCCAGACCTGGATCCCCAAACACTTCAAGAAGAAAACCTGCACAACCTACATTGAGGATCCACAGGACGCGGGGTGAGTGGGGTCCCCCCCATCGGGGATACCCTGAGGCTGCTCCCCCAGTGCTCAGGGATCCACCAGTGCCCTCCCCCACGCACTGCAGGTATTATTGTCATGTGCAGGCCGGGTGTCTCATCACATGCAGCAGCCCCCCATTGCCCTTCTGTCCCCCAGTGTTCCAGTGATCCAGTTCCTGTCCCCCAGCACCCCTGGTTCTCCTCCCAGTGCCCCCAGGCTCCCCATGAGCCTGTGACCCCTCCACCAGAGCAGGCCCCTGTGACCCCTTTTTTCCACAGTGACCCCCTGCTCCCTCCCGTGTCCCAGTGACCCTGTCCTTGCCCCCCTGCACCATGCTTTCCCAGTGCCACCCCTCAGCCCCCCCATGACCCCCGTCTCCTCCCCAGCACCCCCCCTCGGTGCCAGTGCGGGAGCCCCCGGGCCGAGCACGTCTCTGTGGCCGTGGAAGACGCCTTTGGCACGGCCATCGTCAGCAAATGGGACTCGGCCCAGCACACCACGGAGGGGCCCACGGACGCCTTCGGGGAGCTGGAGTTTGTGGGGGCCGGTGGCAAACCCAGCAAGGTGAGGGGCTGCGGGTCGGGAGTGAGGGGCACTGGCCGAGCTGGAGGGGGAGGGGGGAACCTGGGCTGCGGGTCGGGAGTGAGGGGCACCGCCTGACCAGCTCCTCACTGCCCCCGGCCAGTTCATCCGCCTGTCGGACTCCTCGGACCCTGCGCTCGCCTACAACCTGGTGACCGAACACTGGAAAACCTCCCTTCCCAACCTCGTGGTGTCAGTTGTCGGGGGCGACGGGGAGGCCCCCGTCCGGGCCTGGCTCCGCGACCTGCTGCGTAAGGGGCTGGTGAAGGCGGCGCAAAGCACAGGTTGGGCTCCCCCTCCCTCTCCCGGGCCAAGCAGCGGTGGAAAGCTGGGCGTGCAATGCACTCGTGCGTGCAAACGCTGGCGCACTCTGTGCAAACACCAGTGCACGCTGTGCAAATGCTGCCATGCTCCTTGCAAACACCAGCACACAACGTGCAAATGCTGCTGTGCTTTGTGCAAATGCCAGTGCGCTCTGTGCTCTCGCACGTGCAAAAGGGCACGCCCTGTCCCACTCGCGGGGAAGCCCTGCCACATGCTCCAAAGCTGCTGTACCGCTGAATGTGCTGGTGCCCGGACTCTGTGTGCCCAGCGAGACCCCGCCGCGCACACGCGCTGCCCTGCACTGACACCCACACACAGATCCGTGCTCGGCAGCCAGGTGTGACACCTCCAGGTCTGAGGGATGGGTCAAATCTGTGCCTGTGTCCCATTCAGGCTCTGGGCATGACACGGGGGGGAGGGGAGATGGGGGTACGTGGGGGTGGGGGGTACTGGGAGGGGTGTGTTACACTCTCAGCCTGTGCCACGCTCCCTGCCCACCCCCCCAGGTGCATGGATCATGACTGGGGGGGATGCAGGCCGGGATTGGGCGACATGTCGGGGAGGCCGTCCGGGACCATGCCACAGCCAGCAACAGCCCCTGTACCCGTGTGGTGGCCATGGGCATCGCGCCCTGGGGCATCATTGCCAACCGCGAGGCCCTCGTCAACCCCAAGGTATGGGTGGGGGGATTCTGGCAGCGGGAGAGGGGCGTGGGCCACAGGGGGTTCTCCGGGGGGGGGTCTGGGGGGAGCTCCCGTCTGGGTACCAGGGAGGGGGCTCTGTGGGGGATGGGCTGGAGGCTGGGGGGTGGGAAGGATCGAGCTGGGTGCTGGAGGGTCTCTGGGGGGGTCGGGTTGGGTACTGGGGTGTCATCCAGGGGGGCCCGGCCTTTCACCAAGCCCCCCCCCCCACTCTCCCCCACCAGGGCTCATTCCCCGCCCACTACTGGTGGGTCCCCCCCGCGGGCACCGCCTGTCCCCTGGACAGTAACCACTCGCTCTTCTTCCTGGTGGACGACGGTTCCCGGGGGCGCCCAGGGGGTGAGAGCCGCTTCCGTGCCCACCTGGAGAAACACATCGCCCAACAGCGGGTGGGTGCCGGTGGTGAGTACCCCAGCCCAGTTACCGCTGGCCTGGTTACCCTGGTTACCCCCGGCCTGGTTACCTCGCTTGCCCCCAGCTTGGTTCCCCTTTGCCTGGTTACCAGGGGGCCCGGTTACCGCAGTCACACACCCCGGCCCGGTTACCATGGTCACACGCCCTCGGCCTGGTTACCTCCCAGCCAGCTTACCACGGTTACCCCCGGCCTGGTTACCACGATCACATTCCCCTGGTCCGGTTACAACAGATACCCCCAGCCCGATTACCATGGTCACAGCCCCATGGCCAGGTTATCCCGGTTACTCCCTGGCCAGGTTACCAAGGTTACTCCCCCTCGCCAGGGTTTGCATGATTTTACACACACACACACACACACACAAACACACACTCACACGGAACCATGGCTACACAGTTACACACACATCACAGCCATGGTTACCAGGCTTAGGTCGCCTCTCCTGAGCCCTTAACCACATCTGCCCTCCACCCCCGTTACTTGCCCCCTAAGTTCTGAGTGCCCCGCCTCAGGCTGCCCCCCTTCCTCCCCTGGGTGAGATCCCCTGAGCGGGTCATGGTCTCCCCGACCCAGAGAGAACCCAGGTGTCCTGGTCCCAGGGGTGGGGAGAGAACCCAGGCATCCTGGTCCTGGGGCCGGCGCTCCACCCACAAGACCAGCCTGTGCCGACCACACTAGTTTTTTGGCTATTCCTTGGGGCCGGATCTGTCACCCGCCCCCTCCTGCCGGCCCCCCCGCACTGACAACCCCCCCGACCGCTGTCTTGCCGGAACTGGCAGCATCGAGATCCCTGTGCTGGTAATGGTCATCGGGGGCAACGCCTCCATGGTCACGGTAAGGGGGGGACTGCGGGGGGGGGGATGGACACAGCCCTGGGGGACCTGGGGAGGGGATGGGCATGGGGGGAGGGAGGGGAACAAGGGGAATGGGGGGGCAGGGTGTGGGAGAGGGACCGGGGGGGGTTGTTGGCTGTGGAGCGGGAGGGGGACACCCTGCCCCTCCGCTGACCCCCCTCTCCCCCCTCCAGCGTGTGCGGGAGGCTGCTGAGGCACACATCCCCTGCCTCCTGGTGGGGGGCTCCGGGGGGGCGGCCGACTGCCTGGCCCAGATCCTGCAGGACGTGCAGCCAGGCCAGGAGACCCGGGTGCTGATCCAGGAGAAGCTGCAGGGACACTTCCTGCCCGCTGACGTGCCAGGCCTGGCCGAGCAGGTACCACAGCCCCCCCGGGGACCCAGACATCTAGGGGGGTGGGGACGGGGACTCAAGGGACTGACCCCTCAGCCCCACCCTCAACGGGACCCTGGCATTCAGGGTGGAGCGGAGCCTGGCGCTGTGGGGAGCGGGGGTTCATGGGGTGTCGGACCTTGTGACGAAGTGAAGATTTTCCATTGATATGTTGTATGCGAGTCTTACTGTTTTGCATGAATGCTGTGTGTGCCTCAGTTTCCCTGTGTATTACACCAGTGTCTGGGTGGTGGGAATAAGCAGGTGTGACTTTTCCGGGGGCAGCTCCAGCTGCCTGCAAGGATGCTCTGGCTGCCCCTTCGTAAACGGAGACCCCGGAGGGGGATGCGACCAGGGGACTCTGGCCTGGGAAGCAAGACAGAGGCCGCAGTAGGAGCAATGGGCAGGGCAGGGGCCAGGCAACTGGAAGCGAGTGAGTCTCAGCTGGCTGGGGGCACACGGGGAGGACCAGGAACGCAGTGTAGGGCAGAGCTCTGCCCTCCCTCTGCGCCCCAAGCCCGCTGAGACTGACTCGCTTCCAGCCGCCTGGCCCCTGCCCTGCCCTTTGCTCCTCTGGCCTCTGTCTCCTTCCTGGTAGAGTGACCAGATGTCCCGATTTTATAGGGACAGTACTGATTATTGGGTCTTTTTCTTATATAGGCTCCCATTACCCCCCACCCCGTCCCAATTTTTCACATTTGCTGTCTGGTCACCCTAATTCCAGGGCACAGAGTCACCTGGTTGCATCCCCCTCCGGGATCTCCAGTTAGGAAGGGGTCGGCCATAGCATCCCTGCAGGCAGCTGGAGCAGCCCCCGCAAAAGTCACACACGCTTATTCCCACTACCCAGACACTGGTGTAATACACAAGGAAACTGAGGCACACGTAGCATTCATGCAATACAGACTCACATACAACATAACGAGGGAAAATCTTCACTTCTCACAGACCTGCCCCCCATAGTGAAGTGGATCCTGGCGCTGTGGGAGGGGGGTGCCGGGAGATGCCGGGGTGTTGGGACCTGCCCCCCACCCTGTGGAGCAGATCCCGACAATGTGGGGAACGGCTGTGGGGGGGTCACGGGTGTCAGACCTGCCCCTCAGGCGGAGCAGAGTCTGGCACTGTGGAGAAGGGGGTGCAGGGGTGCAGCAGGGTTATGGGGTGTCCAACCTGCCCCCCTCCAGGCAGAGCGGATCCTGGCATTGCGGGGAGCGGGATGCAGGGGGTCACAGGGTGTCAGACCTGCCCTCGAGGTGGAATGGATCCTGATGCTGTGGGGAGGGGGGTGCAGGGGTTCGGGGGTGTCATGGGGTGTTGGACCTGCCCCACCAGGTGGAGGAGATCCTGGCGCTGCGGGACCTGGTCACTGTCTATTCAGACGAGGAGGGGCTGGAGGAGTTTGAGACAGTGCTGCTCAAAGCCCTGGTCAGAGGTCAGCCCCCACCCCCAGTGTCTACCCCATGCGCTCTTCCCCCTGGGATCTCCCCACCCTCCCCAGGGTATCCCACATCTCCCCCACTGCCACCTTCCTGCCTTTCCCGCTCCCGGGAGTCATCACGGTTATGGGGCTGGCTGCACCCCACAGCAGCTGAGCCCAGCGACTGTCCTCTTGGTCTGGGGGAAGGGGAGCCCCCCAGGTCGGCCCATCACAGTAGAGACCCCAGCCCAGATTCAGTGCAGATCGGTTGCTCCCTACTGAGCCCCGTGTGGACGCATTCAATCTGCATTGATGCGGCCTGCTTTGGGCTGAGCCCTCCCCATCCCCGCCAGGTTGCCAGGGTGGGGAAACTGAGTCACACAGCTACCACAGCCATCCCGCCCCTGCCCCTCCACAGGCGGCCACCTGACCGGTGAAGCCACCCAGTACCTGGACGAGCTGCGTCTAGCTGTGGCCTGGAACCGCGTAGACATCGCCCGCTCTGAGCTCTTCCGTGGAGACATCCGGTGGGAGGTGAGGGGCGGGTGGGGCGGGGACCCTGAGGGAGGAGCTGGGAGGACCCTGGGGGAGGGGGATCCCAGAAAGAGGAGCTGGGGGCCCCCAGGGGAGTAGGGGGATGGGGAGACCCCTGGAGAGGAGCTATGGGGGGGCTCTGGGGGGCAGGTGTAGGAGGGACCCTGGGGGAGGAGCTGAGGGGGTCTTTGGGGAGTAGGGGGAGGGGAGACCCCAGGGGAGGAGCTATGGGGGGGCTCTGGGGGGCAGGTGGGGGAGGAGCTGAGGGGGGTCTTTGGGGGGTAGGGGGAGGAGGGACCGCCATGGGGAACTGAGAGTGGAGCTTGGGAGCTGGCACAGAGGTGGGGAGGACCCTCTGGGGGGAGGTCCAGCGTCCTTGGGGGCTCTTGGGGGGGGCTGGTGCTCACAGGGCAGGTACTAACCTGGGTTCTCCCCCCCCTTGCCCTGCAGCCCCCCCAGCTGGAGGAGCCCATGCGGGATGCGCTGCTGGGGGACCGCCCGGCCCTGGTGCGTCTGTTCGTGGAGAACGGGCTGGACCTGGGCAAGTTCCTGACCTGGGAGCGCCTGGGGGAGCTGTACAGGGGGGTCCCCGAGGCCTCGCTGCTGCACCAGCTGCTGGAGCGGCGCCAGGGGGGGCCCGAGCCCCCCCACTACCAGCTTGTGGAGCGTCCCCCCAACTGCCCCCTGACCCAGGTGGCCCGCCTGCTCCGCGAGCTGCTGGGTGACGTCTGTGCCCCCTTCTATGCCAGGCTGCACCCCCTGGACTCCAAGGGGGCTGGGGTATGTGGGGGGCCAAGGAGGGGCCAAGGGGGGCAGGGAGGTGGGAGGTGGGGAGCATGGAGGGCCTGGGGCACATGGCCGAGGACATGGGAGGAGGGGGTGCACAGGGGACTTGGGGGGCTGGCCGGGGGGCAAAGGGGGCAGGGATGTGCGAAGAGGGGGTGCACAGGGGGCCTGGTGCACCTGCAGGGACAAGGGGCCGGGTTACTTGGTGGTGGCAGGGTGGGGACCCAAGGAGGCTGAGGTATGCTGGGGGGCTGTGATATGTGGGTGCAATAAGATGGGGGTCACAATGGGGCAGGGGTATGTGGGGGGCCATAGAGGGCAGGAGCTGGCTGGGACCCTGCGGGTTGCAGGGGGAAGTGAGGGAAGATGGGGGGGCTGCCAACAGGGTTCTCCCGATCCACGTGGCTCTGACCCTCCTCCCTTTCCTCCCCGCCCTCCCAGAAGAAGGGTCCCCTGCTGAACGGGGACCCCCCGTACCGCGGCCAGTGCACCCAGAACCCCTGGACTGACCTCTTCATCTGGGCCGTACTGCTCAACCGGGGCGAGATGGCCACGTACTGCTGGGAGATGGTGAGGGAGGCCCAGGGGGTGGGGAGCTGGGGGGTGGGGGGAGACCCCTGGGGATGCTGGGGGGAGGGGGAGACCCCGGGGGAAGGGGGAGCTGGGGGGAGACCCGAGGGGATGCTGGGGGGAGGGGAGTACCATGGGAGGGCACTGGCAGGGATGCAGATCTGGGAGTCGCCGCGGGGTGTCTCTCTCTGTAACCCTCTCCCCGCAGGCCCCAGACGCAGTGGGGGGGGCACTGGTGGGGGCGCGGATCCTGCGGGAACTCTCCACCTCGAGTCGGAACACGCAGGAGGCAGCGGACATGAAGGAGCTGGCCATGAAGTTCGAGACCCTGGCCATCGGTGAAGGGGGCAGAGACGGGGGGCAGGGCAGTGTGGGGGGGTGCAGGGGGCGGTACGGGGGTGATGGGGGTGCAGGGGATGGTATGGGGGTGATGGGGGTGATGGGGCATGCAGGGGCAGTACAGGGGTGCAGGGGGCGGTACAGCGGCTGTACAGGGGTGCAGGGCCAATATGGGGGCATGCAGAGGGTGGTACGGGGGGTGCAGGGGGTAGTACAGGGGTGCAGGGGGGGCGGTATGGAGGGTGAAGGGGGGATGGGCATGCAGGGGCAGTAACAGGGGGGTTCAGGGGGTGGTACAGGGGTGCAGGGGCGATACGGGGGTGCGAGGGGAGCTGGGAGGTCCCGGGGGCATCACCATTGACCCCCCCCCATCCCCCAGGCGTGTTCGGTGAGTGCTATGGGAACAGCGAGTCTCGGGCCTCTCAGCTCCTTGTGCGTCGCTCCCAACTCTGGGGCGGCGCCACCTGCCTGCAGCTCGCCTGGCTGGCCGAGGCCCGGTGCTTCTTTGCCCACGATGGAGTGCAGGTACGGTGGGTGGGTATGGGTCGGGGTGGGTACGGGAGGGCGGGTATGAGGCGGGTATGGGGGGTGGGTACGAGGCAGGTGCAGGTACGGGGGACGGGTACAGGGGCAGGGCAGGTATGGGAGGGTGGGTACGAGGCAGGTATGGGGTGGGTACAGGCGGGCAGGTACGAGGCAGGTGCAGGTACAGGGGGCGGGTACAGGGGCGGGTATGGGAGGGCGGGTATGAGGTGGGTATAGGGGTGGGTATGGGAGGGTGGTTACAAGGCAGGTGCAGGTACAGGGGTGGGTAGAGGGGACGGGTACAAGGCAGGTGCAGGTACAGGGGGCGGGTACAGGGGCGGGGTGGGTATGGGAGGGCGGGTACGAGGCGGGTATAGGGGGTGGGTACGGGGGTGGGTACGAGGCAGGTGCAGGTATGGGGGGGCGGGTATGGGAGGGCAAGTACAAGGCAGGTATAGGGGATGGGTACAGGGGGGCGGGTACGAGGCAGGTGCGGGTACGGGAGTGCAGGTATAGGGGTAGGGGGAAGATTTGGAGGGGGACCTGGGGGGGTTGGATAAGAAGTGACCCCCACCTAGTGCTAACCTCCCCTTCCTCCCACTGCCCGCAGGCGCTGCTGACCCAGAACTGGTGGGGCGAGATGGAAAGGTCCACGCCCGTCTGGAAACTCCTCCTCACCTTCTTCTGCCCCCCTCTCATCTTCACCAACCTCATCACCTTCAGGTGGGTGCTGGGGGGCCCCAGGGAGGGGGTCAGCTACATAAGGGGGCACTGGGGGAAACTCGCAGTGCCACGGTCCCTGGCTAGGGGCATTGCTGTGGGGAAGCTTGCAGCACTGAGGACCCAGACTCAGTCTCTCTCTCTCTCTCTCTCTCCACCCCCACCCCCACCCCCCAGGGCAATGGAGGAGGATCTGCAGCAGGAGAAGCCCCACACCCCGGAGCTGGAGAACCTGGACGCCGATGGGAAATGCCCCGTGGAGGAGCTCCTCACGGGGTAAGGGGGGGCAGCCCAGCGGGGAGGGGGCTGGGGTGACCCATACATTGGATCCCATGGTGCTGAGGGGTCCTGCCCTTGTCCCCTCCCAGATCAGAGCAGACCCGCTCCAGGTCCTACACTTCCACCAGCACACACCCAGGTTGGCACATACCCACTTGCAGCTACACACACAGATGTTGTGATCAGGCTCAGCTAAGGCCCCTCCCAGTTCCTGAGGCACACCCCCCCCCGGAGGGGTAAACCCAAAGTGATCCCGTCTTGCACTGCACAGTGTAAGCTCCTGAAATTCGCCCCCTCGCTTAATGTGGAGAGAGATATGCACAGCTTCCTGCCCCCTGTGATCATTTCCACACACTAGGTTTAGACAGAACAAAAACCGGTTTATTAACTACAAAAGATTCTAGGGGATAGGAAACAGATCAGAGCAGATTATGCAGCAAATAAACAAAACCGCAAACTGAGCTTAACACGCTAGATAGACAGGAGATGAATGAACAAATTCTCACCCGGAGCGATAAACAGGCTGGCAGATTCTGATGGCACAAGCTGCCTTGGTTTCCCCAAGTTTTCATACACAAGCTAGAAATCCTCTAGCCTGGGACCTGCACTTCCCCCAGTTCAGTCCTTGCCCCTCAGGTGTTTCCAGGTGTTACAAGGAGAGTGAGGTCCCCCCGTGATGTCATTGTCCCCCTTTGATACCTTCTCCCCACTTGCTGGAAAACTCTCTTGCTGTGAGCCAGGTCAAACAGTTCCCATTGTGTCGGAGAGGTTTCTAGCGTACCCAGTTCCTGGGGTAACTCTTGTGCGTGTGGCTTTTTCCTCAATGAGCCATTAGCATTGGTTGGCCTTTTTACTGTCATACCGGAAAGGAGGCTTGTGGGTGTCCCCAACCTTGAGACATGTTTCAGTAACACAGACACTTAGTGTCACGGAGTGTGGGAGAGTCGGGGCTCTGCACCCCGCACTTCCTGCGATTCACCGTCACTCTCAGCCGGCCAGTAACACAGAAGGTTTATTAGCCGACAGGAACACAGCCCAAAACCAGAGCTTGTAGGTATAGAGACCAGGACCCCTCAGTCAGGTCCCAGCCAGCTCCAAATTGAAACTCCCTCCAGCCCCTCCTCGGGCCTTTGTCTCTCCTCCGGGGCCCATCCCCCCACCTAGATACGTAAGAAATGCCTAGGGGAAACTGAGGCACCTCCACAGTATTCAGAGAAAACATTAAGAACATTCCCGCTTCGTAGCACTTAGTAAACTTCATAACTTCTCATGCAACAACAGCACACACCACACAACGAGATATTAATGTCCAGCAGATTGAGACTTTTCGAATGATACCTCACCAGGCAGATTTGGCAAAAAACACATCCTCATTCCATGACTGTGGTGAATATTGGGGGGCCAAGGTGTGATGGAGCGGGGGGGGCGGATTGACCAAGAATGTTGCGGGGGAGTTTTACTGGGACCGTCGGCATGGGGGATGGGATAGCAGGGGGTAGCTGCATTGGAGGGGTGATACCTGAGCATGTAACCTGAGCCGGGGTGGGGGGGGTTGGGGCCAGGTGACACCTTTTGCCCGGGAAGCAATTGGTCCTGCTTTGAGCAGGGGGTTGGACTAGATACCTCCTGAGGTCCCTTCCAACCCTGATCTTCTATGATTCTCTGAAAGGCTGGAGGAGGAGCCGGGGGGGGGAGAGGGGAGGAGTCGGCTGCAGGGGGTCTTGAGTTGGGAATGGACTGGGGAAACGGAGGGAACCCCAAGGCTGCGGTCTAAGCTCCCTGCCCCCCAGAAGGATCTATCTGAGGGGTCCTGGTTGTACCAACAAGCTCTGTTTGGGACCGTGTTCCTGTCGTCCAATAAACCTTCCATTTTACTGGCTGGCTGAGAGTCACGGTGAATCGCAGGAAGAGGGGGGTGCAGGGCCCTGACTCCCCCACACTTCGTGACACAGGGTGTCACCGCCCCCATGCTGAGATCTGACCCCCCCACCCTGCAGCTCAGAGACCTCCCCATGACTGAACCCCTGATGCTGAGATCTAACCACCCCTGCGAGCCAGAGCCCCCACCATGTCCATGGCCCCCCCATGCTGAGATCTGACCCCCCCCACAAGTCAGAGCCCCGCCATGCTGAGATCTGATCCTGCTCCCCGCAGTTCGGCGTCCTCGCTGAGCTCCCCCCGGCGGCCAGGCCGGGCCTGGCTCTGGTGCTGGCGCCAGTTCTGGAAGGCGCCGGTGACAGCCTTCCTGGGCAACGTGGTGATGTACCTGCTCTTCCTGCTGCTCTTCTCCTACGTGCTGCTGCTGGACTTCGCGCCCCCCCCGCCCGAGGGCCCCCGCACTGCCGAGATCTTGCTCTACGCCTGGGTCTTCACCTTGCTGTGCGAGGAGCTGCGCCAGAGCTACTTCACCGGGCACCGGACGCTGGCCCAGCGCGCCCGCGCCTACCTGCAGGACCCCTGGAACCAGTTCGACCTCACCGCCCTGGGGCTCTTCCTGCTGGGGGCTGTCTGCCGGTGAGACCCCCATAGGGCCTGGGTGAGGCCCCCAGCCACCCGTCCCCCCATGCCCCTGCCTGGGCACGGTGCCCCCAGCCCCTGGCACCTGCAGCCTCCCATCTCCCCCTCCCTCTGCCTGGGCACGGTGCCCCCAGCCCCTGGCACCCGCAGCCTCCCATCTCCCCCTCCCCCTGCCTGGGCACAGTGCCCCCAGCTCCTGGCACCCGCAGCCTCCCATCTCCCCCTCCCCCTGCCTGGGCACAGTGCCCCCAGCTCCTGGCACCCACAGCCACCCATCCCCCCATGCCCCTTTCCTGGGCACAGTGCCCCCAGCCCCTGGCACCCGCAGCCTCCCATCTCCCCCTCCCCCTGCCTGGGCACAGTGCCCCCAGCCCCTGGCACCTGCAGCCTCCCATCTCCCCCTCCACCTGCCTGGGCACAGTGCCCCCAGCTCCTGGCACCCACAGCCTCCTGTCTCCGCCTCCCCCTGCCTGGGCACGGTGCCCCCATCCCCTGGCACCTGCAGCCTCCCATCTCCCCCTCCCCCTGCCTGGGCACGGTGCCCCCAGCTCCTGGCACCCGCAGCCTCCCGTCTCCCCCTCACTCAGCACCCCCAGGGGCCTGGCACCCACAGCCTCCCGTCCCCCCCTCGCTCAGCACCCCCATGGGCCTGGCACCCTCAGCCTCCCGTCCCCCCCTCTCTCATCACCCCCATGGGCCTGGCACCCACAGCCTCCTGTCTCCCCCTCCCCCTGCCTGGGCACGGTGCCCCCAGCCCCTGGCACCCGCAGCCTCCCATCCCTGCCCAGCATGGTGCCTCCCCCCCACCCCTGTTGCCCCCATCCCACCAGCCATGGCTCTGTACCTCCCCCCCCCCGGCACAGAGTCACACCTCATGGCCCCAGCTGTGAGTGGGGAGGGTGTTGGGTCCCCCTGACCCATCCCCCACCTCAGCCCAGAATCACCTCCCAACTGAGCTGGGGTCCCTGGCTATGGTTTGGGGAGGGGATGCTGTGTTGGGGGGGTTGGACCCCTGCTCAACCCCTCCCCCCTGCACAGGATGTTTCAAGGGACCTACCCGTCGGGGCGCACCGTGCTCTGCCTGGACTTCATGGTCTTCACCCTGCGTCTCATCCACATCTTCGCCGTCAACAAACAGCTGGGCCCCAAGATGATCATCGTGGGCAAGATGGTGAGTGGGGGACTGAAGGGGCCGATGGAGGGATGGAAAAGGGGGGGGGCCGGGTGGGAAGGGGCGTGGAGGTGTGGTTTGGGGGGATTCTTGTGTTGAGGGGGGCGGTGGAGGGCTCTGACCAGGAAGGGGGGGTTCATAGGGATTATGGGGGCAGTGGAGGGGCTCTGGCCAGGAGGGGGATGTGGGGGCCCCATGGGGGGCTGTGGGGGGCAGTGCAGGGGCTCTGACCAGGAGGGGGATATGGGGGCCCCATGGGGGGTTGTGGGGGGCAGTGAGGGATCTGACCAGGAGGGGGATGTGGGGGCCCCATGGGGGATTGTGGGGGGCAGTGAGGGACCTGACCAGGAGGGGGATGTGGGGGCCTCGTGGGGGTTATGGAGAGCAGTGAGGGATCTGACCAGGAGGGGGATGTGGGGGCAGTGGGGAGTCTGACCAGGAAGGGGATGTGGGAGTTATGGGAGCAGTGCGGGGTCTGACCAGGTGGGGGCCAGTGGAGGGTTGGGTGGACCCATCCCAGATGCTCATGCTCCCCCCCCCCAACAGATGAAGGACGTCTTCCTCTTCCTCTTCTTCCTGGCCGTCTGGCTGGTGGCCTACGGGGTGACGACCGAGGGGCTGCTGCACCCCAGTGACCAGCGCCTGGCCTGGATCTTCCGCCGTGTCTTCTACCGGCCCTATCTGCAGATCTTCGGCCAGATCCAGCTCAACGAGATCGATGGTGCGGGGCACGGCTTCCCCCGGCCCCAGGGCGGGGACTGGCTGGCTCAGGGGGGTGGGGAATGGGACACGGGGCCTGTCCCCCCTAGGGGGCGCTGGCTCCCATCCGGCCCCGGGGTGGGGGCTGGCTGGCTCAGGGGGTGGGGAATGGGACACGGGGCCTGTCCCCCCTAGGGGGCGCTGGCTCCCATCCGGCCCCGGGGCGGGGGCTGGCTGGCTCAGGGGGTGGAGAATGGGACACGGGGCCTGTCCCCCCTAGGGGGCACTGGCTCCCATCTGGCCCCAGAGCGGGGGGTGGGCTGGCTCACAGATCTCAACCCCCCACCCCCAGCGGCGCTGATCACGGCGTCGAACTGCACGGACGACCCGGTGGCGATCCTGATGGAGGAGGCCACGCCCTGCACGAACACTTACGCCAACTGGCTGGTGCTGGTTCTCCTCGTCATCTTCCTCCTCGTCGCCAACATCCTGCTCCTCAACCTGCTCATCGCCATGTTCAGGTACCACCTGGTGGGCCCCGTGGGTGCGCGGTGAGTTGGTGAGTGTCCAAGGAGCAGGGTGCAGTGGGGCACATCTACCGTGCGTTAAGATATGTGCAAGGGGTCAAGTGAATGAGTGCGTGTGGCAAGCATGGAAGGTGCTGGGCACTAGTACAAGGAGAATGAGTGAATAGTGAGTTGATGTGCCAGTGCACTAGAATGTGTGGATGGAGAGTTGATGAGTGTGGAAGGCCTTGGTGCACTTGCGTGTTCAGCAGGTGAGCTGATAAGTGTGTGGGCCTGGTGCACTAGCATTTGCAGAGGGCAAGCTGACAAGCATGCAAGGCTTGGTACACGAGCACGTGCAGAAAGTGAGCTGACAATTGTGCAAGGCCCCAGTGCACTGGTGTTGCGGACAGTGAGCTGCCAAGTGTCTCAGGCCCTGGTGCACTAGCATGTACAGAGGGTGAGCTGCCAAGTGTGCAAGGCCCTGGTGCACGAGCACATACTAAGAGTGAGCTGATGAGCGTGTGAGCCCTGGTGCACTAGCATGTGCACAGGACATGCTGACAATTGTGCAAGGTGCCAATGCACACACATGTGCAGAGACAGAGCTGACCAGTGAGGCCCTTGTGCACTAGTGCATGGAGAGGGTGAGCTGAGGAACATGCAAGGCCCCAGTGCACTAGCACATGCAGAGGGTGTGCTGAGTGTGCAAAGCCCCAGTGTACTAGCACGTACAGAGGGCGAGTTAAGCGTGCGAGGGCCTGGTGGGGGCAGCCTAGTGTCCCTTTGCCCCCTGCCCGTCTGACATCCCCCTCCCCCCACCCCCCAGTTATACCTTTGCCAAGGTGCAGGGCAACAGCGACACCTACTGGAAGTCGCAGCGTTACAGCCTGATCCTGGAGTATCACAACCGGCCGGCCCTGGCCCCCCCCTTCATCATCATCAGCCACCTGCGCCAGCTGGTGCGCCACCGGGCCTGGGGGGGCTCTGCCAAGAGCCGCCACTTCGGTGAGTGGCTGGGGGGGGCTCCTTGCAGGGGTGGGGCAGGACCAGGGGCAGTGCTCTGGGGGCAGGGACATGGGTTTGGAGGGAGGGGGCAGTGCTGGGAGGGGTGAGGGGGGGCAGATCGGAGGGTCGCTCTGCGGATCTTTCAGGGGGGGTCACCAAGTTGATATGGGGCTGGAGCTGGCCCCTGCCCCTCTCCCCACACCTCGGGCCTGCTGGCCCCCACCTGCTTTTCATGTGTCTACCTCCACCTCCCCCCGCCCTGCCCGGATGCCTGGGTCCCCAGCGCGGGACCTGTCCCCGGAGGGGGACGCCCAGCTGCTCACCTGGGAGGCCGTGCAGAAGGAGAATCACCTGGTAGCCCTGGGCCGCCAGAAACGGGACAGCGACACCGAGCGGCTCCGGCGGACGTCTCAGAAGTGAGGGGGGCCGGGGGAGGCCTGGAAAAGAGGGGTGTATGGGGGTGCAGGGAGGAAGGGGTCAAGGGTGCATTGAGCAGCTGGGGTGTGTGGGGTTGGGGGTTCAGGGAGGGAACGGTGAATCTGGGGGTGGGGTGAGTATGGGGGGAGCATTGGAGTTGGGGGCCACCTGGAGATCAGGGGGAGAATCAGGGGGGCCCCCCAAGTGACCCCCCATCTCCTCCCCCATGCAGGGTAGACCAGGCCTTGAAGCAATTGGCAGAGGTCCGGGAGCAGGAGCGACGGCTCAAGACCCTGGAGACCCAGGTACAGGGTTGGGGGACACGTGGGGTACAAAGACAGGGAGATCTTGGGGGGGATAACAGATGGAGTGGGGGAATCAGGAGAGGTCGTGTGGGGGGTCAGGAGGGGCAAAGGGGGTGGCAGAGGGGGCCTGTAGGGTTCGGGGGAAGGGGGGGACGGCTGAGGTAGGGGAGTCAGGAAGGGTCATGTGCGGGGTCAGGAGGGGCAATGGGGGTGGCAGAGGGGGGCTGAGGGGTCCAGGGGAAGGGGGGGATGGCTGAGGTGGGGGAGTCAGGAGGGGTCGTGTGGGGGGTCAGGAGGGACAATGGGGGCAGCAGAGGGGGGCTGAAGGGTCCAGGGGAAGTGGGGGGGGACAGCTGAGGTGCGGGGGATCTGGGGTGAGGGGCTGCAGGGTCCTCAGCACCTGCCCCACTCCCCCCCCCCCAGATGGAGAAGTGCACCAGCGCCCTCTACTGGATGGTGGACACCCTGGCTCAGAGCGAGCTTGGGAAGAACCGCCCCGCCCCCCCCACACTCAAAACTGGTGAGTGACCCCCCCCATCCACATCCCTGCCCTAGTATCCCGCCCAGTGTCCCCTGCCCCCCAGCACTAACCACCCCCCATTGCCTTGGGTTCCCCTATAGGGTGCCCCCTCCCTCCCCCCTGCACTGCCCCTACTCTCCCCATGGGAACTCCCTTCCCTTGATCCCCAGTTGCTCCTCCCGCCCCAATAGTCCCTATGGGGCCCCTCCCCCAATGCTGGAGCATGGCCCCCCAGCTGTCCTCCCCCCTGCATGGAGTTCCCAGATTCCACCCCCTCCGCCCCCGAGAAACAGGCCAGAGCCAACTGGGGAGGGTGGGGTAATGAAGGAGTTTATTCCCCACCACACACACTGGGGCTGGCTGGTGGCTGTGGGGTGCTGCATGCCCCCCCCCATTTTGCCCTGGTATTTCAGCTGCCTGTCCTGAATCTATCTGTTGCCCCCAGACTGACCCCCCGACCCCAGCGAGTGAGGACATCAGCTGCGGAGAATGGACACCAAGCTTCAAGGCCAGGCATCCGGGCACCATGGACGCCCCCCCCTCCCCCCCGCCACTGTGTACCCAGGCAGCTGGGCACCATGGACTGTCCTGGGGGGCAGGAGTTCAGGAGACCCCTGCTGTGAACCCAGGTGTCCGGATGCCACAGACTCTTGGGGGGAGGCAGGGAAGGAAGAGAAATCTCAGGGCACCCACCCCCCCAGCGGGTCCCCCGTAACAAAGTTACCTTATGTTGCATGTGAGTCTTACTGTGCTACACTAATACTGTGTGTGCCTCAGTTTCCCTGTGTGCTGCACCAGTGCTTCGGTGGTGGGAATAGGGGTGTGGGAATTTGGCTGAGACCCTCGGGAGCCGGTGAGGTGGCTCCGGTGCCCTTTATAACCTGAGACCCAGGAGGGGGCTGCGACCTTTGCCTGGGAAGCGAGACAAAGACAAGGAGGAGGAGCAATGGGGGCGGGGGTTTCGGAGGTCAGGTCACTGGAAGCCCGCTTCAGGGTGGGGGGGCTGTGTAGCAGAGCGGGGCACTCACTGCCGCGGCGCCTCCTGCTGGTCAGTCCAGGAATTAGCATATCCAGCTCAGTGTGCCCTCCTCGGGCCGCTTTCTCCGTGTCCTTATCTGCCCCCTGCCGTGTCTTTATCTCCACCACGTGTATTTCAGTCCCCACATCCCTCCCAGCCCGCGGGGCCCCATCTCTGGAGCACCCACAGGGAAAAACTGGTGAGTGCTCTGCACCCACCGGCAGCTCCCTGCCCTGCCCCCCCCAGCTCACCTCCTCCCCTGAGCACACCGCTTCCCCCCCTAGCTCCCACCACTTCCCAATGCTAAACAGCTGTTTCACAGCAGCAAGCACTGGGAGGGAGGGGGAACGTGGCGCACTCGGGGAAGAGTCGGGGCCAGGGTGGGGATTTGGGGAAGGGGTCTGTCATGGAGTGTAGGGGAGTCAGGGCCCTGCACCCCCTCACTTCCTGCAATTCACCGAGACTCAGCCAGCCAGTAACACAGAAGGTTTATTAGCTGACAGGAACGCAGCCTAAAACAGAGCTTGTAGGTGCAGTGACCAGGACCCCTCAGTCAGGTCCCTCTTGCAGGTGGGGAGCCCAAACCTCATTCTGGCCTCCCTCCATTTCCCCAGCCAGCCCCAAACTGAAACCCCTCCAGCTGTCTCCTCCAGCACCCCCCTCCCGCTCCTCCTCCAGCCTTTGTCCAGATTCCCGGGAAGAAGGTGGCACCTGGGCCCAACCCCCTCTCTTGGGCTCAGGTCACCTGCTCCAGTATGGTCCCGCCAGTGAAGCCCCCCCTGCCCCGTATCTTATCCCCCATGCCGACAGTCCCAGTGAAACTCCCCCGCAGCATCCCCAGGTCAATCCGCCCCCCTCCCTGCTCCATCACGTCCTCCCCTTCCAGACTGAACTGAGCGGGGTCACTGACCCGTGACCTGGGGAAGTTCAGGCCCCCTCTCTGGGACAATGCGTCCGCTATCCTGTTGGCACTTCCCCGTCACATGGGCCACGTCCATGTCCTAACCCTGCAGGAGCAGGCTCCACCTCAGGAGCTTGGCCTTGGCTCCTTTCATCTGGTGCAGCCCGGTCGGGGGGAGCGGTCGGTGTACACGGTGAAGTGTCGCCCGAAGAGATAGGGCTGGAGTTTCTTCAGGGCCCGCACCACGGCCAGGCACTCCTTCTCGATGGCCGCGGAGTTCTGCTCCCGGGGTAACACCTTCTTGCTCAGGTACCCGATGGGGTGTCTCTCCCCCTTTTCACCATCCTGCATTAACGCCGCCCCCAGCCCCATGTCTGCAGCGTCGGGTTTGCCAGGACTAGGCCACTGACCAGAGACTCCTTCAGCGCCCAGAGATCCCTCTGGCACTGCTCTGTCCAGACCACCTCGTCTGGCTTCCCCTTCTTACACAGCTCAGCGATGGGGCGGCTATGGCGCTAAAGTGGGGCACAAATCTTTAATAGTACCCTGCCATCCCAACAAAGGCCTGGATCTGCTTTTTGGTGTGGGGAGCGGGCCAGTCTCTGATCCCCTCCACCTTGGCTGGTTCCGGCTTTAGGCGACTGCTCCCCACCCCGTGGCCCAGGTAGGACACTTCCGCCATCCACACTTTGCACTTCTCCGCTTTGATGGTCAGCCCAGCCCCCTGGAGTCGGTCCAGCACTTGTCTAACCTGGGACACGTGGTCCTCCCAGGTCTGGCTAAGGACACAGATGTCAGCAATGTGCGCCAGGGCCAAACCCTCCACCCCCCTCAGTAGCTGATCCACCAGGTGCTGGAAGGTGGCCGGCGCTCCCTTGAGGCCGAAAGGCAGGGCCAGGAACTCATAGCGCCCCAGGGGGTGATAAAGGCTGATTTCAGCCGGGCCTCTGCACCCAGTGGCACTTGCCAGCAGCCCTTTGTAAGGTCCACGGTGGTAAGGTACCGAGCTCCCCCCAGCTTGTCTGGGAGCTCGTCAGGCCCGGGCAGGGGGTAGGCATCAGACACGGTGATGGCATTGAGCTTCCGACAGTCCACACAGAACCGGATCGACCCATCCGTTTTGGGGACCAGCACCACCGGCGAGGCCCCAGGGCTGGCAGACGGCTGGATCACCCCCAAAGCCAGCATGTCCCTGACCTCTCTGTCCAGGTCCTGAGCAGTTTTCCCTCTGACGCGGAAGGGGGAGCATCCTGGGTGCGATCCTGTCTGCACCCGGTGGACAGTGAGATTAGAGCGTCCAGGCTGGGTGGAAAACAACTTGTCGGTACAGATGCAGCACCCCCCTGATCTCAGCTTGCTGGGCAGGGGTGAGCTGATCAAAGAGGGGGATTGTTTCCAGGGAGGAGCCAGCTGCTGTCTCAGGGAATAGATCTACTCAAGGGTCGTCTCCCTGCTCCTCCCAATGTCCACACACGGCCAACACCACATTCCCCCTGTCGTAATATGGTTTCATCATATTCACATGGTTCGACAGCTCCACCACATAATTCACCTCGTTTAGTTGCTTGACAACCTTGAAAGGGCCCTCCCGGGCGGCCTGTAGTTTGTTTTTCCTCACGGGGATGAGAACCATCACCTGGTCCCCGGTGGCGTAGGCGCGGGCCCGCACCGTGCGGTCATACCAGGCCTTCTGCTTCCTCTGAGCTCTGGCCAGATTCTCCTTGGCCAGGCCCATGAGCTCAGCAAGTCTCTCTCGGAAGGTCAGGACATACTCCACCACTGACGCTCCATCGGGAGTGGCCTTCCCCTCCCATTCGTCTCTCATCCGGTCCAGGGGGCCCCTTACCCTCCGTCCATATAACAGTTCGAAAGGCGAGAACCCGGTTGACTCCTGGGGCACCTCCCTGTACGCGAACAGCAGGTGCGGTAAGTATTTGTCCATAAAGGTTTTCAGGATCATCTTCAGCGATCCGTTGAATCTCTCCAGCCTATTGGACTGATAAACTGAGGCCCAGTTGTGCCGGACCCCACATTTCTCCCACAAGCACCAGAGCAAGGCCGACATGAAGTTGGACCCTTGGTCTGTCAAGACTTCCTTGGGGAACCCCACTCGGCTGAAAATGGTCAGGAGCGCATCTGCCATGGGTGTCTGCTTTGGTAGAAGACAAGGCCGCTGACTTGGGGTAGCGGGTGGTGAAATCTACCACCACCAGGATATATTTCTTCCCCGACCAGGTCGTCTTGCTGAGAAGCCCCACTATGTCCATGGCCACCTTCTGGAAAGGCTCCTCTATGATGGGCCAAGGTCTCAAAGCCGCTTTCCCCTTGTCCCGGGCCTTCCCCACCCTCTGACAGGGGTCGCAGGATCGGCAATACCGCCGGACAGTGGTAAAGACCCCAGGCCAGTAAAAGTTCTGTACAGCCTCTGCCGGGTGCGCCGGATTCCCTGGTGCCCTGCGAGAGGGATGTCATGGGCCAGGTACAGGAGCTTGCGGCGATACTTCTGGGAGACCACCAGCTGCCTCCGGATCCCCCACGACTCCACTTCCCCTGGGGGAGCCCATTCTTGGTTCAGGAACCCCTTCTCCCACAGGAACCTCTCCTGGCAACCTCTCCCCATGGTCTGTACCACCTTGAGGTTGGCCAGGTCCCTGAGCTTCTGCAAGGAGGGATGTTTTTTGCAACTCGGCCTGGAACTCAGCGGCTGGGGACAGGATGGGGACCTGCTCCCTCTCGCCGGCTGGGTCTGGAGCCGCAGCCCCTCTGAGCCTTGTCCCTGGGCGCTCCCTCCCTACCGGGGTAGGGTCCTGCGCCTCCAGTGAGGTATCCTCCCCAAGGTCAGGGCGTAGTACCCTTTGCCGGCTCTAGCTATGGGTCATGACTACGGCGTTCTGGGGGTTGCCTGGCCAATCCTCTAGGTCACCCCCCATCAACACCTAAGTGGGCAAATGGTAGTGAACCCCCACGTAATTGGGGCAATCCTTGGCTCCCCATTTCAGATGTACCCTTGCCACAGGCACCTTGAATGGTGTCCCACCGACACCCATCAGGGTCAGGTAGGTATTGGGCACCACCCGATCTGGGGCCACCAGCTCGGGCTGGGCCAGGGTCACCTCAGTGCCCGTGTCCCAGTATCCATTGACCTTCCTCCCATCCACCTCCAGTGGAACAAGGCACTTGCTCCGCAGCGCCAGCCCCGTGGCCACCCTGTAACCTGAGAACCCTGAGTCCGGAGCAGCCAGCCCTCCAGAGGAGCTGGTCTGGGCTCTCCTCCCTCCTGAGCAGTGGGTAAGCTGCCAGCCCCTCTTCCGGCTGGGTCCCTGCCCATTTAACCCTGTGTGGGTTCGGTCTGCTCAGTCTGTCCTTGAGCCTGGGGCACTGGGTCCATATGTGGCCTCTCTGCCCACAATAATAAGTCACATCACACTGGTCCCCTTGAGCCGGGTGGTTGTTCCTGAGGCCAGTTGTTCCCCTTGGGAGGGTGTTCTCACATTCCCCCTTTGGGGGGCCCCAGGGTGACTCTCTCTGCATTATGGCGGGCGTGTTCCTTTGGGACTCCTCCCTGCCGACCCCAGGACTTCACGAACTCGTTGGCCAGCCGCCCTGCGTGTCGCCGGTTCTCTGGCGTTTTGTCCCCCAACCACCTCCTCAGGTTGGCTGGGCAGTGCTCACACAGGTGCTCCAGTACCATCAGTTGAACCACGTCCTCCTTCGTCCGGGCCCCATCTGCCCACTTGTGGACGTATCCCCCATTCGATGGATCAGTCCCAGATAAGTGTCCTCAGGGGCTTTATGCTGACTCTGGAACTTTTCCCGGTACACCTCAGGTGTCAGCCCGAACCCACGGAGCAGGGCCTTTTTGAGCAGTTCATCGTCCTCTGCCTCTACCCCTTACATTCAGCTGTACAGCCCCACGGCTCTGGGGTCCAGTAAGGGGGTGAGGAACCGGAGCCTGTCGGCAGGGTCAACCCTGTGCAGTCTGCAGGCCGCCTCAAAGGCCATCAGGAATTCATCTATGTCCTCCCCTTCCTTCCACTGGGCCAGGATACACTGATCAAAGCTCCAAACAGGCCTGGGTCCCCCCCTCACTCGCCACAGCAGGGGGCTCTCTGCTCCTCTGCCTGGCCAAATCCAGTTGATTCTGCTGCTGTTTCTCCTCATCCTCCAGTTCATGCCGCCTCAGCTCCTGCTCTTTCGGTTTTATCTCCCTCTCCCATTCCAGCCGCCTCAGCTCCAGTGCTGGGGAGCTTGGTCGTGAGGATCCTCTGCTGGCTGCAGGGGTCACGGTGTCCCCAGGTTTCACCTGGCTCCTTCCAGCCCCCTCCGCATCCCAGCCATAGATTGGAGGGGCCTTGGAGTGTCCTTGGCATCAGTCTGACCCCTCCCAACCAGGACAGACACTCAGAGATGGGGATCGAATCCTCCTTCTCCAGCTGGGCAATCAGCTGTGCTTTGGTGAGTTTCCCAATGTGCAGCCTCCTCTGCTTGCTCAGCTCAACCAGCTCCCTCTTAAGGCGATGGTTATACATCTCCCCGCTGGTCCCAAGTTGTTGTGGACTCGCAGGCCTGGGTGCTCTCAGCTCCCCCCAGTTTCCAGGAAGAGCCCCGACTGTGCAGCCCTTCTCCAGGTCACCACCTCTTTCCCAGGGTCAAGCCGCAGACTCCTCCACCCCTGGAACTGCTCACCAGGGGGACCCCAGTTCCTGCAACAGTCCTTCTCGCTGGTCACCTGCTCCCAGGGGTTAAGCCTCGCTCCTCTGCCCCCCGAAACCGCCTCTCTGAACCTTCAGTACGCCTGGTCCTCGTCAATCCCCCTTCATTTTACTGCTCCCCAGTCACTCACTGCAGGAAGCGCCATCCCCGGGGTGCAGTACATCCCACGGCTGACACCAGTTGTCATGGAGCGTGGGAGAGTCAGGGCCCTGCACCCCCAACTTCCTGCGATTCCCAGGACTCTCAGCCGGCCAGTAACACAGAAGGTTTATTAGCCGACAGGAAAACAGCCCAAAACAGAGCTTGTAGGTACAGAGAACAGGACCCCTCAGTCAGGTCCATCTTGAGGGACAGGTAGTTTAGACTCTGGCCCCAGGTCTCCCTCCACTTCCCCAGCCAGCCCCAAACTGAAACCCCATCCAGCCTTCTCCCCCCTCCAGCCGTTGTCCAGTGTCCCGGACAGAAGGTGTCACCTGGCCCCAGCCCCCGGGCTCAGGTCACCTGCTCCGGTATCGTCCCCCCAGTGACACCCCCCCCGACATCCCGTCCCCCACACCGACAGTCCCAGTGAAACTCCCCCGCAGCATCCCTAGGTCAATCCGCCCCCCTCCCTGCGCCCTCACACCTGTACCCTTAAAACCTGCCCCCAGGACTCCCATCCTCCAGGGGGCCCGGGCCCCTTTTGGGGGAGGGGTACGTAGGGTGTTGTGGGAGGCTCCGCCCCCGTCTGAGGAGCCCCGCCCCCTCCCCGGCCTAGGAAACAAAATGCCCCGGAACCCGCGGCGCGGGGCCCCACGCGCGGCGCCGGGCGGAAGTGGCGGTTGCGCCCGCGGCCGCCGGAAGTGTCGCTCCGCCGGAAGTTCCCGAGGTCTTTGAGACGGTCCCTAGCCGGGGATCCCTACGGCCCCTCCCCCCCCGTGGTTCCCCTGGAAATAGGGGCCCCCCCTTCCCGCGTGCGGTTAGGGGCCACTTCCGGGGGGCCGTTTCCTGGGCGGGGGGCACAGCCTAGGTGGGGCAAAGGGGGACGCAGCCTGGGAGGGGCGATGGGGGGCGCAGTTCGGGGGGCTGGGGGAGGGGGCGATGGGGGGGTGCAGTCCGGGGAGGGGGTGATGGGGGGCGCAGTTTGGGGGAATGGGGGAGAGGGCGATGGGGGGGTGCAGTTTGGGGGGGTGATGGGCGCAGTTTGGGGGGCTGGGGGAGGGGGCGACGGGGGGGTGCAGTTTGGGGGGCGATGGGGGGTGCAGTCCGGGGAGGGGGTGATGGGGTGATGGGGGGCGCAGTTTGGGGGGCTGGGGGAGGGGGCGACGGGGGGTGCAGTCCGGGGAGGGGGCGATGGGGGGTGCAGTTTGGGGGGCGATGGGGGGTGCAGTTCAGGGGACTGGGGGAGGGGTCGATGGGGGGTGTAGTCCGGGGAGGGGTCGATGGGGGGGCGTAGCCAGGTGGGGGCAGCTGATTGTGACTCCCCCCCCGTGTCTCGTGCCCAGGCGCTGTCGCCATGGACTGCTTGCTGGTGAGCCGGGACGGGCAGCACGAGCCCCTGGCCCTGCCCGACGGGGTCCCCGTGGTGCTGGGCCGGGGGCCCCGCACCCGCGTGGCGGATAAGAAGTGCTCCCGGAAGCAAGGTGGGAACCGGTGGGGCCCCCCCCAACCAGCTCCCCTGACCAGCCACCCCCAGGGGCTCTGCGCTCAGGACCCTTTGCCAGAATGGGGCCCTGCCTGCGTCACTGGGCTGGGGGGGGCGAAAGGGAGGCTCCAATTTCCCCTTCACTCATTTCTCTTCCCCCCCCCGCCCCTCGTTTCTTGCAGTGGAGTTACTGGCTGACTACAAACACCGGGCTGTGAGAGTCACCCAGGTGAGGGGGAAGCTGTGTGGGGGTCGGGTATACAGGGACCCCTCGCCCAGTGCTGAGATGTAGCCCCTCTGGGGTGGGGCGCAGGGGGCTGGTTCTCCAGGGACCCCTTGTCTGGCACTGGGACGCGGCCCCTCTGGGGTGGGGCCTGGGTATCTGGGGACCCCTCGCTGGGCACTGAGATGCAGCCCCCCCAGGGTGGGACTCTGGGGATTCTCTAGGGACCCCTTTCCCAGCATGGGGGCTAGTTCTCTAGGGACCCCTCTCCCGGCACCAAGATGCAGCCCCCCCGGGTGGGGTCCTGGGGTGGTTCTTGGGGGACCCCTCTCCTGCGCTCAGCCCCCCCATTTTGCAGCGGGGCGTGAATCCTACGTCGGTGGAGGAGCTGCAGCTGCAGCCAGGTGACAGCAGCACGCTGCAGGAGGGGCAGACGCTGTGGCTGGTGAATGGGCGCTACCCCTACACCCTGCGCTTCCTGCCCACCCCCCGCCGGAGCCTACTGGACTTCTTCAGCCCCAAGCGCCATCCGCTGGCTGAGGGCGAGGAGGAGCGGCCCCCCAAGAGGCCGAAGGCTCCCAGCCCCTCCGAGGAGGAGGAGGACGCTGCCGTGGCCGTGAAGCTGCACCAGCTGCAGGAGACAGCAGCCAGTGCTGAGCAGGCAAAGGGTGGGGCATCCCACCTGCCCCAGGGGAGGTCTTTGGGGCTGCCCCCCCACCCCAGGGACTCCTGGGAGGAGCATGGCAAGCTGCTGGTCTTCACCAAGGAGGGTGTGGTGCCCAGTGCCAAGGTACCTGGCTGGCAGGAGTTAGCCTGGGGAACTACCCACCACTGTCTGGGGCAGCCGAGCCCAGAGCAGGAGGGTCCATTGCGCTGATGGGGGGCGGATGGGTCCATTGCTGTAATGGGGGGTTAGCAAAGGGTCTGTTGGGGGTGGTGGCAAGGCATTGGGAGGGTCCATTGCTCTGATGTGGGGGGGAGTGAATGGATCCATTGCTGTGACGGGGAGGTGGCAGGTGGGTCCATTGCCGTGATGGGGGGACGGATGGGTCCATTGCTCTGACGGGGGGGCGGGGCGCCTCGCTGTCTCTGCAGGTCGCTGGGTTTGACTTGGATGGAACCGTCATCACGACTAAGTCTGGGAAAGTTTTTCCCACCAGCCCCGATGACTGGAGGTGAGTGCAGGGGCTGCGGGTCGCGAGTGAGGGGCACCGGCAGGGCTGGGGGAAGCCCAGGGCCGGGCTAGCAGGGGTTGCGGGTTGGGAGTGAGGGGCACCAACAGGGCTGGGGAATTGGGGGTGTTTTGGGGTAACCCTTGTGTCTCTCCCTAGGATTTTGTACCCTGAGGTTCCCCGGAAGCTGAAGCAGCTGCAGAACGAGGGGTACAAGGTTTGTTCTCCCCCCTTCCCCTGGGTCCCCCCCACTCTGACCAGTTCCCTGATGTCCCATGTGTCATGTCTCTCCCCCCCCCCCCAGATCGTGGTCTTCACCAACCAGCTGGGGATCAGCCGGGGGCGCGTGCGCCCTGAGGTCTTCAAGGCAAAGGCGGAGGCCGTGGTGGAGAGACTGGGAGTTCCCGTGCAGGTAGGGGGGCTGCGAGCACCGAATCCTGGGGCCCCAGGGGGCTGGGGGTGGGGGAAAATCTCTAAGCAGGGCCGGGGACATCCCCCACCCAGCCCCTGTGGAGGGCCCCCCTCACCTGCCCCCTCCCATGCCCTGAATGACACCCCCTCCATGGGGAAGGGTGACAGGTGAGGGCTTCATTCCCATCTCAGGAGGTGTCCCCCAGAGTTGGGATGGGGGGAGCGGTGGGGGGGTGTCCATGCCTGTCCCAGGATGTGACCCCCCCCATTCTGCCCCCCAGGTGTTCGTGGCGACTGGAACCGGGATCTACCGTAAACCCCTGCTGGGCATGTGGGAGTACCTGTGTGAGAAGGTGTGGGGGGGCAGTGGGGAGCGGCAGGCCCGCCGCCAGGGGTGGGCCAAGAGGGTAATTGCCCAGGGGCCCCTTGCAGCGCAGCAGAGCTAATGCTCCCGGATGCGGCTGGAACCGACCCATGGCCCCTGGTGCCCCCGCCCCAAGTACCAACTCCACAGCTCCCATTGGCCGGGAACTGCGGCCAATGGGAGCTGCAGGATGGTGCCTGCAGCACCCTGCCTAGGAGCCGTTGCCAGAGCTGGGTGTGCCGGTCGGGAGCCGCCCGAGGTAAGCACTGTCGCCCTGACCCCTAACTCCCTGCCCCAGCCAGAGCCTGCCCCCTGCACCCAAACTGCCTTCCGGAGCCTGACCCCCTGCCCCAGCCTGGGGAAAGTGAGTGAGGGTGGGGGAGAGTGTGCAGGGGTGTGGTCTCTGGGAAGGGGGCGTGGTCAGGGGCGGGCCAGGGTGTTTGGGTTTGCGGGATCAGATGGTTGGCAGCCCTGCCAGGCGGGCATGGGGGGGAGCCTGGCGAGCCCCCTGGGCCCCCGCGGGCGCAGATGCCGCCCAGCCTGAATGTCAGGTGGGCACGGCTGTGGGTGCGTGAGGACCTGCAATTACTGTCGGCGGGCAGGGGGCGTGGCCTCGGCCAGCCCCCCCTTTCTCCCCACATGTCTGACCCTCCCCCCTCCAGGGGAACGGCGCCGTGTCTGTGGCCCTGCAGCGCAGTCTCTACGTGGGAGGTGAGTGAGGGTCTGCGGGGGAGGGGCAGCACTTTGTTGGGGGGTGGGCGCTGTCTCTCGGGGGTCCAGCCCTGGGCCCCGCTGCCTCCTGGACCCGCACCGCTGAGCCTGCAGCGCTTGGGTCTGCGTGGGCCCCTATATCCCCTCCCCACTGCCCAGCCCCCCTTCCAGCTGGGCCTCATATCCCCTCCCCCACAGCTGCCTCCCTACATCACCTGGCACAGTCCCCCCCTCCCCCCTTTGTCCTTGGGTTCGGCCACCTGGGCCGACCCGGCTGCTTACAAGCTGGGGGGGGGGCTCCCGGGCACCAGTTGCTGGGTCCCCCATCTCCAGGCCTTCGTTGGGGTCCTGGCTGCTGGGCGAGGTCACACTTGGTCCCCTGCAACAACAACCCTCCTCTGCTGCCCCATTCCACACCCAGTGCACAGGGAAACTGAGGCACAGTGTTTATGCACAACACTAAGACAATCCCCTGCTTTGTCACACTCCCCTCTCTCCACCTGGGGGTGGTGGCGGGGGGTTTTCCACTGTCAGCCCCGGGACTTGGCCATGGGGGGCTGCGTGGGGCAGCAGAGCTGATCTCCCCTCTAACCCCCCCCCCACGTTCTCTTTCAGATGCGGCCGGGCGTCCCCCCAATTGGGCTCCTGGGCACAAGAAGAAGGATTTCTCCTGCAGCGACCGCCTGGTACCCCCTGCTGGCCCCCGAGCTCCCTGCCACCCTCTCAAACCCCTCTGCTCCTCCCACCCCCTCATCACCCCAGCTCCCCCCCCCACTGCTGGCCCCCAGCTCCCTGCCACACTCTCAAACCCCTCTGCTCCTCCCACCCCCTCATCACCCCAGCTCCCCCCCCACTGCTGGCCCCCCAGCTCCCTGCCACACTCTCAAACCCCTCTGCTCCTCCCACCCCCTCATCACCCCAGCTCCCTGCCACACTTCCAACCCCCTCTGTTCCTCCCGTCCCCTGCTGGCCCCCTGCCACAACCTCATCCCCCCCAGTCCCTGCCCCACTCCCCAACCAGCCCCCATCTCACCACTGCTCTCCTAACCCCCCCCGTCCCCCCTGACGATCTCTCTTGTCCTCCCAGTTTGCCCTGAACGCCGGGTTGCCGTTCTACACCCCTGAGGAGTTTTTCCTGGGCTGGGCGTCCGCCCCCTTCCAGCTGCCCCACTTTGACCCGGTGAGTGCCCTCCCCCCCAGCTGCCCCCCACCCTGGGCCCTGATCACATCCCAGGTGCCCTCCCGGGGGCTCCCCTCCCCCTGCTGCTGGGTCTGTCTAACCCCCCCCCCCGCCCTGATCTCTCCCTGCAGCGGGAGCTGGATCCACACGGGCGCCTCTATGACCCCCCTGACGCTCCCCTGGTGTCCCCCACACCGGAGCTGGTGGTGGCTGTGGGCTTCCCTGCAGGTGAGTCAGATGTCCCCCCGTGCCCCTGACCCCCCTCCCTGCCCCCCAGCACTGACTTCTCTCCCTCCCCCCGCAGCAGGCAAGTCAACCTTCCTGAAGAGCCAGCTGGTGCCAGCGGGCTACGCCTATGCCAACCGGGTAAGGGGGGCTGGGGGGCTGCACCCCTCCCTGCTGGCAGGGGCTGGGCTCCCCCCATTAACCTCCCCCCTTCCCCCCAGGACACACTGGGCTCCTGGCAGAAGTGTGTGGCGTTGGTGGCACTGGCACTGCGCGAGGGGAAGAGTGCAGCTGTGGACAACACCAACCCAGACCCCGAGTCACGCCGCAGGTAGGGGGGCCCCCACTGGGGACGGTGGGGGAGAACTACTGTCTTCCTCTCCCCCAACTCTTCTGCCTCCCTTTCAGGTACATTGAATGTGCCCAGGACGCCGGGGTCCCCTGCCGCTGCTTCCTCTTCACTGCTACCCTGGAGCAGGCCAAACACAACAACCGGGTGAGCCGGGGCCCAGTCCCTGCCCTGGGGCCAGAGGGGAGCTGGTGCCCCCTAGAGGGGACAGGCCCCAGGCCCCATTCCCTGCCCCTCAGCCAGCCAGTCCCTGCCCTGGGGCCCCAGGGGAACTGGCGCCCCCTAGAAGGGACAGGCCCCAGGCCCCATTTCCTGCCCCTCTGTGACAGCTCATTTCTGGTTCCAGTTCCGGGATCTGACGGCCACGGGTCACGTCTCTGTCACGGACATTGTGCTAAACAGCTACAAGTGAGTGTGGGGGCGGGAGGGCCCTGTGGGGGGGGGGGGAAGAGAATCTGCCTGTTAACCCCCTGCCTCTCTTCTCCCCCCCCCCCCCCCAGGAGTAAGTTTGTGGAGCCATCGCTGAGCGAGGGCTTTGCCCAGATCCTGCGAGTTCACTTTGTGCCTTGCTTCACCGACGCCCACGAGGAGGCGCTCTACCGCCAATTCTCCGAGGGCTGAGCTGGGCCCCCAGGAAAGATGCAACTCAATAAAGCCGGAGCAGAGCAGAGGCCGTGCCTCCTGGTGTCTGTTCGGGGGGGACGGAGCCTGCCCCCCCTGGGAAAAGGACCTGTCTTATTAGAGAAGACAGAAGGGTGGGTGGGGGCAGGGGCACAGGGATTTCTCCTGCAGTAACCACCTAGTATCCCCCCCGCACTGCATCATGGGCAATGGCTTAGCAAGGCTGGCCCCCCAAGTGGGAGCTGGCACCGCTCCACCCTCTCAGCCCAGGATGGGCTTTGTGAGCATTTACCTGCCCCCTGACCTTTGGGGGTGGGGTTTCTATAGGGGCATGGCCTGAGTGCCAGCTGTGTGCACTCCCCCTGTGAGGGGGCGGAGCCTGGTGCTGGCCTGGGGGCATGGCCTGATTCTATGCCCCCCCTGCCTGCCCTGTAGCCACAGAGCATAATGGGTGAGGCTGTCTCTGCAGGTGTGAAAGGGGTAACACCAAATATGGGGCCGGGGGGTTGTGGAGCTGGGCTCTCCCCAGAGAGAAAAGGGGGGCAGGAAGCCAGGACTCCTGGTTTCCATCCCTGGAAAGGGGGTGGGGAGGTGCAGGTCAGTGAGCAGCCCGGCACCCCTGAGGGGCTAGTAAGGGAACAACCTGGCATGGGGGGGGAGTTGGGAAGGCGCTAGGTCCCCTGGATTCTCTCCCGGGGGGGGGGGGGGTACAGCACAGTCAGCAGAGGGGGCAAGGTGGTTTATTGACAGCTGCAGAGTCCCCCCCCTCCACAGGGGGCGCTGCTCTCAGATCAGGTCCATGAGGATGTCGTCTTCCATGACACTGGGTGGCTGCACCTGCTGCAGGCCAGGCTGGGGGCCTGGCCCCCGGGGCCCCGGGGGCATCAGCATCTGACCTGGGGAGAGGAGACACTGAGGTGGGGGGGCACGCTGGGGTTCTGGGGGCCCCTCACCTGGTGCTGGGACAGGATGGGGTGGGCCTGCATACACAGAGACCCCCTCACCCGGTGCTAGATTGGGGGGGGCTGTTCAGACCCCACTCCCCCCTTACCTGGCAGTGGGGGCCGGGGGGCCATCTGGCCCGGCCATTGCTGCCCAGGTGCCTGGTGCATAAGTGGCTGGCCAGGGAGCTGCAGCGGCTGCTGCCCCATAGCTTGCCCCATGGCCTGATGGGGCAGCAGCCCCTGGGATGCCTGCTGCAGGTGGTGCAAAGGCTGCTGGGCCTGCGGGACTCCAGGCTGGGGCTATGAACAAACCAGAGAGAGGAGTTGTGATGAGGGAGCTGACACCCCACCCCCCACCCCATCCCTCCCCACACCCATCCACTGTAGGGGAGCCTCAAGCCCCCGCCCCCACCAGGAAGGGTTACCCCTGCAGCAGGAGATACGGGGGGACCTGGCTCCCGAGGTGGGATGCCGCCAGTATCAGTGGGCTGGGGGGGTTACTCACCGGCTGCTGGCTGAGCAGAAGGCTGCGGAGCTGGGGGTTGGCGCCTGGGTTCTGGGGTCGCAGGAGGGGCCCCCCCTGCGTGGGCTGCGGCCCAGCCTGGGGGGGGCCAGGGGCTGGGGGGGGCGGGGGGGCAGCTGGGGTCGCCTGCTGCTGCTGCGTGGCTGCTGCCTGCTGCTGCACCCGGAGCTGCAACTGAGAGCAGGGGGAGGGGTCAGCCAACTCCCAGCCCCCCCCATGGAGGCTGTGACTCCTCCCCCCTCCTGCCACACACTAGGGCTGAGCAACACCCCCCCCCCGGGTCCCATCCATGGGGAGAACCCCAGCGGGGCAGGGGTATGTGCTACAGGGAGGAACCACCCCCATCCATGGGGAGATCCCCCAGCGGGGGTGGGGTGTGCACTACAGGGAGGAACCCCCCCCAGGGTCCCATCCACGGGGAGATCCCCCAGCAGGGGGTGTGTGTGCGCGCTACAGGGAGCAACCCCCCCCCAGGGTCCCATCCACGGGGAGATCCCCCGGCGGGGGGGGGGTGCGCGCTACAGGGACGAAGCCCCCTCACCACACACACAGAAACTCACCAGACTTTGTTGCCGTTGCGGGTCGTCCATGATGGGAACTGGGGCCATGGCGGGACTCACCTGCTGGCCGGCCATCTGGGGAGATGGGACAGGTGAGTGGCAGCGTCGGGCTGCACCCCAAACCCCACTAGGACACAGGCTGTCAGCAGGCAGGACCCTCCTGCCCCCCAGGCCACCCGCCACACGACCAGCCACCCCCAACATGCCCGGCGGCCCCAGACAGCAGCCCCCCTAGCCCGGTATGCTGCCCCCCCTTACCTGCTGCTGCCCCCCCTGGGCCCCAGGCAGGGCCCCCGGCTGCTTGGCCAGGAAGGGCTGGGCGTTGGGCACTGGCGCGGAGCCCCCCAGCTGCTGGGGAGAGAGAGGAGAGAGGCTGCTGGGGGAGCAGGAGTGGGGATGGGTGGTCGGGGCACAGCTCCCAGCCTGGCCTTGAGAAGTTGGGGGGGCTGATCCAGGCCAGGATGTGTCTGGGGTCATGAGGGGGAGGGCGTCCTGCCAGGCCCTGGAAGGGGAGGGGACACTCCAGGCTGGGTGGGGGGACAGGGGTCAGAATTCAGGGGAAGGGTTGGAGTTTGGGGGTGGGGGTTCAGGGGGGTCGGGGTTCGGGGACAGGGCAAGGGGATAGGATTGAAGAACTGGGCAGGGGTGGGGTTCAGGGATGGGGGACAGGGGGGTCGGAGTTCGGGGACAGGGCAGGGTGAAGTTCAGGGGTTGGGTTTGGGGACATGGCAGGGGGACAGGATTGAGGAACCGGGCAGGGGGTCGGGGTTCATGGATGTGGGACGGGGATTGGGGTTCAGGGACAGGGCAGGGGGACAGGATTGAGGAACCGGCAGGAGGTGGGGTTCAGGGACAGAACAGGGGGTCAGGGTTCATGGACGTGGGACGGGGGACAGGATTGAGGAACCGGGCAGGGGGTGAGGTTCAGGGACAGGGCAGGGTGAAGTTCAGGGGTTGGGTTTGGGGACATGGCAGGGGGACAGGATTGAGGAACCGGGCAGGGGGTCGGGGTTCATGGATGTGGGACGGGGATTGGGGTTCAGGGACAGGGCAGGGGGACAGGATTGAGGAACCGGCAGGAGGTGGGGTTCAGGGACAGAACAGGGGGTCAGGGTTCATGGACGTGGGACGGGGGACAGGATTGAGGAACCGGGCAGGGGGTGGGGTTCAGGGACGGGGGGGTCCCTTACGCTCCGCTGCTGCTCGATCTTCTGCTGCTGCACCTGCTTGTGGTTGGTGATGACCTGCCGGATGCCGTTGACGAAGCCGCTCTGGTCGTAGGGAATCAGCCCCATGAAAATTTTCTTCTTGGACGAGTAGAGCAGCATCAGCACCCGGACCTCGCAGGGCGCCGTGTGGGGGAAGTGCACGCAGCCCGCCTGGGGGGGGGGCCGCATCAGACCCTGCCCCAGGCCAGGCCACGCCCCCTGGCAGCCCACGGGGGGGCCACATCAGACCCTGCCCCAGGCCAGGCCACGCCCCCTGGCAGCCTGCCTGGGGGGGGGCACTGCATCAGACCCCACCCCAGGACAGGCTCCACCCCCTCACAGGGCATGGTGTGGGGGAGTGCACGCAGCAGGGACTCAGGCCATGCCCCCACAGAGACCCCACCCCCAAAGGTAGGGGGGCAAATGCTCAGAGCCTGTCCCAGTGCTGGGTTGTTCTGGGGGCCAGGTCATTCTGGGCTGGGAAGGTGGAGCGGTGCCAGCTGCCAGACTCCCACTGGGGGGGCCCAGCCTTACGAAGCCATTGCCCATGATGCGGTGGGGGCTGTGCGGGTGGGGGGGTTCCGGAGGCGCTGGGGAGGTTCCGGGGGGGGAGGGGAGCCTTACGAAGCCGTTGCCCATGATGCGGTAAAGCCCCTTGAGCGACTCCAGGTCCTTATTGGTGAAGTGGAATTGCACCATGCGGGAATTGCGGAACAGGGGGCCCAGCGTGGTCTGCAGGGAGAGGGGGGGTTAGAGACACAGCACTTGGGGGGGGAGTTAGAGTCCCTCCCCCGCGGCCAGCAAGGATGTGGGGGTTAGAGACCCAGCCCAGCCCCCCACCCTTACCAGCAACTGCTGCGGGATGAGCTGCATGATCAGCTTCTGGGGCCACTGGTCCGTTTTCCTGGGGGAGGATGGGGCAGAAGAGGGAGTCAGTGACCGGTAAAAGGCACCCCCAGGCATTACCCCCCCCAGCCACATTCCCAGCTGTACCCCACCCTCCCCCCTTCAGCCTCCCCCAGGCATAGACATCTCCCCCCCAAGCACTCACAGGTTCTCCCCGGGGTTGACATACACCTGGCAGGGCAGTGAGCGGGTCAGTTTGGTGCTGGAGTCCACTGAGGCCGGTTTGGGCTTCTGCAGATATTGGGGGGAAGAGGGAGGGGTCAGAGGGTCTGGATCACGGCTCCCCCCCACCCCCCCCAGGGATGGGCTCTCACCTCCTGCCACTCCAGCACGCCATTCCAGGCCAGCACCTTGTTGGTGACCGACTGCTGGGCCCCGGGCAGCTGGGCCGCCCCCAGCTGGGGGGCCGCTGGTGGGGCCACGCTCACACTGCTGGGGGCTACACTGCTAGGCTGGGGGAGGGAGAGCATGGTCAGACCTAGCCCAGGTGCCTGCCCCCTAGGGGCCCCTTGCCCCATTCCCTGCCCCCTAGAGACAGCCAGTCCCCTGCCCTGGAGCCAGCACCCCCTAGAGGGGAAAGGCCCCATATCCCATTCCCTGCCCCCCTGAGCCAGCCAGTCCCGCCCGGAGGAGACAGGCTGTGAGGTTGTATGGAATATGGCTGACCGTTGATAATATTGTGGCTATCGATGTCGCCCTAGCTATGCCGTGGGAGGTATCGGTGGGAAAGGGCTGAGCTGCTAAATACGATACGCACATCGTACGGTGACTGATACACGTGCGTGTCTGAGCGACCCCCCCAGACAGACTGGCCTCGGCGCCGCCCGGCCTGCTGCCCCGTCAGCCACACAACGAACCCATCGAGAGAAGCCCGGGGCTACACCTGTGAGTCAGGAGGCCGTGCCGGGCGCAGGCGACTCTCCCAGGCCACGTGCTGTGAAGCTTTCGTTTGGGACAGAGGAAGAGCAAGCAAAGGATATCAAAAGGCAGCTGCATCTTCTCCATTTTGTCTGCGATCGTGTGTCTCACCTCTGGAGTCACGGCTCCACCAGCGGACGGACTGACCAGCCCAGCCAAGCCTCAGCCGTGTCTCAGGAGGACTCAACAAGCCGGCAAACTCCCAGACGCGGCTAAGAACCTGCTAGACGAACTCTGAAGCCACGTGATGAAGTGGGAATGTTCTTAAAGTTTTCTCTGAATAGTGGGTGGGTGCCTCAGTTTCCCCTATGCCATTCTTAAGTATCTAGGAGTGGGGTAAGGGGGTGTGATTGTTGCAGAGCCCAAGAGGGCCAGTGTGATGGTGTCTGCACAGAAAATGGCCGACGCCCCGTCTCCTGGCAACTGATGGCTTGGGGCCCCCCCTGCAAGGTGCCAACTGAAGGTGTTGGGTCTCGGTGAATAGCTGGAAGTGGGGGGTGCAGGGCCCTTTCACCCCCACACTCCGTGACACCACGCATACACATCGGAACACTTTGACCATTAACTCCTCTCTTCTTTCTTTTCTAATAAAACCTTTAGGGTTAGACACTAAAGGGTGGGCTGGCAGCAGGGTCTTTTGGGGGTGATGTCCTGGCACCCCTTATCCACCACAGTCATGCAATGAGGGGATGTTTTGCGCCAAGTCTGGTGGTGAGGTATCGTTCAAAAAGTCTCGCTCTGCAGGATGTGAATGTCTGTCATATCGGTCCTGCCCTGGGGCCCCAGGCTGGGAAGAAGTCCGTTACCGGTTCCCTCACGGGTCTTCTTCGAGATGTGGTGCTCATGTCCATTCCACGACCTATCCTCCTTCCCCGCTGTCGGAGTTTCCGGCAAGAAGGAAGTGAGGGTGGGGGGAGCCGGTGGCGCCCCTTATACCGTGCCATGTGGGCGCCACTGCCGCACCCCTACGGTAACTGCTGAGAGACAAACTTCTGGCACCGGGGCTTGTGGCGAGTGCACACACACCATGGACATGAGCAAGCACTGGAAGAAGAACTGGTGGCTGGAGCGTCTGGGTGGGTCCCTACCTGTGTGAATGCGGAGGAAAGTGCTGGCTTGGAGGGCTTTGCAGCCCAGGCTGGTGGGTCGGGGTGGGGTTCAGTGGTAACCCAGTTCCAGGTGGCGGCTGGGGGGGAACCCATCATAGTCAGATCCAAACTAGTATAGACCTGGTAGTGTGGCTGGGCCTTTGGGGCTCAGAAGACCGTCTTATAGGCTGAGCAGAGTTCACAGAGGCCCCACAGGGCCGTACGTACCATGGCTGGGGCCCCGGGCTGTGGGGGGGGCTGGCTGGGTGGCTGGGTCAGCAGGCTGGAGCCGGTGGTGACGGTGGAGACCAAGCTGGGTTGGGAGGAGGGCGGCAGCTTGGGGGCCAAGGCCGGGACAGAGCCGGTGGGGAGCGGCTGCGTGGGCGCCTGGCTGAAGGGCGTCTGCAAGGGGTTCAGGGGGGGGACTGTGGAGGGGAAGGAGGAAAACAGTCAGGATCCCACACCCCCAGCCCCTTCCCCTCCCCCTAGGCCCTCCTGAGAGCCCTCCCACCCCCCAGCCCCTTCCCCTCCCCCCAGGCCCAGCCCTCCCGAGAGCCCTCCCTCCCACCCCCCAAGCCCTACCACGATACCTCACCCCCAAGGAACTGCCCCCAAAGAACCTGCTCCACAATCTCCCCCTCCATGGTGAGACCTCCCCACCTGCCCCCAGCCTCCCCCTGCCCCCACTCACAGCGCGCGGCCAGGCTGGCTTTCTGGTGCTTGGCAGCCTCCACGGCAGACTGCGCTGCAGCTTGGGCGGCGTTGAGGGAGCCAGGCGGGGGGGCCTGTGAGGTGGAGCAAGGGTGAGCCAGGCGGGGGGACCCTGGCAGGGCTGGGAGGCGGGGCCGGGACCCCCACGGGGGGACGTACCCGGCGGGGCTGGGAGGCGGGGCCGGGACCCCCACGGGGGGACGTACCCGGCGGGGCGGGGAGGCGGGGCCGGGACCCCCCCGGGGGGACGTACCCGGCGGGGCGGGGAGGCGGGGCCGGGACCCCCCGGGGGGACGTACCCGGCGGGGCGGGGAGGCGGGGCCGGGACCCCCCGGGGGGACGTACCCGGCGGGGCTGGCAGGTGGGGCCGGGACCCCTCGGGGGGACGTACCCGGCGGGGCTGGGAGGTGGGGCCGGGACCCCTCGGGGGGACGTACCCGGCGGGGCTGGGAGACAGGCGGCAGAGCTGGGAGGCAGGCGGCAGAGCCGGGACCCCCCGGGGGGACGTACCTGGTAGGGCTGGGAGGCGGGTGGCAGGGGCTGCTGCGGGGCTGGCGGGTGCTGCGGGGGCGCAGTGGGGAGCTGTGGCTGGGGCACCACCTGTTTGGGCTGGATGGTGCCAGAGGCTGCACTGCCACCTACTGGGGGACAGGAGACAGGTCAGCAGGCAGGACAGGCCGGACCCCACGATGCACCCCAGTCCCTGGTGGGACCTCAACCAGACCTCTGCCTCCCTCCCAGGAGGAGGCAACTCTAGCATGACCTCCAGCCCCTTGTCAGGAGGAGGTGACCCCAGAATGACCTCCGACCCTCTGGTGGGAAGGGTGACCCAGGCATGAGCTCTGACCCCCTGGTATGCAGGGTGACCCCAGCATGACTTGTTCCCCTCCCACAGGAAGGAAGGGCCCCCGGCATGACCTCTCCCTCCCTGTCTGAAAGGGGTGACCCTGCTGTGACCCCTGAGCCTTTCGCAGCTGGGGCGACCCCAACATGTGCTTTAACTCCCAGCTGAGAATGGGCGACCCCAGCATGACCCCCGACTCCCCCCCGCCAGGGAGGGGCGACCCCAGCATGACCCCCGACTCCCCCCCCGCCAGGGAGGGGCGACCCCAGCATGACCCCCGACTCCCCCCCGCCAGGGAGGGGCGACCCCAGTGTGACCTCTGGAGCCCTACAGATTCCTAGTTTCCAGCCAAGAGGGGCGCGATCGCTGCCTCCACCCGTGGGGCTGCCACGTGTTCATTCTCAGGGCACCACCCAGCCCCAGGCCCGCGGGCACCCCTCCTCTGCCCGCTGGCAAGCCCCCCGGGAAATGCCGGCTGCCCACGCAGGGCTGCCATTCGTTGGGTCAGACCCTCTCGGCCCATGTTCCTCGCTGAGGCTCCTGGAGTCTGCCTCTTTCGTCGGCCTTGCGGCTCTTCTCTGCCCCCTCCCGCCCGGGCCTTATGCCGACAGCTCCGTGGCAGCGTTGGCTGGGCCCGGTGTAGGTGCTGTTTTCCCCAGGCCGTCTCCTCTGCCCCCCAGTGCCACCTGCAGGGAGGGGTCCCGCTGACCTCCCCCGGCAGAGTGTGGGGAGTGAAGGCGCCAGCCCCCCTCAACAGCCCCCTGCTCTCCCTTACCCGGCAGCACCATGCCGCGGATGAGGATCATGTGCCGGGGATCCTGGCTAAAGTCTTTGGGCTGGGCCTCCAGCATCCCGCCGGGCGTGGCCTTGTCGAAGAGCACACGCAGCGCCGGCAGCTTGCGGGGGGACACGATGGAGAAGTGGATCCCGCGCTGGGGAGGGGAGAGACAGGGGTGAGTGGAATGGGGAGAGAACCCAGGGGTCTTGGGTCCCAGACACCCCTCCCCCACGTGCTCTAATCACTAGACCCCCCCCTCCCCTCCCTTACCAGGAGAGAACCCAGGAGTCCTGGCTCCCAGCCCCCCCCGCTCTAACCACTAGACCCCACTCCCCTCCTAGACCCAGGAGTGAACCCAGGAGTCCTGGCTCCCAGCCCCCCCCACTCTAACCACTAGACCCCCCCCCTCACCTCTCCAATCTTCTGCACCAGGTTCTCGGTGGTGTAGCCGGAGTAGGTGGTGCTCTCCACGGCCGGCAGCAGGTAGGGGGGTGAGTTGCAAATCAGGATGCACACCTTGTGGGTCTGGCCTCTGGGGGTGGGGGGGAAGGGGAGAGACAGAGGGGGTGTGGGCGATGCCATGGAGCCTCCATTTCCCAGCATGCCACGCTTTGGCCCTGGGACACAGCTGCAGCACAGCATGGTGGGAGCTGGGGAACGCAGCCCTCCCAGCCCCTGACCCCCCCATCCCCACAGGTGGAAACTGCCCACCCCCCAGTGCTGGGACACCCACCGTCCGCCATCCCGGCTCCCCACCCAGCCCCCGCACTCACATCTGCTCCCTCATCTTCTTGAAGTCATCGAAAAGCTGCAGGGCTGTGCTGAGCCCCTCGGCGATGAGGCTGCAGCTCTCGCCGCCGCCCCCCACGAACCTGCATGGGAGGGACATGGAGCGGAGTGAGGCCCCCAAGACACCGCCTTAATGGAGCGAGGGATGGGACCCGGGAGTCCAGGCTCCCAGCCCCCACTGCTCTGACCACAGGAACCCACTCTCCTCCCAGGGCCAGAGAGAGAACCCAGGAGTCCGGGCTCCCAGCCCTCCCTGCTCTAACCACTAGACACCACTCCCCTCACAGGACCAGGGAGAGAACCCAGGAGTCCGGGCTTGTATCTAAGGAGACATTTCCCCGTGAGGAGCATGGCTCTTCCCAGGATTGAAAGTTGGGGAAGGGGTTCTCCCCCCACAGGAAGATCTGCCTGTCCCCACAGCCCGCCCGCCCCCCACCCCAGCCCCACTCACTGGATGCTGTCCAGCCAGGTGACGAACTCGTAGGCGCTGCTGGTGGGGGCGTGGCACTGCACATAGGACTCCGGGGCACAGTCCACCGTGTTGAACACCACCAGGCTGTACTGGGTGCCCCCATACTGCCAAGGAGAGGGGGGTGAGATCCAGGAGTCCCCTGACACCCCCCACCCGCACTGTCCACAGAGGGACTAGGGGTGCTCAAGGGAAGCCCCACAAACCTGCCCAGCCCCCCACAAACCCAATGCCCAGCAGGGAGCCTAGGGTGAGATGGGGGGCGACCCACAAACCAGTCCAGTCTCACCCCCCAAACTCTAGCACCCGCAAGGGGATGGGGGTACAATGAGGGGTGCCCTCCCAGTCCTGCCCAACCCCCCCAAATCCCACTTCCTGTGGGGGAGATGGAGGGGTACAACACAGCCCCAGAAACTATGCTGTACAGGGGGTGGATGGGGTGAGATGGGGGGCCTTCCCCCAAAGCTCATCAGGCCGCCCACTCACATCTCCTCCGAAGTCTGTCTCAGCTGGGGGGCCGCCATTGAAGTACCTGGGGGGACACAAGGAGAATGTGCCCATCAGATCTTGCCAAGCCTGCTAGCCCTGCACACGGGCAGTGCAGAGCGGAGTTCCCCCCCCCATTTCCTTGGAGCCCCCCCATCCAAGGTGGGAGTGGGGCTGACCCTACTCAGCTATGGGGGGGCGGAGGGACTAGCTGCTCGGGATGGAGGCTGCTCATGGCAAGGGCTTGGGAGTACATGCTTGGGGGACTGGAGCCATGGGGCAGGCTGTCCATTGAGGAGGGGGACAATGGGCTGGGAGGATACGGGGTTGAGGGCAGGGCAAAGCCTGCCCGTGGGGGGGATATGGGGCGGGTTCCCTCCAGCAAAGGCCTGGGGAGATGTGAGAGGACGCTGGGGCTGGGAGGCAGGCGGAGGGGCTGTGGGGGGAGAGACTGGGACACGCGGGGGCCAGGTGGCCGGGGGGGGGGACACAGGCTGGGGCCGGCCGGGGGGTAGGGGTGTCCGTGGGACGCACTCGATGGCGGGCAGCAGGTAATGCTTGCGCAGCGACTCGAAGTAGGGCCCCAAGTTGGCCGTGCCCTCGATGACGAACACCACGTCGGCCACCATCCCGGCCACGGCCTGCGCGGGCAGCTCCAGCCCCGGCACCACCATCGCCCCGCCGGGCGCCCCGAGCCCCGCTGGCCGCTGGGGGGGGGGGAGACGCTCTCAGCGGGGGCGGGGTACATACCCCCCGTGCCCTGAACCCCCATCCCTCCCCGTCCCTCCAGAACCCCCCTCCCCCACCCCTCCCCTCCCAGTCCCTCCCAAACCACCGCCCCAGACCCCCTCCCCTCCCAAATCCCTCTCCCCCACCCCTCTGAGACCCCCCTCCCCTCCCAGTCCCTCCCGATCCCCCTCCCCACCCAAATCCCCCTCCCCTCCCAGTCCCTCCCGAACTCCCTCCCCCACCCCTCCGAGACCCCCCTCCCCTCCCAGTCCCTCCCAAACCACCGCCCCAGACCCCCCACCCCTCCCCGTCCCTCCCGAACCCCCCTCCCCCACCCCTCCCAAACCACCGCCCCAGACCCCCTCCCCTCCCTAATCCCTCTCCCCCACCCCTCCGAGACCCCCCTCCCCTCCCGAACTCCCTCCCCCACCCCTCCGAGACCCCCCTCCCCTCCCGAACTCCCTCCCCCACCCCTCCGAGACCCCCCTCCCCTCCCAGTCCCTCCCGAACTCCCTCCCCTCCCCTTCCAATCTCCATCCCCAACCGCCCCGCCCCATCCCCAACTCCAGCCTGCCCCCCCTCCTCTCTCTCTCCCTCCCCCCCCGCCCTTGCCCCCACGGCCGCACACCCAGCGCCCCTCACCTCCTCCTCCCGCCACTTCCGGCCTGACCCCCCCCCACCGGAAGTTGCTTCTTCCGCTCCTTCCCGGTCCCGCCCGCCGCCACCATGGTAACAGCGTCATCGCTCCCGGCAGCCACCGGGCTCCGAGATGGCCGCGGCCCTGGGCTGAGGCTGAGGCGGGGCCGGAGCCGGAGCCGGAGCGCGCTGGGGAGCGGCGCGTGCGGGGCCTAAGCGGGGAGGGGCGGGGCCGGGATGCGGGGCCCAGGAGAAGGGAGGGGCGGGGCCTAGGGAGGGGCAGGGGCGGGGCTTGAGCAGGAGGTGCCAGCTGGGGGCGGGGTCTGTGAGCGGGGGAGGGGCGGGGCCTGAGGAGTGGGCGGGGCCCCAGCAAGAGAAGGGGCGGGGCACCCGGCACCCCCCCCAAACAGAGTTGAGTGGGTAGCCGGGGCCATGGGAGAGGAGGGGGGCTCTGTCACCCTGCTCTGCCTCACAGCCAGCAGCGGGGTCCCCCTGTTCTGCCGCAGCATGGGGGCTCCCTCCAAGCACCAGGTGAGGCCCCTGACCCTCCCCTGCCCTGTGGGGCTGGTGCCCCCAACCCTAGAATGTGTGTGTGTGGGTGCAGAGGGGGGTTATAGGAAGGAACATTAGGTTCAGGGGGAAGAGCTTGGGCCCCCCTATAAACACCCCCACTCCCAAATGGTAATTACCTCTCAGAGCCAATCACGCCAGGGAGAGAACCCAGGCGTCCTGGCTCCCAGCCCAGCCTGCTCTAACCACTAGACCCCACTACTTTCCCAGAACTGGGGAGAGAACCCAGGCATCCTGGCTCCCAGCCCCCCCACTCTAACCACTAGACCCCACTCCCTTCCCAGAGCCAGGGAGAGAACCCAGGAGTCCTGGCTCTCTGGCCCATTCCCTTTGAGTGACACTCCCCCTCCTCCCTTCTCTCCCCAGCTGCCGTTTCCGGTGATCGGCTCCCTGAATGGGGTGCACATGTTCGGGGCGAACCTGGACGTTCTGCTGACGGCAGCCTGCACCACGAACACCCATGTGGTGTGGAGGGTTTTCCACAACAGGTCAGGGGGCAGCGGGCTGGAGGGGGCAGGCTGGGAGCTGAGGGCCCCAGAGCAGGAGATGCTGGCCCTGGGGGGTGGGGTGGGCTGGGGATTGGTTGCTCCTAAGGCAGGGGGGTGGACTGGGAAGCAGCTGCCCCCCCCATGAACCGCAGCATCACCCCAACCTTTCCAGCATCACCCTGATCGTCCTGTCATCGGAGGAAGGAGCCAGTGACTTCGCCCTGGGGCGCCTGCTGGACAATGCCTTCAGCGCTATGGTGAGCCCCTGCCCCCCCCAGAACCCCCAGCCCTGCCTGTGCCCCCCTCCCCACCCAGGGACCCAGTCTCCCCACCCCGCAGGGCCCAGTCTCCTGTCTCCCCTCAGGGCCCAGGCTCGGGGGGACCCAGTCTCCCCCCACCCACAGGGCCCAGGTTTGAGGGGGACCCCAATCCCCCCACTCACCCTCAGGTCCTTTTTGAGGCGTTCAATGTGAAGTGCTTTGGGAGCAGGATGCCTGCCGAACAATCAATGGGGCCACTGGCCGATCGAGGTGCTAAGGGAGCACTCGAGGAAGACAAGGCCGTTGCGGAGAAGCCCGATGAATTCTTTGTGTCGGTCTTCACTGTAGAGGACGGGAGTGAGATTCCCAAACCCGAGCCGTGGGTTTTGGGTGACAGATCTGCCCCAGACTGCGGCGCCGGTAGAGGAGGTTTGGGAACAGGAATAGGTCCCTAGGCTGGGAATCACCCAAGAGTTCGGAAGGAACTCAGGTTGGACACTGCAGAACTACTCGCTGCAGGGTGTCGCCCGTCGCTTACCTCAGCCTCTGGACCAGGCGGCTGGAGGGCAGCTCATGTGATGCCGATTTTTAAAAAAGGCTCAGGGGCGATCCTGGCAATTCCAGGCCGGCGAGCCCGACTCCAGTCCCGGGCGAACTGGTTACAGAACAGCAGGATGTGTTGGCCAGGAATTGCCCCAGATGCTCCCCCTCCCCCGGCTCTCTGCCCGGTCTGTGCAGCGGGGGCAATTGACCAGCCAGGGGAATCATTCCAGGTGCTGATCCTGGGCTTGGAGGAGCTGGTGAATGTCCGCAACATTGAACGCCTCAAAAAGGACCTGAGGGTGAGTGGGGGGATTGGGGTCCCCCTCAAACCTGGGCCCTGTGGGGGGAGGAGACTGGGTCCCCCCGAGCCTGGGCCTTGAGGGGAGACAGGAGACTGGGCCCTGCGGGGTGGGGAGACTGGGTCCCTGCAAGCCTGGGCCCTGGTGGGGGGAGAGGCTGGGCTGCCCACCAGCCTGGGCCCCATAGGGCATGGGAGTGGGCTGTGTTGTGGGGTAGCAATCCCAGCCCATGGTGTGACATCCTGTCCCCGTATCTGGGGACAGATGGAAGCTGTGGGGCTGACACGCAGCAGTTGGGGAGGGGAGGGGGCTGAACCCTGCAGCCCCCATTTTGCCTGGCCGCTCCCAGGCTCACCAGCCCCTCCCAATGGCCCCCCTCCCCCCAGGCCTGCTACAAGCTGATCGACAGCTTCCTGGCACCCCTGGAGCGGAGCGGGGACCTGACGCAGTGTGTGGAGTGTGTCCCTGTGCCCCACGGCGCCGCCTTGCAGGTGAGAGCCCCCCCAGCAAACCTGGGAATAGAGACCCTCTGGGGACCCCTCCAACCATCCCCTGCCCTGGGTAGGGGGAACCCTGTGGGGTAGGCAAGGGAGCCATACAGCCATGGGGGTCTCTGGGTAGGGGGAACCCTGGAGGGATCTCATGGGGGTGGGTTCTGCCCCCAGTTTCTTGGGGTTGAGAGCTGTGGGGAACAGGGGTATTGGGGGGTCACCCCACCCTGGGGGGAGTGCCTGGCTCCCAAGGTCCCCAGCTGGCGGTGGGAGGGTCCTGGGGAAGGACCAACCCCCGACACCCTCCGTCCTTTTCTCCCCCTGCGCCAGGAGTGCCTGGAAGCCTTCGCGGGTGCGGCCGAGAGTCGCTTTGGCTGCCTGCTGGCTGGGGGCCAGCTTGCGCTGGCCACAGAGCTCTGGTGGCAGCTGGCCCCCCAGGAGCTGCTGCTGCTGAGCTGGCTGGTGGCCTCACTGCCCCCCCACACGGCGCGGGATTACCCCATCTACCTGCCCCACGGCAGCCCCACGGTGAGCGCGTGGTGGGGAGGTTGGGGGCTGGTCAGGAGGAGGAGGGAGGATTGAGGGGGCGGTGTCATGGGGGGATGGCTGGGGGGCTGACAGGGACAGGTGAGAGGTTCGGATGCCAGGGAGCTGGTCAGCAGGGGGAGGATTGGTAGGGGTTGAGGTTTGGATGACGGGGGGCTGTCAAGGGGGCAGGCTGGGCTGGGGGGCCAGGGTTCTCTGTCTGACACTGCCTCCCCAGGTCCCCCACCGGCTTCTCACCTGCCAGCTGCTGCCCGGCCTGGAGGCCTGCCTGATCTGCGGGCCCAGCCCTGCCCTGCACACCGTGGAAAACGAGGTGGGTGTGGGGGAGCAGGTGGCATCCTGTGCCCCCTAAAGGGGGAGTGGGACTGGCCCCCTCCAGCAGGGGGTCCCCAGCACATTTAACCCCTTCTCCCCTGTGCCCCCAGCTGGTGCCACGGTTCTGGAAGCCCCTGCTGGAGCCACTGCAGGCATGTGTGAGCCCCCAGCCCCACGGCCTGCCCCATGGCACCACGCTGCCCCCTGGAGTCCTGGCGTGAGTGCCCTGGGGACTGGGGGGAGCGCTGGGGGGGGAACAAGGCACAACAGGGGGACCTAGGGCAGGTGGTGCTGGTGGGGGAGGTGGGATGGCCAGGGGTGCTATGGGGGTGGCTGTAGCCTGGGAGCCCCAGAAGGGCCTAGACAGTGGAGCCCCCAGCCCCCCTGTTCCTCTTTTCTCTCAGGTTCCTGTTGATCCATCGGGAGCAGAGAAGCAGTCAGAGCTCAGTGCAACCCCCAGGATCGGGGGGGGAGGGTAGGTTCTGCCCCCCAACCCAGCCTGTGGGAGAGGGTAGGTCCCTGTCCCCTAACCAAGCTATGTGGGAGGGTAAGTCCCTGCCCCTAAAGCCAGCCTGGGGTGGGTAGGTCCTGCCCCCCTGCCTGGCATCCCCAGTGCATCTGGAGAGTGGGTACACGCCCTCCTGGGGCCAGGCAGGGGGAGGCCAGCCCCCTAGCTCAGTGTCTTCCCTCCTCCCCACAGGCCTGTCCCCCAGGTGCCGCGCCCGCGCCCTGCGCCACTTCTACGCCCTGGTCGCCACCCGCTACTTCCCCTGGGAGGGCAGCCCAGGTGAGTGGCAGGGAGGGGGAAAACCCAGGGGGTGGGGAATGGCAGAGAGCCTAGGGAAGAGGGGTCTCAAACTCACCTGGGGCCTCCCCCCACCCTAACCTCCCCCCCATGTCTGGCAGCCCCCCCACAGGAGCCTTTCCAGGCCGGCTTCCCACACCGCGCCCGCCACTGCTACGTGGTGAGCGCCACACACAAGGCCTACGCCATCCATGCCCCCCAGCACCAGCTGTTCCTGCTCCTGGCGCCTCACGTGCCCACCTTCGCCCTGCGCCCCCTGGCCGCCCGCACCCTGCAGCGCCTCACCGGGGACACTGCCTGCTGAGACGCTGGCCCGGACGAAGGAGGGTTTCTTCAGGCTGTTCTGTAGGATTATCATGCGTGCAAAAGACTGGGTCCGACCAATGGCCCATCCAGCTCTGTGTCCAGCCAACAGCGGCCAGGTGCCCCAGAGGGCATGAACAGAACAAGGGTGGATCACTCGACAATCGCGTCACCCATCCCCGGCGCCTGACAAACACAGGCTAGGGCCACCATCCCTGAGCAGCCTGGCTAGTAGCCATCCATGGGCCTATCCTCCAGGGACTTATCTAGTTCTTTTCTGAACCCTGTTCTAGTCTTAGCCTCACAACGTCCTCTGGCAAGGAGTTCCACAGGTTGGGTGATGAAATACTTCCTTTCGTTTGTTTTCAGCTTGCTGCCTAGTAATTTCATTGGGTGAGTCTTGAGTTATGAGGAGTAAATAACACTTCCTGAGTCCCTTGCTCCACACTGCTATCATATCCCCCCCGAAGGCAGGTGTGTGCCTCAGTTTCCTTTATCTACCCACGTAATGAGAGGAAGGGGAAGAGGTGTTTTATTTGCAGAAGAATCCAGATATCCAGGGGAGGCCTGGGCACCGGTGATTTGTGTCCTTGCAACTGACGACCCTGGCCCTCTGCAAGACGCCAGGCGGTTTGACCAGCTGCAGAGCAAAGAGCGAGTCAGGAGGGGAGACCAGGGGACCCGGTTTGGTCCCCGACTGAGGAGGGGCCAGGTGTGTGTTGGGGGGCTGCTGGTGAGACGCTTCTGGCCTGGGGTCCGGCTGGGGCAGGGGAGAGGTGACCAGGGGACCCGGTTTGGTCCCTGACTGAGGAGGGGCCAGGTGTGTGTTGGGGGGCTGCTGGTGAGACGCTTCTGGCCTGGGGTCCGGCTGGGGCAGGGGAGAGGCGCTCTGGACTCACCCAGCTGGACTTGGCTGTAACTTGCTGCTTTCAGTGCTAACAAAGGATTTTCCATGCTGGGTTCCAGGCAAGAAACGCCAGCGTTTTTACCACACTGGTGGGGAGGCCCTACAGACTGAGGTGGGGGGGTGCTGCTCCCCTTTTGGGGCACTCATGCTGTAAGCAGGGGTGCACAAGGCCCTGTGGTTACCCCAGCGAGAGCACATCCACACTGAAGAGGGACCGATTCAGAGCTGGTCAAGAGCACCGAGCCTGTGACAGGTGGCGTCAGCTGTGGGAGCGTCACTAAGGTCAGCTCACCGAGGCACGGCTAGGGAAGGGTGATCAGCCTAAGAGGCAGGTTCTGGACCCCAACAGGGCTACAAGAGGGGCTCGGAGCAGCAGGGCGTCCCCGAGACCCCATTTCCTGTCCAGCAGGGGGTCTGCACAGCCTGGCACCCCAGCAGGCAGGCTGAGGCTACAGGCGCTGGAGGACTGGCAGAGGAAAGGAGAGGACTGGGTGGCCCAGCGGAAGCATGGACTGCAGAGCCAGGAGCACCCCCTTGGGGTAAGCGGGGAGACTCCGCGCTGCAGGGAACGGGACTCCAGCATGGTACCCCACTTTACGTGGGTGGGTGCGTGCATATAGACGTCTTCCGCAGCGCCTGGGAGGCTTGTGATTTGAAGCAGGTGGACTGTGTGGACGGTTCCACTGTCTCACCCCCTCCTCACTCCCAGAGATTGTGTGGACGGAGGGGAGAACCAGGGGTTCAAACAAGCTTTGCTGCTCAAGTGTGAACTGAGCCCTGAAGCTTTCGGGGTGCACGAAAGGCCCCACCCTGCTGGGGGAATAACCCCACAAGGGGGGTACAGGGGCCCTGCGCTAAAGGATTTGTAGAAGCTGGATGAGATCTGCCCTCAGGAAATGGGCAGGAAGCCTCATGACACCTTGTCCCCACCCCTTAGTTAATCATGCAGCACCTGGGGAAACCGAGGCACACACCATGTGCATAAAAAGTACTCTCCCCCTCCTCCCCACCAAAAAAAACCCCCGTGTCACCCCTGGATTCTCACCCGCTCTGCCTGAAGGCTGGTGGATGAAATAACCAAGCCCAAATGAAACAGTGCTACCCCAGGGGCTCGGCCCCTCCTGTTCCTCGGAGACCGGCAGATGGGGGTCTCACGGGAGAGCCCCAGCCCCCTACAGGGGGCAGAGGAGACTCGCCTCCACACCCTGACGAGGAAAAGGCTGCTTTCTCCTTCCCTAGCCCCCACTCCACCCTAACCGGCCAAGGGGTCCCTGTATACCCAGCCCCCATGCCCCGCCCAAGAGGGGTCCCATCTCCGCCCAGGAAAGGGGTCCCTGCCCCCGTTTCCACCCGGGCGACGGCAGCACAGAAGAAGGCCGAGGTGGCATGGGGGGGCGACCCCCCGTTTATTACAGTCACAGGGAGATCGATACACGCGCTCAGTTCCGCAGACAACGGGACGCTAGAAACACCTAGAACGGCAAGTCACACGGTCCTCACAACCCCTGCCCCCCCCCAGGTGGGATTCAGGCCAAGAGGGGCTGGGTCCCATGGGGGGGGGGGAGAGGCAGGAGATGCAGGCCCCTCTCATGTAACATCTTCCGGGGGGGCAGCCCCCTCACCTCCCCCACCCATGGTCCAGCCCCAGGTTGAGGGGGTCAGGGCTGGGGGGGTCATTTGCAGCCCCCCCAGCTGCTCTGAGCTGCCAGGGTGAGGCAGCCCAGCTCCCCCCCTTTGAGTTCCCTCCCTCTTTGTGCAGGTGGGGGGATTTAGGGGGCCGGGAGCTCACAAGGGGGGGCTTAGAGTAAACAGACACACTCCAGCCCCCCAAGGCCCAGAGAATGGGGGTGACCCTATTAACCCAGGAATCAGGGGCTTGAGCTTCCCCCCTGGAAAGGCAGCTCCCGCAGGCCCCTCCTGGGGGAACAGGGGGCCCTTGCCTGGGGGGGGGGCCCCCTTGGTCCATCCGAAGCACTGGGCCCCCACGGGCCAGGCGATGAAAACATGGTTACCACGACGACAGGATGGGGCAGGGGCTCGGTGCAGACACCCCCCGGCTCAGAACTGCTCAGCCAGCAGTCCGCAGAGGTGCCGTGAGACAGGCTCCCGGCTGGTGCGCAGCGTCAGGCGGTACATCTGGGGGAGAGGGGCGTCAGGCGGTACCCCCAATCACCCCTCACCATCCTCAGCCCCTACCCCGCAGCCCCCAATCGCACTTGAACTTTCCTTCAGCCCCCCAGAACTGCTCCAACAGCCCTCCAAACCCACCCTTAACAGTCCCCCCAAGATGCCCAAACTTCCCTACAGCCCCCAAACCTCTCCTATAACCCCCACCCTATACTACAGCCCCACACCCCAACACTAGGGCTGTCAATTAATCACAATTAACTCATGCGATTAACTCACAAAAAATTAATTGCCATTCATTGTGGTTTTAATCGCACTGGTAAACACTAGACCACCAATGGAAATGAAGTAAATATTTTGGATGTTTTTCTACATTTCCATATATATTGTATTCTGGGTTGTAATTGAAATCAAAGTGTGTATTATTTTTGATTACAAATATTTGCATTGTAAAAATAAAGAAATAGTACTTTCCAGTTCCTCATACAGGTACGGTCGTGCAATCTCTTTGTCGTGAAAGTGCAACTTACAAATGTAGATTTTTTTGGTTACATAACCGCACTCAAAAACAAAACAATGTCAAACTACAAGTCCACTCAGTCCTACTGCGTGGTCAGCCAATCGCTCAGTCAAGGTTGGTTACATTTACAGCGTCACCTGAAAGTGAGAACAGGCGTTTGCAAGGCACCGTTGTAGCCGGCGTTGCAAGTTATTTACATGCCAGACAGGCTAAACATTCTCATGCTTCGGCCACCATCCCAGAGGACATGCTTCCATTCTGATGATGATCATTACAAAAATAATGCGTGAATTAAATTTGTGACCGAACAACTTGGGGGAGAATTGTTCGTCCCCTGCTCTGTTTTACCCGCATTCTGCCATATATTTCACGTTACGCAGTCTCGGATGATGGCCTAGCACGTGTTCATTTTAAGAACGTTTTCACTGCAGGGTTGCCAAACGCAAAGGTGGCACCAATGTGAGATTTCTAAAGATCGTTACAGCACTGGACCCAAGGTTTAAGAATCTGAAGTGACATCCAAAATCTGATTGGGACGAGGTGTGGAGCATGCTTTCACAAGTCTTAAAAGAGCAACACTCTGATGTGGAAACTACAGAACCTGAACCCACCAAAAAAGAAAATCAACCTTCTGCTGGTGGCATCTGACTCAGACAATGAAAATGAACATGGGTCAGTCCGCTCTGCTTTAGATTGTTATTGAGCAGAACCAGTCGTCGGCATGGACACATGTCCCCTGGTACGGTGGTTGAAGCATGAAGGGAAATATGAATCTTTAGTGCATCTAGCATGTAAATATCTTGCAGTGCTGGCTATAAAAGTGCCACGCAAACACCTATTCTCACTTTCATGTGATTCTGTAAATAAGAAGCGGGCCCCATTATCTCCTATAAATGTAACCAATCTTGTTTTTCTGAGCAACTGGTGGATCAAGAAATAGGACCGAGTGGACTTTTAGGCTTTGAAGTTTGACATTGTTTTATTTTTGAATGCAGTTATTTTTTTGGACATAATTTGTAAGTTGCACTTTCACGACAAAGAGTTTGCACTACAGAACTTGTCTGAGGTGAACTGAAAAATAATATTTCTTTTGTATTTTTACAGTGCAAATACTTGTCAAACATAAATATAAAGGAATCACTGTACACTTTGTATTCTGGGTTGTAATTGAAATCAATATATTTGAAAATGTAGAAAACATCTAAAAATATTTCAATAAAGGGGATTCTATTCTTAACAGTGCAATTAATTTTTTTAATCACTTGATAGCCCTCTCCAAAACCGAAATCTGCAACACAGCCCCAACCCATTAGCCCCCACTGCCCTCCCTAAGCCAGAATAGAACCCTGGCGTCCTGGTTGCCAGTTCCTCCTCTACCCGCCAGCCCGGACCCAAGCGTCTGGGCCACCTCACCTGGGCCTGGGCGTTGGGCTCCAGCCGCAGGAGGCAGCCGACCTGCAGCGACTTGGTCTGGATGATGCCGGCCCCCACGTAGTTATCAGGGTTGGGGTCCACCTTGTCCAGCAGGGCGCAGCCGAAGCCCAGGAGCTGGGGAGACGCCGGGGTGGGGAACATCAGAACTGCCAGACTGGGTCAGACCAAAGGTCCATCCAGCCCAGCATCCTGTCTGCTGGCAGAGGCTAAGGCCAGGCACCCCAGAGGGAACGAACAGAACAGGGGCTCATTGAGTGATCCATCCTGTCGCCCATCCCCAGCTCCTGGCAAACAGAGGCTAGGGGCACCATCCCTGCCCAGCCTGGCTAATAGCCATCATTGGGCCTATCCTCCATGAACTTAGAGTTCTTTTTTGAACCCTGTTATAGTCTTGGCCTTCACAACATCCTCTGGCAAGGAGTTCCGCAGGTTGACTGTGCGTTGTGTGAAGAAATACTTCTTTTTGTTTGTTTTAAACCTGCTGCCTGTTCATTTCATTGGGTGATCCCTAGTTTGTGTGTTGTGAGAAGGAATAAATTACACTTCCTGATTTACTTTCTCCCCGCCAGTCATGATTTTATAGACCTCGATCGTATCCCCCCTGAGGCGCCTCTTTCCAAGCTGAAAAGTCCCCGTCTTATTAATCTCTCTGCATATGGAAGCCAATCCAGACTCCTCATCATTTTTGTTGCCCTTTTCGGAACCTTTTCCCATTCCAATGATCTTTTTTGAGGTGGGGCGACCACATCTGCACGCAGTATTCCAGATGTGGGTGTGCCTTGGATTGAGATCAAGGCAATATGGCTTATATAGAGGTCTCGAGGGACTCCTCTGGGGGCTGCTGACCCACACCAGGGCCCCCAGCTCCTCAGCCACCACCCCAGAGAGTCACAGCCGTGGAGAGAACCAAGGACTGGCACCCAGAGCCCCAGCTCTAACCACTAGCCCCACTCCCCTCCCAGAAAGAGAACCCAGGCATCCTGGCTCCCAGCCCCCCAAGCACTGACCCCCACCCACCCAGCCCCTCACCTTGGCCTTGGTCACCTCGGAGTCCATGGGGTGATTTGCCTTGAAGATCTTCTGGGCTTCTTGCTGAGGCCTGCAGAGGGTGGTGGTGTTCAGGGTGTCATATGGTGCATCCCCCCCACACCCGACACTGCGGGGGCTGAGATACAACCTCTGGGCTTCCCTGCAATGGGCTTACTGTGACAGGCCTCCCCCTCCCGGTGCCATATGGGGGGAGACTGAACATTACTGGAGCCATGCCTTGGGGGCCCCATCGCCCAGAACAGGCCACTCCCCCAGACTGGCTGCCCCCTGCCTGTCATCCACCCCACCCACGATCTGGCTGCCCCTTGCCTGTCCCCTCACAGTCTGTCTGCCCCCTGCCCCGTCCCGCCCCGCCACGTACTGGCTGAGCTGCTTCCAGCGCTGGAAGAAATCCTGCGACAGCATCTCGGTGGCCTGGAAGAACTTGTTCAGGGTGACTGGCAGCTTCAGGGTGATGTTCTGCAGGGTACCCCCGTACCTGGGGGGAGGGGAGCCGTCAGGGGGGAAGCCCCTCCCCCAACAGCCCCCTGCTGCACACCCAGCCCCTGGGGACTTGCTCCAGCACACCCCCCCCAGCCTAAGATACACCAGTCCCAGGCTCCGCCCCCAGGGGCCATCCCCTGGGCTCCTCCCCACCACAGGCTACCCCCCCCAGGAACACCCCATCCCCAGCTCCCCCCATTTCCCCCCGCCAGCTGGGGTGGGGCGGGTGCTACCTGAACTTGATGTTGAGCAGGGGGGCGAGGGTGAAGTCGCTCAGACACTCAATGTTCAGCACCTGCTGCACCTGGGCACCGCCCTCCACCAGCGGGTCCACGACCTTCGTCTGGATGTTCAGCTGTGCGCCCGCTAAGGACGGGCTGAGGCCCCCGGGTCCCCCTGTGCTCCCCCCCAGAACTCCCCTGCTGCCCGCCCCCCTGGTACCCCTCCAGCCGCCCTCCACCAACGGGTCCACGGCCTTCGTCTGGATGTTCAGCTGTGCGCCCGCTAAGGACGGGCCGAGGCCCCTGGGTTCCCCTGCCGTCCGCCCCCCAGAACTCCCCTGCCCTCCCCAGTACCCCCCCCAGCCGCCCTCCACCAACGGGTCCACGGCCTTCGTCTGGATGTTCAGCTGTGCGCCCGCTAAGGACAGGCTGGGATCCCCCTCAGCCCGACCCCGGGTCCCCTGGATCCCCCGCCCCCCACGACAGGATATGGCTCTGCAGTTCGCCGGGGTAGGTGACGGTCGGGATGAAGCTCTGGAACTGAACCGACGTCTTGTTCCCGTAAAACAAGTACATCCGGCCTGGAACGGCATTGAGTGAGAGGATCAGCCCCCCAGAGCTCTTCCCGGCATCCCCCATGCTCACACCCCCCCAGAACCCCTCCCAGCCCCCCCGTGCCTACAGCCCCAAGAGCCCCTCCTGGCCCCCCCACACCTAAGTCGAAGCCTCCCCAGAGCCCCTCTGAGCCTCCCCACGCCTACACCCAACCCCAACCCCCACCCCCGGCCTGGGACAGCAGTGGTGGGTAGCAGATCCCCTAAACCTCCCCCTCACACCACATACCTGGCCTGGAAGCCCCCACCTCGCAAACCTCCCTCACCCACCAGTGTCTCCCCCCCACTCCTGGCCTGGGGGAAGGGAATCGGCACAGCCCCTCCCCCACCCCAGAAAGGCATATGGTGATAACCCCCCAACACTCCCATCTGGCCAGTGCCCCCGACTCACCCAGGTTCTGCCGGAATTCGGATTTCACCCCGATCTGCAGCAGCTGGTTCTCAAAGAGGACCCCGTTATTCTTACAAACGAACCTGCCATTGGGAGGGGGGAGTGAGCTAGGCTCTGCCGGTGCCCCTCACTCCTGACCTGCAGCCTGCTGGGGTCCCTCACTCCCAATGTACAGCCCCAGCATCTGTGGCTGACAGGAGCCTGCCTGCCTGCCTGCGTGACGAGCAAACTTGTGATACCGGGGGCCCTTGGCTACAGGAACCGAGAGCTTGATCCCCTGAGGTCTGACCCCCACCCCCGGGCAACAGGGGGCAGACAGGAGTTGCAGTTGTGAGAGCTGGCATGGGGGTCAGTGTGCGACACGGAAGCGAGCGACACCCCAATACCACATGCAGACCCTGCCCCAAAGGGGGGAGCTGGCACTGGGCAGGGGGGAGAGAGCAGAGAGATCGCACAGAGAGATTGCATCTGTGGGGGCGGGGGGCTGCTCCCACCTGGCAGTGTCCTACCCCAGGGACCCAGGCGTCCGGGACCCAGCCCCACCCCCCTCCCTGGTCTCTTACTTGTTTAGCAGCTCATCAGCTTCAGAGATAGGCAAAGCAGGGTCATCGGAAGAAGCAGCTGTTCCCGAGCTGGGGGGGTAGTGGGGGGGCGGGGGGCAGCGGGGCGGGGAAGAGAGCAGAGAAGACAAGTCACCAGAAGATGGAGCAGGCGCGGGGTTAGTTCCTGGACAGACGGACGCAGCACGAGACACGCAGGGGTTGGAGCAAGGCAGGCAGGGATAGTGCTGGGGAAAGAACCCCGGAGTCCTGGCTCCCAGCGCACCCCCGCCCCAACCATTAGCCCGCACTCCCTTCCCAAAGCTGAGGAGGGAACCCAGGTGTCCGGCGCCAAGTCACTGCAGCATCCAATCACAGGGCAGCAGCCGAAGCCAAGGGGGACACCCAATCCCAGGGCAGCAGGAGACAGACAGACACAGGGGGACAGACCAGCACAGCAACCCCTCACAGGCCAGGGACACAGACCGACCCCCTCCCCACAGGCCAGCGACACAGACTGACCCCCCTCCCGGGCAGAGACCCCCCCCCCATATCCCCCCCAGGCCAGGGACACAGACCGACCCCCGCTACATCCCCCCAGGCCAGCGACACACACTAACCCCCCCACATCCCCCCAGGCCAGCGACACAGACTGACCCCCCTCCTGGGCAGCAACCCCCCCCCACATCCCCCCAGGCCAGCGACACAGACTGACCCCCCTCCCGGGCAGCGACACCCCCCCACATGCCCCCCAGGCCAGCGACACAGACTGACCCCCCTCCTGGGCAGCGACCCCCCCCACATGCCCCCCAGGCCAGCGACACAGACTGACCCCCCTCCTGGGCAGCGACCCCCCCCACATGCCCCCCAGGCCAGCGACACAGACTGACCCCCCTCCTGGGCAGCGACCCCCCCCACATGCCCCCCAGGCCAGCGACACAGACTGACCCCCCTCCCGGGCAGCGACCCCCCCCCCCAATTCCCCCCCAGGCCAGGGACACAGACTGACCCCCCTCCCGGGCAGCGACCCCCCCCCCAATTCCCCCCCAGGCCAGGGACACAGACTGACCCCCCTCCCGGGCAGCGACCCCCCCCCAATTCCCCCCCAGGCCAGGGACACAGACTGACACCACCCCCCCCAGTACCCCATCTAGACATGGACAAACTGCCCCCCCCCCACAAACACACACCAGAAGTGAAGACAGCCCCCGGTCCAGGAACAAGCTCACGCTGCCCCCCATAAGAACAGACCCTTTCCTGGCCCCCATGAACATCAGACCCCCCCTCCCCCCCGAGACACAACAACTTGATGCACAGAAAGGGCCAACTGGGAATGAGGGGCTCAACCGGCGCCCCCTAGAGGGGACAGGCCACGTGCCCCATTCCCTGCCCGCCGGAGCCAGCCAGTCCCCACCCTCACCTAAGGAAGTTGTCTTCGGTGCCGGGCGCCAAGCCAGGCGTGGCAGAGGTGCTGTCGGAGAAGACGTCCACCAGCAGGTTCCCGGCGCTGGGGGGGGCGGTGGAGCCGGCAGGGGGGGCCGCCCGGAGCCCCAGCAGGTCAGCCGACGGTGAGGGGGTGGACTGTGGGGGCCAAGGGGGCTGAGTGAGATCGTCCGGCTGAGGGAAGGGGGGGCAGAGAGCCAAACCCTGCTGGGGGGCCACTCCCACCTGTAGGGCGCCTCCTGCTGGTGCTGGGTGACAGATGCGCCCACCCCAGGCCTCCTGGCTCCCAGGCTCCACCCCACCCTCTCGGCAGGCTCCACTCTCCCCTGCCAACACATGGCTGGCCTAACGCCCAGGCCGCCGGCTCCCCCGCCCCACAGCTGGCCGAGGCCCCAGGCCGCCTGGCTGATGGTGAGTTGCCAAGAGGAGAAATGCAGGTTTTGGCGGCTTGCGGGGGACTCACAGTGGTGCTGGCCATGGGCTCCATGCCCCCATTGAGCTCTGCCCCGGGCTCCTTCTTCCCCTCGTCCAGCTCGCTGCCAGCCCCAGGGCCCTTCTTCTTCTTCAGCTTGGCCAGGATGGACGACTCGCGCTCCGGGAAGGGCGGCATCTCCTCCAGCACCGTCGCCTGGCGGGAGAGAGGGGCTGGGTCGGGGCCAGAGCGACCTGGAGGGGACAGGCCCTGTACCCCACTCCCCCCGCCTGGCCCGAGCCAGCCAGTCCCCACCCTGAGGCCAGATCAGGGCCAGCGCCCCTGAGAGGGAACAGGCCCCGTGCCCCATTCCCGGCCCCCCTGAGCCAGCCAGTCCCCCCCGGCTCTCACCAGGACGTCGGTGCTGGCGATGGAGCTGAGTTTCAGGTACTCCACGGCGCGCTGCTGCAGCTCCACGTCGGCGTTGCGGATCTGGCTGTCAGAGCGCAGCACCTCCTGGATGGTGCCCTTGGTCTCGGGGAAGAGGTTGATGAACTTGATGTAGGTGGAGAGGAGCAGGGCCCGGGTGGCCACGCTGCACAAGTGGAACTTGGAGTGCAGCAGGTTGAACTGCACCAGGGGGCTGCGGGCACCGGGATGGGGGGTTGTCAGTGTGGGCCGGGGGCACCCCGGGTACCCCCAAGAGGCCCCCCAGCTCCTCGTGACAGCCCCAGGGCCTCCCCCCACCACAGGGACCTCCAGTGCCCCCCCGGCCGTACCTGGAGCGGGGGTCTCCGGCAATGAGGTTCCCAAACTCCCCCAGAATGTAGCCCCCGACCTTCACCATGTTCTCGTGGCAGGCAGGAGCTTGCAGGGCCTGGCGGGGGGAGAGGGGGAGGGGTCAGGCAGGCCCAAACTGGGGGGACCCACCCCCCAGGGGCACCAGGGGTCACACGGCCTGGGGCATCAGCTCCCAAACGGCCAGGAACGGCAAAGAGAGAGGGGCCTGGGCAGCGACGCCCAAGTGAGGGGAAAGGGGGGGGGAGGTGCAAGGACCAGAGGGGCCTGGTTCCAGGAAGGGGTGAGCCTGAACTGTGGAGTATGGCAGCTGGCAGCTACTGTCCCCCACATTCCCCCAGTGCCCCGTCCCCGGCATCCCCAGCACATTATCTCCCACACCCCACCCTCCCTCCCCCATCCCACCCAGCGTCCCTTCCCCCACACTCCCTCCCCCATCCCCTACCACCATTCCCCCAACACTCTGTCCCCCAATGCCCCCCACCCTTCCCCAGCACCCCCGCCCTCCCTCCATCCCCTCCTCCAGCATATCCTGCCTTCCTGCAGCACCCCATCCCCCATGTCCCCTACAACCATTCCCCCAGCCCCTCCCGCCCTGCCTCCATCCCCATCCCCATGCCTCCTACCCCCATTCCCCCCCGCCCCCAGCCTGACCTCGAAGACGGTCTTGGCGGCGTAGCCCTGGACGTCGTCGCGGTTGATGACGATCTGGATGACGCGGTACCAGACCTCCTCGCTCACGTAGTCGCCCGCGATGCGGATCAGGTTGAGGATCGTGTCCACGTACCAGTTGTAATCCACTGCGTACTTCTCCGCCAGGATCGCCACCTTCAGCACCTGGGGGCACCCGCTGGCCGGCTCATGCCCACACCCAGAGAGAACCCAGGCGTCCGGCACCCAGCCCCCACCTCTAACCACTAGACCCCACTCTCCTTCCAGAGCTGGGGAGAGAACCCAGGCATCCAGCTCCCAGGCCCCTGCTCCAACCGCTAGACCCCACCCCGCTCCCAGAGCCCGGATAGAACCCAGGAATCCTGGCTCCCAGGCCCCTGCTCTAACTACTAGCGTCAGGCCCCACTCACGATCTCCTCGCGGATGGAGTAGTCGGCCGTCTCCAGGTAGCTGAGCATCTCGGACACAATCTGTTTGGCGTTGGTGCGATCGCACATGGCGTAGAGCAGGTCAGCCGCACGCTGCCGCACGCTCACGTCCCGCTCCGTCTGCGGGGCGGGATGGTTAGCGTCACCTGTGGGGGCACCCCGGGTTTTCCCTGACCTGGCCCCGGCTCCTCCCCTCCATCCCCAGGCTCTTCCCCATCCTAGGACACGCCCAGGGTCCCACCTGTTGGACCTTGGCACCCGCACGGTGCCCCCAGGGTTCCCCCCACCCCTCTGGCTCCTCCCCCACTTAGGACATGCCCAGGGTCCTGTCCCCCCCCTCCGCTGAGCCCCAGCACCCATGGGGTATACTAGGGCCCTCCCACACCAGTCCCCAGCTCCTCCCACTTCTAGGACACGCCCAAGGCCCTGACAACAGAGCCCCAGCATGCATGGGGCACCCCCAGGGTCCCCTCCACCCCTCTGGCTCCTCCCCCACCTAGGACATGCCCAGGGCCCCGCCCACTGAGTCCATCCCAACTCCGTCCCCTCCCCCATCAGGGCCCACCTTCTCCCCCAGCGCCCCCCCTCCCCACTGACCTTGAGGGCATTGATGACCGTCTCAATGTGGGTCTTGACAGCCTCATGGGAGAACTCGGAGCTGGCCAGGGTGCACATGCTCTCCAGCGCCAGGTACCGCAGGTTGGTCTCCCGGTGCTGCAGGAACTGGCCCAGCTGGTTACAGGCCCGCACCAGCAGGTTGGGCTCGCTGCAGGGACACCAGGGTGTCAACGGCGAGGGACAGCCTGGGGCTGGAATGGAGGGGGGCTGCAGGGTGGCGGGGCTGAAGGGCAGGGCTTGGGGGGAGCCCAGGGCTGAGGGGCCAAGGGCAGGGCTGGGGGTCCCAGGGGGCGCTGACCTGTCGTAGTGGATGATGAGGCTGATGGCCTCGAAGAGGATGGCGTTCTTCGCGTTGGAATGTTGAACCTTCTTGGACTTGGGGGGCTCTTGCGCCTTGTTGAGGATGGTCTCCAGGCACTCGACCAGCCGCCCCTTCACCGCCGCGTCCTCTGCGGGGGCCACAGAGCACGGGGGTGGGAGCGTGGGGCTCAGACACCAATCCTGAAGAGAACCCTGGAGTCCTGGCTCCCAGACCCCAGCCTAGACCCTGCTTCCCTCCCAGAGCTGGGGAGAGAACCCAGGCGTCCTGGCTCCCAGCCCACCCTACTCTAACCCACTAGACCCCACTGCCCTCCAAGAGCTGGGGAGAGAAATCAGGGGTCCTGGCTCCCAGCCACCCCCTGCTCTAACCACTAGACCCTGTTTCCCTCCCAGAGCTGGGGAAGAGAACCCGGGGTCCTGGCTCCCAGCCCACCCTGCTCTAACCCACTAGACCCCACTGCCCTCCAAGAGCTGGGGAGAGGATCCAGGTGTCTTGACTCTCCCGATGCTCCGCAGGGGTGGGGAGTCTCGCCCCCTACCTGGCGGGGGGTAGCTCTGCAGCAGGCGCAGGAGTTTCACGGAGAGCCATGGGGCCGGCACGAAGTAGTAGGTGTAATCCTGCAGGTCCGTGGAGGCCGACGACACAATCTGGGCAGGAGCCATAGTGAGGGGTCAGTCCCCAGCCACGGGCCCTCCCGCCCCCGCCCCGAATGCTGCCCTGCGCCCACCAGGGATGGAACCCAGGCGTCCGGCCCCTGCCCCCGCCCTCCTGAGCCAGGGTAGAACCCAGGCGTCCGGCCCCACTCACCCGGCTCAGCCTGGACACGGCCAGGGAGACGCACGTCTTGAAGTCGTCGGGATTCTTCTTGCAGAGGCAGGTGATGAGGCTGACAGCGGCCGTGACCACGCCCTGAGGGGGGGGGAAGAAGGGGTCAAACCATGGGGGGGACTGCGGGGGTCCCGGCATGGCCGGGCGTACCAAGTGCTGATGGGGGGGAAGCTTGAGGAGCTCAGACATGCCATGTGGCAGTGCTTGAGAAGAGCAGAGGCAGGACTACCATGTGCTGGTGATGGGGGGGGGAAATTGGGTGGGACACACCATGTGCTGGCCATTGGGGGGGCAACTGAGGTGGGATGTACCATGTGCTGGCCATTGGGGGGGCAACTGAGGTGGGATGTACCATGTGCTGGTCATTGGGGGGGCAACTGAGGTGGAATGTACCATGTGCTGGTCATTGGGGGGGCAACTGAGGTGGAATGTACCATGTGCTGGTCATTAGGGGAAGCAGCTGAGGCGGGACCTACCATGTGCCAGTGATGGGCAGGGCAGAGCAGTCGGGAGAGGACTACCTGGCTGCTAGGTGGGCGGAATGTACCATGTGCAGGTTATTGGGGGGCAGCTGAGGCGGGAGGTACCATGTGCTGGTGATGGGCGGAGCAGTCAGGAGAGGACATACCTGGCCACTAGATAGGCAGAATGTACCATGTGCTGGTCATTGGGGGGGGCAATTGAGGCGGGACGTACCATGTGCCGGTCATTGGGGGGGGCAATTGAGGCGGGACGTACCATGTGCCGGTCATTGGGGGGGGCAATTGAGGCGGGACGTACCATGTGCCGGTCATTGGGGGGGGCAATTGAGGCGGGATGTACCATGTGCCGGTCATGGGCGGAGCAGTCGGGAGAGGATGTACCTGGCCGCTAGGTGGGCAGAATGTACCCGTGCTGGTCATTGGGGGGGCAGCTGAGGCGGGACGTACCATGTGCTGGTCATTGAGCAGGTGCACCACGCGGGACGTCCACTCGCCCATGGGCACCAGGTCAGGCGAGGTCTTATAGAGGCGCAGGAGACAGAGGGCCGCACTCTGCTTGACACTGTCCATGGTGTCGCTGTGGAGAGAGGCCGGGTCAGGTGGGCAGGAGGGTCCCCCCCGCCCTTCCCCCGCCATCGGCACAGGGCCCTGCCTACCCGGCCACCAGGACGCGGGGCACCTCGGAGGCGAAGGCCTCGGCCATCTCGCGGCTGCCCACGTTGGCGATGCAGTGCAGTGCCAGGCACATGAAGGTGGGGTTGCGGCTCGCCAGGTCGTTCTTGATGGCATTGTTGATGAGGCGAATCAGCTCACTGTTGGAGTTCACTAGCACTGAGATGAACAGGTAACCCTGGGGGGGGGGGAGCAGGGAAGCAGGTGATGCCAGGGCACAAAGGGGCAGGGGGGCTGGGACCCCCGCAAAAATCAGACATCAGCCCTCCATTACTGTAGTAGGAACATGAGCTCTGCCCCCTCCCCAAGCGCCCCCCTTCCCTTCCCAACTCCCCGCTTAAGTCCACCTTTTCCCTCCCTCCCCTTTCCCTTTCCAGCTTTGCCCCCCCAGCTCCGCTCCCACCCTACCCCCACCCTCTGCCCTTCCCAGCCCAGCTCCACCCCTCCCTACCCCCACCCTCTGCCCTTCCCAGCCCAGCTCCACCCCTCCCTACCCCTATCCCCACCCTCTGCCCTTCCCAGCCCAGTTCCACCCTCCCTACCCCTATCCCCACCCTCTGCCCTTCCCAGCCCAGCTCCACCCCTCCCTACCCCTATCCCCACCCTCTGCCCTTCCCAGCCCAGCTCCACCCCTCCCTACCCCTATCCCCACCCTCTGCCCTTCCCAGCCCAGCTCCACCCCTCCCTACCCCTATCCCCACCCTCTGCCCTTCCCAGCCCAGCTCCACCCCTCCCTACCCCTATCCCCACCCTCTGCCCTTCCCAGCCCAGCTCCACCCCTCCCTACCCCTATCCCCACCCTCTGCCCTTCCCAGCCCAGCTCCACCCCTCCCTACCCCTATTCCCACCCTCTGCCCTTCCCAGCCCAGCTCCACCCCTCCCTACCCCTATTCCCACCCTCTGCCCTTCCCAGCCCAGCTCCACCCCTCCCTACCCCTATCCCCACCCTCTGCCCTTCCCAGCCCAGCTCCACCCCTCCCTACCCCTATCCCCACCCTCTGCCCTTCCCAGCCCAGTTCCACCCTCCCTACCCCTATCCCCACCCTCTGCCCTTCCCAGCCCAGCTCCACCCCTCCCTACCCCCACCCTCTGCCCGTCCCAGCCCAGCTCCACCCCTCCCTACCCCCACCCTCTGCCCTTCCCAGCCCAGCTCTACCCCTCCCTACCCCTATCCCCACCCTCTGCCCTTCCCAGCCCAGCTCCACCCCTCCCTACCCCTATCCCCACCCTCTGCCCTTCCCAGCCCAGCTCCACCCCTCCCTACCCCTATCCCCACCCTCTGCCCTTCCCAGCCCAGCTCCACCCCTCCCTACCCCTATCCCCACCCTCTGCCCTTCCCAGCCCAGCTCCACCCCTCCCTACCCCTATCCCCACCCTCTGCCCTTCCCAGCCCAGCTCCACCCCTCCCTACCCTATCCCCACCCTCTGCCCTTCCCAGCCAGCTCCACCCCTCCCTACCCCTATCCCCACCCTCTGCCCTTCCCAGCCCAGCTCCACCCCTCCCTACCCCTATCCCCACCCTCTGCCCTTCCCAGCCCAGTTCCACCCTCCCTACCCCTATCCCCACCCTCTGCCCTTCCCAGCCCAGTTCCACCCTCCCTACCCCTATCCCCACCCTCTGCCCTTCCCAGCCCAGCTCCACCCCTCCCTACCCCCACCCTCTGCCCTTCCCAGCCCAGCTCCACCCCTCCCTACCCCTACCCCCAGCCCCACCCTCTACCCTGCCCTCCAGTTCCACTGCAGCAGCACCCTTTGCACTACACCCCCTCAGGCCTACAGGGATGTCCCCCACCCCAGCTCCTCTCAGTTGTACCCCCTAGTCCCCCGGCTCCCCATGTCCCTGCCCATACTCACAATCTGCTTCTCCGTGTACTTGTTGGAGCTCAGCAGGTTGACGGCCTCCATGTGCCCGAAGTCGATGTCATGGCCCAGCAGGAAGATGAAGAGCAGCTTGCATACGTATTTCTTCTTGCTATAGCCATCCAGGGCCTTGTCCCCTGGGGGGCAGCCAAGGGAGAAGGGTCACTGACGTGACTGGGAGGCAGGGAGGGAGCTGTGGTGGGGAGAGGCGGAGCAGGGAGACATCGGGGGGGGCACAGAGCCGGGGGGGCCAAGGAGGGACAGAGGCGGGGGGGAATCATCTCTGGGGGGCAGCAGGGGTAGTTAGAATAAAGTGGGGGCTGCGAGAGGGGGAACATCCCCGGTGGGGGAGAACAAGGGAAGGTATGGGAGGCTGGCCTAGGGAAGGGAACAGCTGAGGGGAAGGAAACAGCCCAAGGTCCCCCTGTACTCGCGCCCCCATGGAGGAGCCCTGCGTGCCCACCCCGGCGGGGGCCATGCTCACCCTTGAACTTGGAGCGGATGTTCGCCAGCTCCTTGTTGATCCTCTTGATTTCAGCCTCTTTGCTTTTACCTGAAATAGACGCACCAAGGACAGAGAGACTCAGGGGGAAGAGACAAGCCCCTGAGTCCCATTCCCTGCCCCCCCCCGAGCCAGCCAGTCCCCGCCCTGCGGCCGGATGGGAGCCAGCACCCCCTAGAAGGGAAGGGCCCCGTGTCCCAGTCTCCATGCTGGTGTTTAACTAGGTTCCCAACAGCCTCAATATTTCCCCTGCCATCTCCCCTTCCTTCTTGAGGTTCAATGCCCCCCACAACGAATTTTAAGGCCCAGACTCCATCCCGCCCCATCAGCCATCTCTCCTCCCCACCTCCTCTCAGTCCACAATCCCCAGACCCACAGGAGCTCTGGGAGAGACTCGGCAGGCTGGTTATACAGCCCGGTGCTGAGATGCGGCCACCTCTGGGGTGCGGTGTGGGGGCGGGTTATACCCCAGGAGTTGAGACTGACAGGGCTATGGGGTCCTGATACACTTCTGACAAGAAGCAGTAATTTTCTGTAAGATTTTTAGGATGCCTGTGATTGCCTCAGTTTCCCTCTGCGCTTTGCGGGGCTACCCTGCGGGTGGGAAAGGGTAAAGCAGCTGCTCTGAGGGGCCAGGCAGGAGCTATGACAGGAGCCAGAACCGGGCGATGGGGTGGATGAACGGGACATCAAGGACCAGTGGAGGGGCCAGCCAGGCTGCGGGAGCCCCCAGGACTGAACAGCTGAGGCTTCACCAGTGGGACGGGAAGCAGCCGAGGACAGGAGCTCAGCGCAGGGCAGCACCAGGGGGACAACGGGGCCAGAGGGGTCAGGTGGCCAGCTCACCGGTGGGACAGACTGGCAGGCAGAGCTAAACGACCCCGGCTCCCTGCACCGTGTCCAGGCGACTGGCAAACCCTGCTCCGTGCGGAGACTGGCACTGGGCAGCCCCACAGACCCGGGCTGGGGCCCTGCAGAGGAGACCAGGCTCTGCCAGACGGCTGGCTTGGTCAGAGCCGCTAGGCAGAGGTCCCGGGAGCCGTGGGGGGCTGGCGCCCAGGGGCTCAGTCTTGGGGACAGGGACGCCGCGGGGCCTCTGGGGCTCTGGCACCGATGGGTGCCCCCTGAAGCTGGTCCAAAGGTGGGGCGTACCCCGGAGCCATGACTCTCCATGCCCAGGACGGAGGGCAGCCAGCCAAAGCACGCCTTCTCCGCATGAGGGGGCGCTGGATGAATGCTTTCTCCGCCCAGCATAGGGTTGGCCTGGGGAACTCACTGCCACTGGCCGGTCGCCAGGCACGAGGGGGTGGGATGGGGAGGAAATTTGGTGCCTTGGGGGTTACCCCAGTGTTGCCTGGGGACGGGACACCCAGGTAGACGGACTCGGGTGGGAGCCAGTCCAGAGGCTGGGCCCACCTCCGGAGCCACCCTGTCCTAGGAAGGGTGGGGCTGTTCATACATGTGGCATGTGAGCTCCAAGCCAGAGGCCTTGTAAACAGCTACTCTCTGGGGGGCAGCTGGGCGGGCTCTGCAGACGGGGCCCCTCGGGAGGGGGGGGGGGACCAGCTGAGTCAGCCATGTTCCCCAGCCATGCGGGCAGCAGGAAACTCCTCTCTTCAGCAGGACTGAGAGACAGCCCAGTCCCTCCAGCCCTCTGAAGGATTCGGGACCCTCTGGGGTGCGGCCGGGGCTCCATCTCTCCAGGCTCCCCTCATTAGCCCCCTGTGATACTCATCAACACCCACCCCCCAAGGCTGCGGTTCCTTTGGGGGAGGGGGGACAGACGGACGTGACCTCATAGCAGCAGGCTCTGCCCTCATGTCAGTCTCCTCAATGCCCCCCAGACTCCCCCTGCCCACCCGCCAGCCCCTCCCCATAACCCCCGCCAGCTGCCCGTCCATTCTGCCTCAATCCCCAGGGCCCCCTCCCTCTTCTCAACCCCCCACGTGAGTCCTCCCTTCCCAAGTCAGCTCCATCCCTGGTCTCTCCGTCCTTCTCCCCACCCCGTGGCCTCTCCTGTCAGACCTACCCCGATACGCTCTCTCTTCTCCCCATTCCCCCCTCCCTGCTCCACACTCCACTGTCTGCCCCTTCCCTCTCCATGGACCCCCAGCCTCCTCCCCTGCTCCACCCCCCATGGTCTCGCTCCACTCCGCCACCGCATCACCCGGCCTCTCCCCCCAACTGTCCCCTTCCTTCCCCTCCCCTTACAGCCCCCCAGCAGATATCCCCCACTCAGGGCAGCCTCCACTACCTCAGTCTCCCCTCTCTCCTAATCCCCCCCATCCTCAGCTCCCCTGGTCTCTCCTCACCCCTTGTGGTCTCCCCAATTCCCCCCAAACATACACACAATACCCTCTCCTGATCCCCCTGCTGCACCCCCTCCCCCCCGCGGTCCTCTCCCCCAGCCGCACCTCCTTCTCCCCCTCCCCCCTGTGGACCCCCTCCCCATCTCTCCCTCACTCCTCCCCCTTCCCCCCATGAAACCCCATCTCCTCCTCCCCCCTATGGTCCCCCTCCCCCTCATTCCTCCCCCTCCCTCCATGACACCCCATCTCCCTCTCCCCCTATAGTCCCCCTCCCTCCCTCCCCCATGACACCCCATTTCCCCCTCCCCTCTGTGCTCCCCCTGCCCCCCGTGGTCCCCCTCCCCAGCCCTTCCCCTCCATGACACCCCATCGCCCCTCCCCCCATGGTCCCCCTCCCCCCGCGACACCCCATCGCCATCTCCCCCGCGCTCACAGTTGCGGATGTCGGAGATGAAGACCGCCAGGCCCCGCATCCCGTCCCCCTTGGACACGGCCGGCATCGCGGCGCCTGCGGGACCCGCTTCCCTCCGCGACGGTTCCTCCGGCAGCTCCGGGCCCGGCCCAGCGCCGCCCGCCCCCGCACTGCCCCCATTGGCCGCTGCGCCCGCCGCTCACGGCAGGCCCCGCCCACCTCTCCGCTCGCCATTGGCCGGCGCGCCCGCCGCTCACTGCTCAACCCGTGCCCATTGGGCAGAGCCGCTATCCCGCGGAACTAGGCCCGCCCATGCACCGCGGCCATTGGACAGACCCTCCCTCCCTCTGAATCAGCCCCGCCCACGCGCCGCGACCATTGGAGGGACTCAGTAATCCTCGGAAACAGCCCCGCCCCCTCACCGCGCCCATTGGACTGACACGCTATCCCTCAGGACCAGCCCCGCCCAGTCTCCCCGCCCATTGGACAGACCCACTATCCCTCAGGACTAGCCCCGCCCGCGCACCGCGCTCATTGGTCCGCCGGCAACCAGTCAGAGCCAGCCTCTCCCAGCTCTCAGCTCCCATTGGACAGACCCACTATCGCTCGTGGCCAGTCCGCGCATGCACCGTGCCCATTGGCCGGCCCCTCAGCGCCCTCCTCCCAGTGCCCGTTGTCCTTGCGAAACGTGCCCGAGGCCGCCCCTAGATCCCGCTCCGTAGCACCGCCCCTGTCGCTCACCGCTATGTCCCGCCCACCTGCCGCAGTCATTGAACCTCTCCCCTGTCAGCCAAAGTTCATTTCCGCCCCTTCCCTTCCCGCATTGGCTGAGCCTGCTGTGCCGCGAGCGGATAGGCTGACAGGGGGCGGGTCCACGACCAGACGGCGGAAGGGGATTGGTGGGATGGGGCCTGCAGTTCCGGGAGGGGTGGGGTTAGTGAGGCAGAGGGGAGGGGGCGGGGCTAGGAGCCCGGACTCCTGGGTTCTCTGGCAGGGGAGGTTGGCTAGTGAGGGGCTGGGCTAAGAGCCCAGACTCCTGGGTTCTCTGGCGGGGGGGGCTATGGGTTAGGGGGTGTCTGGGAGCCCGGACTCCTGGGTTCTCTGGCGGGGGGGGCTATGGGTTAGGGGGTGTCTGGGAGCCCGGACTCCTGGGTTCTCTGGCAGGGGATGGGGGGCTATGGGTTAGGGGGTGTCTGGGAGCCCGGACTCCTGGGTTCTCTGGCGGGGGGGGCTATGGGTTAGGGGGTGTCTGGGAGCCCGGACTCCTGGGTTCTCTGGCAGGGGATGGGGGGCTATGGGTTAGGGGGTGTCTGGGAGCCCGGACTCCTGGGTTCTCTGGCGGGGGGGGCTATGGGTTAGGGGGTGTCTGGGAGCCCGGACTCCTCGGTTCTCTGGCAGGGGATGGGGGGCTATGGGTTAGGGGGTGTCTGGGAGCCCGGACTCCTGGGTTCTCTGGCAGGGGATGGGGGGCTATGGGTTAGGGGGTGTCTGGGAGCCTGGACTCCTGGGTTCTCTGGCGGGGGGGGCTATGGGTTAGGGGGTGTCTGGGAGCCCGGACTCCTGGGTTCTCTGGCAGGGGATGGGGGGCTATGGGTTAGGGGGTGTCTGGGAGCCCGGACTCCTGGGTTCTCTGGCAGGGGATGGGGGGCTATGGGTTAGGGGGTGTCTGGGAGCCCGGACTCCTGGGTTCTCTGGCAGGGGATGGGGGGCTATGGGTTAGGGGGTGTCTGGGAGCCCGGACTCCTGGGTTCTCTGGCAGGGGATGGGGGGCTATGGGTTAGGGGGTGTCTGGGAGCCCGGACTCCTGGGTTCTCTGGCGGGGGGGGCTATGGGTTAGGGGGTGTCTGGGAGCCCGGACTCCTGGGTTCTCTGGCAGGGGATGGGGGGCTATGGGTTAGGGGGTGTCTGGGAGCCCGGACTCCTGGGTTCTCTGGCGGGGGGGGCTATGGGTTAGGGGGTGTCTGGGAGCCCGGACTCCTGGGTTCTCTGGCAGGGGATGGGGGGCTATGGGTTAGGGGGTGTCTGGGAGCCCGGACTCCTGGGTTCTCTGGCAGGGGATGGGGGGCTATGGGTTAGGGGGTGTCTGGGAGCCTGGACTCCTGGGTTCTCTGGCGGGGGGGGCTATGGGTTAGGGGGTGTCTGGGAGCCCGGACTCCTGGGTTCTCTGGCAGGGGATGGGGGGCTATGGGTTAGGGGGTGTCTGGGAGCCCGGACTCCTGGGTTCTCTGGCAGGGGATGGGGGGCTATGGGTTAGGGGGTGTCTGGGAGCCCGGACTCCTGGGTTCTCTGGCAGGGGATGGGGGGCTATGGGTTAGGGGGTTGGTAGGAGCTTGGATGCCTCGGTTGTGGCCCCACCTATTCAGGGGCTAGTGGGGCCCATCCCTCCCTGCCGTTCTGGTCTCCTAATTTTGCTTCCCCTTTTCTCATCCCCGTGGCCCCGGTGCAGCTGCTGGGCCGGAAGGTGCCGCCCTCTGGTTGCCAAATCGCTGCCCCAGGCTCCCGCCAGCCCTCCCCCGCCCCCTCCCCCCAACCCCACGGGCTCAAGTGGGTGTTGGCGAAATCTCTTCCAGGAAGCCTGCGTGTGCCTCAGTTTTCCCCCATGTGCTGCCGGGTTACCTGTGGGTAGGCCGGGTCGCTGGCTCGGTGCAGAGGCTCAGTGGTGGAGAGCCCTGGTTGGCTGGAGTTTGGGCTTGGGCCCCGTGTCAGTGAGAAAACCCCAGTCGCCGGGACTGTGATACCTGGCATCCCTCACCCGGCTGACCCAGTTTGCCGAGCTGGGGCATCCAGGCCAAGGGGCGGTGAGGGGCTAGCACCTGACCTGGGCCGGGGCGTGGGGCTCTGGGCCGAAGTCACGGAGTCCCTGGGCGATGCTCTGGAATTGCTCCCTATGAAGCCAGTCAGGACTCTGGGGAGTCTCCTCTCCGGGAGCTCACCCGGCTTCCCCCTTCCTGGGGCTGACCCTGGAGCATCCAGCATCCCCTGCCCCTCCAGGCGCGTCCCACAGCCAGTCCGCCCAGGCGGGGTCCTGGGGCAGCCAGAGGGTCCTGCCCCCCAACTCCGCAGTCAGACGTGACTCTCAGCCAGCCAGTAACACAGAAGGTTTATTAGACGACAGGAACATGGTCTAAACCAGAGCTTGTAGGTGCAGAGAACAGGACCCTTCAGCTGGGTCCATTTTGCGGGGCAGGGAGCCAGACAACCCCGTCTGCACTTCACTCCATGTCCCCAGCCAGCCCCAAACTGAAATTCTCTCCAGCCCTCCCCACCACCGGCCTTTGTCCCTTTCCCGGGCCAGGAGGGCACTGGATCCCTTTGTTCTCCAGCCCTTTAGCTCTCACCTTGCAGGGGGGAAGAGCCCAGGTCATCAGCTGCCAGGAAACAGGGTGTTGGCCCTTCTCTGTGTCCAGACCCCTGCCCACACCTGCTTTCTAGGGCTTTGCAGTGATCATACATCCTTGTCCCACCCCCAGTTACTTAAGAACTGCCTAGGGGAAACTGAGGCACTCCCACAATATTCAGACGAAACATTAAAAACAGTCCCGCTTCATCACAGCCAATGCTGTCTGTTCTCTGGCCTGACCAAGGCTTTCCTGCACTGGGTCCGGTCAGCTGATAAACCCACCTGGGTGCCAGCTGGTGGCGGGGCATGTTGCTCCCCACAATGGTGCCAGGCTTCCTTGGGGTCTGGCTCAGTGGGACTCGCTGGGTGGAGCTCACGGGGGGCAGCCAGTGGTCTGCAGGCCCAGAGGTCCAGCCTGAGGGGTGGGTGAAGCCGTGGGCCTGACCCTGGAGAAAGAGTGACACCACGGGGGAGGAAGGTGTCTGGCTCTGGGCCTCCCAAATGCTATTCCAAAGCTAGTGCCCCACATGCCCCCTCCCTGGCCTCCCCCAGCTGCACAATGCTGTATTCTGCAAACAGGGAAACTGAGGCCCAGCTAGCAGGGACTCAAACTCAGATCAGCCCAGGCCCGGTCAGGAGCCCTAACTGCAAGCCCAGCCTGCGAATGCAGACACACTGGACTCCTGAGTTCTCTCCATGGCGCTGGGAGGGGAGTGGGGTCTAGCGGTTAGCACAGGGGGTGCTGAGAGCCAGGACTCCTGGGTTCTATTTCCTCTCTGACCGTGGCTCCACCGCTACTGTCTGTGGGATCAGGCCCTTGGGCAGCAATCATCCCCTACCCCTACCCCTGCTTCGGGCCGCCAGGAAGCAGCTCTTCCCACGCAGCGGTACGGGTGCTATGACACACACGCCAGCCCCTTCCCCTTGAAGAGCCCTGGTGACCTCATAGAACTCTGCTGGAGGGGGGCCGATGTCACGCGGCACTTGTGAGGTCACAGGGAGCAGCCAGGAGGAGTCACAGCGAGAGCTCTTCGCACGAGGAGCCAGTACCGAGTTCCAGCCCCTTGCTCTAGCGAACCTCCCCGGCACCAACAGCCTGCCCTTGGCACGAGGGCCCGGCCCTCGTCAGTGGAGCCCCTGGGGACCCGGCCCGGTTCGGACCATGGCCAACGTGGTAGTGAAAACCATCTGGCAGTCGAAGGAAATCAACGAAGCTGGAGACCCCCCCTCTGGGGCGGAGACCCGAGCCCAGAGCACCCGGGACCTGCTGGGCAAAGCCAGCCCCAAGGCCTTCCCCAGGAAGAAGAAAGCCGTGTCCTTCCATGGGTCAGGCCTGGGGCGGGGCTGGGGCCGGGGGTGGAGGGGGGTGGCACTGGCTGGGGTGGGGAGGAGAAGGGGGCTCGGGGGCCTGTGTGGCTGACCTCTGTCCCCCATCCTGCAGGGTGGAGCCCCCCCCGGCCAGTGAGGCCCCCCCCGGCCGCCTGAACCTGAAGCGCTCCTCAGCCTGCACCAACGTCTCGCTGCTGAACCTGACGGGTGACGACTCTGAGTCCATGGACGACGGGTCTGGGCAGGGGGCCTCCCCCCTCAGCCCCCCCCTGCCCTCCAGGGACCCCGCCTGGTCTGAGGATGACACCGACCCATCCACTCCGCTGGTGAGATCCCCTCCCGGAGACGCTGCCTGGGGATACCGACCCCCCACCCCACTGGTGAGATCCCCACCCACCCTGCCGGGGACCCACGTGGGGACACCGACCCCCCTGCACCCCGCTGGTGAGACCCCCGCCCCCCAGGGACCCACCTGGGGATACCGACCCCCCTGCACCCCACTGGTGAGACCCCCACCCCCCAGGGACCCACCTGGGGATACCGACCCCCCACCCCACTGGTGAGACCCCCACCCACCCCACCGGGTCCCATGTGGGGACACCGACCCCCCTGCACCCTGCTGGTGAGACCCCCACCCCCCAGGGACCCACCTGGGGGTACCGACCCCCCTGCACCCCACCCACCCTGCCGGGGACCCATGTGGGGACACCGACCCCCCTGCACCCCGCTGGTGAGACCCCCACCCCCCAGGGACCCACCTGGGGACACCTAACCCCCACCCCGCTGGTGAGACCCCATCCCTATTTCACAGGGACCCCACCTGGGGACATCAACCCCCTACCCCGCTGGTGAGACCCCCCAACTCTGCCTGGGGACACTGACCCTCCCATGTGCAAAGAGCCCCCCAAGACCTCCCCCAACAGGAAACCTCTCCCCTCAGGCCCTTCCACCCCCCTTCCCTCCCCCCTAGGGATTAACACTGACCTCTACATAGATCCCACTCCTACCTGGAAATCCTCCCACCCCCATAGGGACCTACCCTGGCAGGACACGCCCCCCCGGACCCTGCCCTGTACAGGGGATGTCAGAATTTGCTCCTTGGGTCCCAGGTTGGGTGGGTCTGTGCCAGAGCTCCCCCCCCGACTCCCCGCCTCACCGTCTCCCCCTGCAGGACATGGTGAACAGTGGTCTGGTGCGCACCAAGGACTCCGTCACCAGCCTCAAGGAGCGGGCGTCCCGGGTCAACCGGCGGGTGCAGAGCCTCCAGGTCTGTGCTCCTCTGCCCCGGATCTGTCCACCCCCCTGGAATCCCCACCCTCACCATCTCTGCCTCTCCCCCGGGGCCCCTTATTCCAGGCCCAGGTTGTGCCCCTTCCACAAGTCAGAGGGTCCCTCCCAGGGGGGTAATGGACCCTCCCTGCCCCATGACACCTCCCCCCGCTCACCCCCCACTCTGCCCCCCACCCCGCCAGAGCGAATGTTCGATGCTATGTGACAACCTGGAGCGCCGGCGGAGGGAGGCCGAGGACCTGGAGAAGTACTGCACCCAGCTCCAGGTGAGAGGGGCCCCACGCTGGGGAGGGGATACCCAGCTCCCCAGGGTGCTAACCCCCTTCCCACCCCCCAACGCAGGAGAGCTGCCGCAAGGTCAGCCGGTCGGTGGAAGATGCCGAGATCAAGACCAATGTGCTCAAGAAAAGCTCTGTCCTGCTGGAGGTGAGAGCATGGGGGAGTGGGCCCTGCTGGGAGGAAGCTCACAACGGGCTGGGCACTGCTGGGGGGGAAGCTTGCAGCACCGGGGTCCCCGGCTGGGGGCACTGCTGGGGGGAAGTTCACAGCACCAGGGTCCCCAGCTTGGGCACTGCTGCGGGGAAGCTTGCAGCACCAGGGTCCCTGGAGGGTGCATGGCTGTGGGAAGCTCACAGGGCCAGGTCCCCGGCTGGGGGCACTGCTGGGGCAAAGCTCGCAGCTCCGGGGTCCCCAGCTGGGGCACTGCTGCGGGGAAGTTCACAGCCCTGCCCCCAGGAGAAGCTGCAGACGCTGCAGCAGCAGGCGCAGGGCGGGGAGCTCGGCGGGCAGGAACCGGAGCAACGCGCGGTCACGGAGATCTCCAAGCACAGCCAGGACCCGGCGGGGGGCAGCCCCACAGACCCCATCGGCAGCCCACAGGGGGTGCAGGGCAGGGAGCCGGGCTCTGCGCTGGAGGAATCCAGGTGAGGGGAGGGGCAGATATGGGGAGAGGGGGATGGGAAGGGCCCTAGGTAATGAGGGAGGGGCTGGTGAGTCAGGCCAGGGTCATGTAGGGTGGGAAGTGGTGAGGAATTGGGGGAGGGGACCAGGTTGTGGTTATATTCCCCTCCCGGGCAGGCGGGCGGCTATGGAGGGGGCCTGCCAGCCCAGCCCCCTGACCCCTCTCCCCAGGCAGGGGGCTGGCGGGCAGCTGGCGGGAATCCCTGCCAGCTCAGCCCCCCGCTCCCTCTCCCCAGGCAGGGGGCCATGCTGCGGACGATCGAGCAGCTGGGGGTGCAGTGGCAACGGGGGCACCAGGAGCTGCAGGGGTGGTTGGACGAAGCCTTCAACATGTACGTAGGTCCCCCCCCGCAGGGTGCTGCCCCCCCACCTCCTTGCCCCCTCCCACACCCCAGGGCACCTCCCTCTGCTCCATACCCTCCCCTTCCCCTTGCCCCCTGGCTGCAGTGGGCTCAGGCTGGCAGCAGACTCAGGAATCCCCCTCCCGGCAGGGCAAACTGCACGGCCCAGGCCCTGAGCCAGCTCCACGCAGACCTCGAGGGGCTGCGGCAGGTCAAGCCGCTGCTGGAGGACGTGGCCCGTCAGCTGGGGAGCCTCAGGGCCCTGGAGCTGCCCGACCGGCCCCCCACCAGCTGTGCCAGGTATCAGCAGCTGGGGGAATGGAGGGAGGCCTGCGGGTCGGGAGTGACGGGCACCGGCAGGGGGCTGCGGGTTGGGAGTGAGGGGCACCAGCAGGGCCGGGCTGGCGGGGGGCTGCGGGTCGGGAGTGAGGGGCACCGCCGTGCGCTTTCTGTGACCTGTCTCCCCCGTCTCCCCCAGCCAGGGCTGCATCAGTGCCCAGAGCCTGGGGCAGATGGTGGAGTGCGCGGCGACGCCCCTGCTGGAGGAACTGAGGCAGTGCGGGCTCCCGGCCCCCTGCCCCGCCTGCCAGCGTCTGCAGAACAAGATCCTGGTATGGGGCTGGGGGTAGGAAGATGTGGGGCTCCAGGGTGTCTCTCACGGCCCCAAGACCCCCTTAAGTCCATGACAGGAGAGGGGGGGCCCTGCAGCGAGGCCCCTCACAGGTTGGGATCTCCAGCCAGGCCCTCCCATGCTACCCAGCAGTTGCCCTCCCGCTCCACCCAGTTCCCCTGTCCCACACTGCTCCCCCCATGCCCTCCATTCTCCCCAATGTAATGAGGTCTCTTTCCCCCGTACCCCCGGGGCAGGAACTGGAGCAGGCCGCCTTGGAGACACACGCACGAGCCGAGACCCTGAGCTCCAACCTGCGCCTGGCCCAGGACGAAGCCCTGAGAGCCAAGACCTACGTGGAGCGGGTCCGGCTCAGCCCCCAGTGAGTAATGCGCACCCCCTGCCCCCCACTGGGGCAGGTGGGCCAGCAGAACTACCCGACACTAGAATCTAGGGCCACAGGAGCTCCCCGGGACATGGAGCAACCGGCGTCACTCTGCCACTCTCACCTCTGTATGTATGGCGTGACCCCAGGGCTGGGAGAGCAGGGGGCTGTGGGTCAGGATTGAGGGGTACTGATAGAGTTGGGGGCAGGGGAAAGGAAAGCCAGGTACCAGCAGCTGGGGGAGGAAAAGCCCGAGGGAGAGGAAAGCCAGGTCAGACCAATGGTCCATCTTGCTCAGTGTCCTGTTTGCCGACAAGCCCCAATGCAATTAGTCCCGTCGGCCGGTCTCAGCTCCCGAGGTTTGGCGACCCCAGAGCATGGGGCTGCGTCCCTGCCCATCCTGGCTAATAGCCATTGATAGACCCACCCTCGTGCTCTCATTCTTTCCTGAACCCAGTTATTGTTTTGGCCTCAACATCCCCTGGCAGGGAGTTCCCTAGGTTAATAGCCCGTTGGGGGAAGAAATACCTCCACCTGTTTGTTTTAAACCCGCCACCTAGCACTTGCATTGGGGGGACCCCTGGTTTCTTGTGTGCGGTGAAGGGGTAAATAATACTTCCCGAATCAGATTCTCCACCCCAGGGCCTGCGCTCGGTTGGCTTTTTTGGCCCTGCTGCGCCTTGAGCAGGAGCAGCTCACACAGCCCCTGGGGTTTTGCACTGCGGGGCGGGATCCTGTTTTCCAACGGGCATCACTTTGCATTTCTCCACCTTGAGTTTCCTCTGCCGATTTGTTCCTTGCGCGACTCTTCTGCTCACCACCCCTTGAGTCCTCCACTTTGACTCAGTTTACCTGATCCGAAAGGGAGTTTCCCTCCGACGCAGGCGCGGCCCCTGGTCAAATGCTCTCTCCTTCTGCCCCCTGCAGGGAGAAGCCCCCCGGCCTGGACCCCCTCCACGCCCGGCTCAGCTCCCTGCAGGCCCAGCTGTCCCAGGATGGGGGGCCCCAGACTCCGGCGCCACCTCCACCCCAGCAGCGCTGACTCCCACCACAGCCACCAATAAAGTGCCTGCCCTGGCCCTGGGCCTGCATCTCCGGCCCTGTGTGCGCATGTGGGTCTTTGGGCAGGGGGGCATCAACCCAGGGCTCTGCTGTAGGGTAGGGATGCTGCTCTAGGGCAGATACCTGGGGAGGGGGACATCTAATGACCCCCCGCACCATGACAGAGGACTCTCACATTTGTTGCTGTTGGACCTTTATTGCCCGTCTGCATTTGCAGCCAGCGACTCCACTCTCAGCCCCCGGGTAGGCCCTGCCCCCCTCAGAGTCCCCCTTTACAAACAACACAAAAGCAAACAAGTACAAAGCTGCCACAAGAATTGGGTGGGGCCCTACCACAGACACCCCCTCAATGGCTGCAGCCTTAGCTGAAAATCCCAATTTTGTTTTATTGGGGGGGAGGTGAGTATGGCAGTCTCCCCCCCATTTCCTGGGGGCCCATGGGATAGCTGAAGTGTCAATCAATGTCTCAGCTGAGGGGGGGGGCTCTGTAGAATGGGGGGGCCAGCAGGAGCTGGGAGCTTTGCACCCATCCCGAGCAGTGCCCCCACACAGCTGTACCAGCTAGTACCAGGACAGGGAAACACCCCCTGGGCCAAATCCTGCCCCCGGCAGTCACCCCAGCCCCCCACTCCTGCGCTCCCTCCCACCATCAGACGCACTAGTGGGGGGTCTCTGAATACAAACACAGCCCATGCCCTAGCAGGGTCTCCATGCCCCATCGCTTTATTGGCAGGGGGGAAAAAAAGCCATTCCCCCTCCCCCCGCAGCGCGTCTTCAGGCTACTTGGTGGGCAGGTTGAAGAGAGCCCGGAGGTCGAGCAGAGCCGTCCGGATGTTGGCCCCAAAACGGTGAGCGTCCTGGGGGGAAGACACAACGGGTTAGCTGGGGGCAGGGGCGGGGGAAGAGATTATTGCCATGCCGGGGGTTGGGGGGGGCAGGCTCCACTCACCGTCTCGGGGCTGGAGAACTTGCAGGAGATGTGGAACGTGATCAGGTCTTCGCCAATGATGATGTATGACACCCCGTAGCCGTTATCGTCCACCTGGGGGGGCAGAGAACCCAGGAGTCCTGGCTCTCAGCCCCCCACCCCGCGCCAACCACTAGACCCCACTCCCCACCCAGAGCCAGGAGAGAACCCAGGAGTCCTGGCTCCCGGGTCCCGTGCTCCAGCCAGTAGCCGCCACTCCCCTTCCCCGAGCCGGGATAGAACCCAGGCGTCCGGCACTCACCGGCCCGAAGCCGCCCCCGCAGGAGATGTAGTCGGGATGTTTCTTGAGGTCGAAGAGCTCGAACTGCTGGATGGGGGTCTGACTGGTGGAGAGGCCCCACGGCTCCGACAGCACCTGCAAGGCAAGGCCGGGGGGGGAGCAGGGTCAGGGGGGCCCAGCCCTGATCCCCTTCCCCCCACACCACCCCCCTGCAAGGCCCACCCCTCCCAGCTTCAAGCTCCGCCCCAGACTCCCGCCACACATACCCAGCCCCACCCCCTGGATCCTCCCAGTCTGCTCCAAGCCCCGCCTCTCTGGTCCCCCAAGCCCCACCCCCTTGGTCCCCAAGCCCCACCCCTCCCTGAGATTGCCCCACCTCCTTGGTCTCCGAGTTCTGCCCCAAGACGGCCCCCTCCTGGAAATTACCCTGCCCCTCTTCAAGCCCCACCCCTGTGCCCCCCAAACCCCGCCCCCTCCCCTCACGTACCTCTCTGAGGAAGGGGGAGTCCACACCCAGGTACTTGGAGACCACATAGAGGCAGAAGAGGTGTCGGTCAATGCCCGCGCCCATCATGGCCCGGCGGTACAGGGTCTGGTGCTTGGCGGCTGCCACACGGAACAGGGCCAGGCGCTGGGAGGTCTGGGGGGACAGACGGACATGGGAGCGAGAAGGGAGGGACCAAGGCAGCCAACACAATGCTGGGGGGCAAGCCGAGGGCTTTGGGGGCAAAGCGCTGGCCGGGCAGAGGCTCGGGGACGTGCCAGGGAAGGAAGTGCCGGCGGTTCTGTCCCCGCAGCGTTGGCAGGCCCCAGACTCTGCCGACAAACGGGACGGCGGCCGAGAGAGACGCCCGGCTCCAACACCCGCTTTGCCCGCTGGTGGGAACCCCCCCGGAAGTTGGCCCGGGGGCGGTGGGGCCTCAGCCCATCCAGGCAGGGGAAGCCCCCAGACCCCCTTCACCCATCCCCACAGCCTCCATCCCGCATTTGCAGGCCGGTCCCCGATGTGGGAGGCCCCAGCTCCGCCCCCCCGCCCTGACTCACGCTCTGGGCGGCGTCCATCATGGCGCGGATGAAGTTGCAGGACTCTATGGAGCAGGAGCGGACGGTCTCCGTGCGCCCCTCGCGGAAAAGCCGCGTCATGGCGGCCTCGTAGGTCAGGCAGAACTTCCCTTTGTCCTGCGGGGAAGGGGGAGGCTTAGACGGGGACCCGTCACCCATCGCCGGGACGTGGCCCCACTGGGGTGGGGCGCAGGTCAGGCCATGGGGCTGGGGTTGTATCTGGTAGTGCACCAGCTGGAGGGTGAGCTGAATGAAGCTGTCGGGGATGGCTCTGGGGCAGGTCATAGGGTGGGGGCCAACTGTGGGGCAGGCTGTGGGATGTGGCAGTACCCCGAAGTGTGCCAGCTGCAGGGCGAGCTGGATGAAGCCACTGGGGCTGGCCGTGGGGCGGGGCCATACCCGGAAGTGTGCCAGTTGCAGGGCAAGCTGGATGAAGCTGTCGGGGCTGGGGCAGGCCTTGGGGCTGAGGCTGGCTGTGGGGATGGCCGTGGGGATGGCCATGGGGCTGGGGCCATACCCAGAAGTGTGCCAGCTGCAGGGCGAGCTGGATGAAGCTTTCGGGGCTGGGGCAGGCCGCGGGGCTGGGGCTGGCCGTGGGGCGGGGCCATACCCGGAAGTGCGCCAGCTGCAGGGCAAGCTGGGTGAAGCTGTCCGGGCTGGGGCAGGCCGTGGGGCTGGGGCTGGCCGTGGGGCGGGGCCGTACCCGGAAGTGCGCCAGCTGCAGGGCGAGCTGGATGAAGCTGTCGGGGCTGGCGTGGCATCTCTTGATCAGCCCCTTGCCGAAGTCCTCGAAGGCGAACGTGTGGAAATCGACGTCGTCGGCCAGGGCCTGGGCCACCCGCAGGGAGCCCTGGATCACCTGCTGGCACTGGGGGGGGGATGGGGTGAGGGGGTCAGACCAGAGACCTCCCCCGGCTGCCTCACCCCAGACCCCACCCCACCTTCCCTTGGCTCCACCCCCGACTGCCTTTGGCTCCACCCCCACCCCAGGCCCCACCCCCGACTGCCTTTGGCTCCACCCCCACCCCAGGCCCCACCCCTGACTGCCTTTGGCTCCACCCCCACCTCGGGCCCCACCCCCGACTGCCTTTGGCTCCACCCCCACCTCGGGCCCCACCCCCGACTGCCTTTGGCTCCATCCCCCTATTGGGACCAGCCCCCCCCCACCCTCAGCCCCTCCCCTGCCCGGACCCCACCCTTGGCTCACCTCCCCAGGGATCTCCCACTGCAGCTTCTGGGGCGGGGGGATGCTGGGGTCCAGCTCCCCCTTGCAGTGACCGTCGGCGCTGTAACCCAGCTGGAAGACGTCCGTGGCCAGCGTGTACTGTGGGGGGGGGGGGGGGGAGACACAGGCAGCTCAGAACCCAGGCGTCCGGGCTCCCAGCCCCCTCCGGCCGTCCCTGGAGCAGGGAGGGAACCCAGGCGTCCGGGCGTACCTCCCAGAGGTGGCCGATGATGGGGGCATCGGCCCAGGAGTGCTCTGCGTTCAGCCCTGTCTTGCCGTTGCGGAAGATGATCACCGTGAAGGATTTGTCGAACCACCTGCAAGGGGGCAGCCACGGGGTGAGGGGGGCATGCGGCCAGGGCCCAGGGAAGGAGGGGGAGGGGGAAAGGGTGGGGGGTGCTGCAGGGTGGGCCTGGGGAGGGGAGAATCTCACGGGAGCTCCCAGGGAGGAGGCTGGCGGGATGGAGGGGGGTCGTCAGGGGGAGCGGGTAGGGGAGAGTTGGGGGGTCAGTGAGACGCAGCAAGACCTTCGCATCACGGGTCCGGGGGGAAGAGTTGGGGGGCTCAGGGAGGGGGTTGGGGGGAGTCAGATGCGCAGGGGTCCGCCACCTTTCGTGGCATTGCCCATGCAGTAGGGCTTTGGCGTAGTGGGTCGGGGGGGAGTTGGGGGGTCAGGGAGGGGCTGGGGGGAGCAGGAGGCTCAGGGAGGGCCTTCTGGGGGAGTCGGGGGACCAGGGGCCCCCACCTGTTGTGGCACTGCCCATGCAGCAGGGCCTTGGCATAGCGGGTCGGAGGGGGGAGTTGGGGGCTCGGGGGGGGTCTTTGGGAGGAGTCGGGGTTCCAGGGCCCCCCACCTGTCGTGGCATTGCCTGTGCAGCAGGCCTTGGCGTAGCAGTTCGGGAGAGGGAGTTGGGATCAGAGAGCGGGTCAGGGGGGGTGTTGGGGTCTTTGGGGGGGGCCGGGGTCCCCAGCTGTTGTGGCATTGCCCATGCAGCAGGGCCTTGGCGTAGCAGTTCGGGGTGGGAGTTGGGGCAGATCAGGGAGCGGGTCAGGAGGGTGTTGGGGGTTCGGGGGACCTTCAGGGGGAGTCGGGGGGGCTGGGGTGCCCCACCTGTCGTGGCACTGCCCATGCAGCAGGGCCTTGGCGTACTGGTCCAGCGCCCGGCCCGGCTCGGGGCCCAGCAGCCCCTGCTCGGTGGTGTCCAGCGTGAGAAAAAAGGCAGCTTGTTCCACCGCCCGGAGCGACTCCTGGTTCCGGCCCGACCCGAAGTACGACCGGCGGGCTCGGGCCCACGGCTCCCTGCACCGGGGGGGGGGGGTTCAGCACTTCCTCCCCCCTCCCCTGCCCCATTGGGTGCCCATATCCCCCCTCCCGTCTCCCCCTTCTTCCCCCCCAGCTGCCAATTGCCCTTCCCCCAGCACCTGCCTCCTGCGTCCCCCCACTTGTCTTCCATCCCTCAACTCTCCCAGGTCCCACCCTGGCCCCCCCAGCTTCCCATCCCCCTAGGTCCTATCACACCCATTGCTCCCCCCCCCCGCGGTTCTCATCCCCCTAGGTCCCGTCCTGCCCATTGCTCCACCCCCGCGGTTCTCATCCCCCTAGGTCCCATCACGCCCATTGCTCCCCCCTGCGGTTCTCAACCCCCTAGGTCCCGTCCTGCCCATTGCTCCCCCCCCCGCAGTTCTCATCCCCCTAGGTCCCGTCCTGCCCATTGCTCCCCCCCCATGGTTCTCATCCCCCTAGGTCCCATCCCTCCCTGCCCCCCCAGTTCCCATCCCCCTACGTCCCGCCCTGCCCCCCGCTCTCACCGGGGCCCGGCGGTCAGGGCGGCCAGGGTCTCCTCGCCGGGCGCGGGGGGTGTGGGGTCGTCGAGGATCCTCTGGAACTGGGCCTGCAGCTCGCGGGGGCCCAGCAGCCGCCCCCCGTGGTACAGCCCCACGCGGAAGAACCGGCCGGCGTGGAAGACAGCCACATGCCGGCTGTCCCGCCGGTGCTGCAGCAAATCTGGGGGGGAGCGGGGGGGTGGGGGCCGGGTGGGGGGGCCGCCCTTTGGCCGTCCCCCTCCCAGGCCAAACACCTGGCACCAACCCCTCCCTTCCTGTGGGCCGCCACCCAGCCCCCTAGAGGTCACCCAACTCTGAGCCCCCACCCACTGGGTCCCTTCAACCCCTCTCTGGGGGTCACCCCACTCTGAGGCCTCTCATTGGGTCCACTCAGCCCCTCCCTGGGGGTCATCCCACTCTGAGCCCCCTTACTGGTCCCCTCACCCCTCTCTGGGGGATCACCCCACTCTGACCCCCCTCCCACTGGGTATCCTCAGCCCATCCCTGGGGGTCACCCCATTCTGATCCCCCTCACACTGGGTCCCCTCAGCCTCTCCCTAGGGGACATCCCACTCTGAGCCCCCCCTAGGGTCCTTCACCTCTGTCTGGGGGTCACCCCAGACCAAGCACCCCCAGCTGTAAGGGGGGGTGTACTTGCTATCGATGGGGTATTTAATCTGGAGCAAAGTTTTCATCCCAGGGGTTCAGTGGGAGGTGACCCCCCCCACCAGCTGGGGGGCAGGGAGGGTCCTACCTGCCTCCACTCCAGGGACACGGGTGGTGTTGAATATGCGTTCGTACTGCGCAGAGCACATAGGCAGGGTGCCCTGGATCATCAGCTGGGGAGGGCGGGGGGGAGTCAATCACCCCAGAGACACGCCAGCCCCCCCATAATGCAGCCCCATGATGGGGGGAGTCCCGTCCCTGTCCCCTAGACACCCCAGCCCCTTCATGGCACAACCCGCTTGTGGATCCCTCCCTGCCAAGGCCCTGCCCCCCCAACCACCCTCCCGTCAGATGCCCCCCCAGCTCCCCCTCACCGGTTTGATCTCCTCGCGGTTCAGCAGGCGGCGATAGAGGAGAAGGGCATGGACCACGTTTCCCGCCCGGGCCGCCTGCATGGGGGTCGGTGTGATGTACAGGAAATCCTGGGGGTGGGGGGGAGATGGGGGTTAGGGACTGAGTGATACATGGGGGACCTCCATATGCCCCCCCATGGGCCCAGAGCGGGGTACAGACAGGGGGATCCCACATGACCCCCATTGGCCCAGAGCGGGGTACAGACAGGGGAATCCCACACGACCCCCATGGGCCCAGAGTGGGGTACAGACAGGGGGATCCCACACCACCCCCATGGGCCCAGAGCGGGGTACAGGGAGGGGGGACCCCACACGCCCCCCCAGGAAGGTGTACCATGGCATAGTAGTTGCTGTTCACCATCAGGGGGCCCCGTCCCCGCAGGTAAACGTATTCTTCCCACCAGTCGCTCACCTGCGGGGGGAAGGAACAAGGGTAAAGGGAGTCAGACACCCCCCCTCCACTCTCCTCTTGCAGCATGACCCCCCCACCAAGCCCCCCACTCCCGTGCAACGCAGCGCCCCCCTTCTGAGCCCCCCTGCAGCACAGTGCCCCCCCAGCACAGCACAAACCCCCCCCCCCGGCCTGGTTCACTCACGTAGTTGGTGGCCCACCAGGACTTGAGGGTCAGGTACCACTGCAGACGGGGGCCCAGCGAGTGCTCGAAGTCCCGGGCCAGGGCGGCCGCGCGTTGGAAGTGCGGGTCCGACAGCAGGGGGCGCACGGACTCCAGGTACTGGGGTGGGGTAGAGCCAGGGGGAGACCCCCCAAAGCCGGGGTGTGTCAGCTCAACTGCCCATAGCCCCCCACCAGCATCCCACCATGTGCCCCCCCGGGACTCCCCCTCCACCAGCTCCAGTCCCCAGGACTCAGAACCCCCCCTTCCCAGTTCCCCCCCTCACTTCCCCTCCGCCCAGTTCCCTGACACCCCCCCAGAACACCACCCCCCACAACTTCAACTCCCTCCAGCCCCCCGGGTGGCCCAGACCCCCTCCCCAGGATTTCTCCCAGCCACCAGCTCCAGCCCCCTCCGGGGACCCAGACCCCCCTCTTCCCCAGACTCTCCCCCCACCCCGGCCCCCAGAACCCACCCCCCCGTCACTCACCCGCTGCACGGTGTCCCTGATGGGGGGCACGGGCAGGCGTGGCAGGGACGCCTGGTAGCTGTACAGCATGGGCCTACGGCCAGCAAAGATCTTCACCAGCGCCTGCGGTGGGAGACGGGGGGCCAAGCAGTGAACCCCCCCAACCGGCCCCATCCTCCCCCCACAGCCTGCCAAGGACACACCCAGGCTTCCCTTTCCAGCCCCACAGCACCCCCCAGCTCAGTCCGTGCCCCCCCGAATAGCTTCAGCTCCCATCCTACCTCCTCGCCTCCCCCCCCTGACTGTGGTACATGCCAGGCCTGAGCCACAGTGGCATGGGGGAACCCCCTGTGGCCCATCGCAGCTGCCCCCCATAGGCCTGCCCAGAAGGGACCAGCCCCCCCCCAACCCCCCAGAGCCCCAGGACGTACCACCCCACACGTGGCCCTGGGGCCCTTCCATGGGGCCCCATGGCACGTACCCGCCTCCGCCCATGGGGTCCCCCAGAAGGCACCAGCCCCAGGACGTACCAGCCCCCCACATGGCCCCGGGGGCCCCCCGGCACGTACCAGCCAGAACTTGGTGGCGAGCGAGGTGTGGCCGTGCTCCTCGTCCATCCAGCCGTGGTAGCAGAGCAGGGCCCGCAGGGCGCCCCGCATGGTCACCACCAGCCCCAGCCACAGCAGGGTGGCAAAGGCCAGAGCCCCCAGCCCCGCCCGGGCCGGCTCCGACAGGTAGGCGCTGCGGGGGGGCAGGGGGGTCAGCGGGGGGCAGCCCGACCCCTCCCCAGGGACACCCCTCCGCCCACCCGGGCTGCCCAGTGCCCCCCGAGCCCCCAGGCCCACACACCTCCCTGGCCCTGACCCTGCCCCCCCATGCCCTCCCCAGTGCCCCTCGAGCTCCCAGCCCTGCCTCCTTCTCCCAGCCCCACACACCTCCCTGGCTCTGTCCCCCATGCACCTCCCAACCCTGGCCCCTTCCACCCACATCCCCAACCCTGCCCCCATGCCCTCCCCAATGCCCCCCAACTCCCAGCCCTGCCCCCTCCACCGCTATGTTTCCCCGGCCCTGTGCCCCCCACACTGACCCACCCCATGCACACACCCATGCCTGTGCCCCCATCCCAGCCCCCTTCCCTCAGCCCTATACACTTCCCTGCCCCTGCCCCCCATGGCGCCCAGCCCAGCCCCACCATCCCCCAACCTGGCGGGCAGGTGCTCCTTGATCTTGCCGATGAGCCCCATGGAGGGGTCGAGGCGGGAGGCCTGGCTGGCCAGGATGGCCATGGCCATGACCAGCCAGCTGGTCGGGCTGGCGGGGAAAACGCCCGTCACCAGGCTGTTCTGTGGGGGGAGACGGGGGTCAGCAGGGTGTGGGGGCTGCATGGGACCAGGCCGGAACCCAGCTCCTGCCCCCCAGCCCCAGCCCACAGCTCCACCCACCAAGTCCCCAGATCCCTGCTCCTCGGTCTGACCCCACAGCTCCCCCTACCCAGCCCCCAGATCTCTGCTCCTCGGTCTGACCGCACGGCTCTTCCTCTAGCCCCCAGATCCTGCCCCCCAGCCCGACTCCTCGCCCCCCCAGCCTGCAATCCCTGCTGCAGTCCCACCCCTTGGGTACCCCCCAGCCCCTTGCTCCTCAGTCTGACCCCTCAGCTTCCCCCCAGCCCTGCACACAGTCAGACCCCACAGCTCCTCCCCAGCCCCAGGGGTTCCCCCCGCATACCCGTAGCCGGGTGATTTTCTTTTTCCAGGAGCGCAGGCCGGCCAGGTAGACCTGCTTCAGGGCCGCGTGGCTGAGCCGCAGGTCGACCCCCTCGGGCGAGACCGTGAACTGGAACGCCACAGCCTGGTGAGCTTCCGCCATCGCTGGGGGGCGCTAGCAGGCACTGGGGCAGAGAGAGATGGGCCGGGGGGGGCATTGACATTGCGCTGGGGCAGAGAGAGACAGGCATCCATCCGTCTCCCCCACTGAAACACAGCCAGGAGCCAGGACGCCTGGGTCCCACCTCAGTGCTAAGGGGGGGGGTCCTGGGGATATGGGGGGGCTGGGAGTCAAGAGACCAATCCCGTCAGGCTCTAGGGGGAACACCATATTTCCAGCCCCCGCACCTGACCCCGGAGGGGTCCCCGGATACTGAGCCCCAGCACCCCCCTGAACATCCAGCCCCTGTGCCCCCCCCAGAGGGGCCCCTGAATTCCCAGCCCCCACACCCACTACTCCCCCCCTCCCCTGGGGACTTGTCCCTGGGGTCATTCCCCTCCTGGGCAAAACCAGTCCCTTATTTACGGGCTGGCTCCGGCCCACCCTGGCTGCCAGCCCCCCATGGTGCAGATTTGCCTGTGTGTCCCCCCACCCCACGTCAGGACCTGCTGCCGGGCTCAGCCCCCCCCTCCACTGCCCCACAGGGAGCGGCTGAGCTGGGGCTCCTGGCAGTGCTTGCTCTGGGGCAGGTTTTCTGCCCCTTTCCTCAGCCTCATGGCTCTTCTCAACTCCCCCCCCCCATAGACCAACCTCCCTTTGGCCGGGGATCCGGTGCCAGCCCCAGGACTGAACACCCTCTGCCCCCCAAGTATCCCCCATTAGCCCTTTGTCCCCAGCGCCGTGGGGAGAGCTCCTGGCCTGGGACAGCGACTCCAACAGGTTGGGGGGGTCAGAGAGGGACCCCTTCCCCTACCCAGAGGCACAGCCAGGGGGTATCATGGGCACCTGCCATACCTGGGCACTGCCAAGGGGCCCAGACCTGCCAGCACCAGCCAGGCCAGCCCCGGCTCCGCGATGACCTCACCCCGATGCACTGCCAAGGTCACAATCCAGCACCCCAGCATGGTGGGGGGGAGCTGGAGACATCTCAGACTCCCAGGGAGGGGGAGGAAGGAAGAGATCCCATCTCTCCATGCCCCCTGCTCTAACCACTAGGCCCCACTCCCTCCCAGAGCCAGGGATGGAACCCAGGAGTCCTGGCTCTGGTCCCCCCTGTTCTTACCACTAGCCCCCACTCCCCTCCCAGAGCTGGGAGAGAACCCGGGAGTCCTGGCTCCCAGCTCGGGCCCCTCTGCCCCATCTCCAACCCAGATCAGCCCCCCCCCCCAGTCGTGCCAAGCTCTGCACAGCCCCTGACCCAGCTCAGGGCCCCGGGGCTGGACGCTGCCCTGCCCCACAGCAGCACACAGTCCCTGTCCCACAGGCCTCCCAGTTTAAGCAGATCAAGGCAGGCTCATTGTACCTGTGGGGAAACTGAGGCTAGGAGGGACGGAAGAGGTGGAATAGAACCCAGGAGTCCGGCGGCCCAGCTGCCTGGCTGAGCCTGGCCCGTGCCTGGTAAACACCCTCCCCAGGCAGCGACCTTTATTCCCTGGCACAGGAGACGCTCTGGGGGCTGCAACCTTCCCCGCACCCACAGGAAGGAAACCGGACTCAGATAACACACCGGCTGCTTCTGGGTCCAGACACTCAGTCGGGGAGTGGGGTCTAGTGGTTAGAGCAGAGGGGGGCTGGGAGCCAGGACTCCTGGGTTCTATCCCCAGCTTTGGGAGAAGGGGGGGCTAGTGGGTTAGAACAGGGTGGGGGGGAAGACTGGGAGCCAGACTCCTGGACTCCAACCCACTAGACCCTTTGCTGCGCCCAAGGAACCCAGGAGTCCTGACTCCCGGCCCCCTCCCACGCTACACCCACCCTACCCATCTGGGCTCCCCACCCCTGAAAGCAGCAGCCATCGATCACAGACAGGGTCGTCAGTGGTGTAAATAGCCCCCAAGCAGCATCCCCCCTCACCCTGGGGGTCCCACCCCCAGCGCTGCTCCTCAGCATCCCATCAGCCCCTGAGAGACAGGGGGCTGGAATCTCAATTCAAAGGATATCGATGGACTGGGGAAACAAACCGCCCATCAGCTCCCCAGAGCCAGAGAGAGAAACCAGGGGTCCTGACTCCCAAATATACACCCCTGCTCTACCCACTAGGCCCCACTCCCTCCCTCCAGCCACAGAGAGAACCCAGGAGTCCTGGCTCCCTGCCCCCCCCGCTCTAGCCACTAGACCCCCCTCCCCCCCAGAGAGAGAACCCAGGAGTCCTGGCTCCCGGCCCCCCCTGCTGTAGCCACTAGGCCCCAGAGAGAGAACCCAGGACTCCTGGCTCCCGGCTCCCAGCCCCCTCTGCTGTAGCCACTAGGACCCCCTCCCCGCAGAGAGAGAACCCAGGAGTCCTAGCTCCCAGACCCCCCCTCTAGCCACTAGACCCCCCTCCCTCCCCTGAGAGAGAACCCAGGAGTCCCAGCCCCGCCCTGCTCTAGCCGCTAGATCCCGCCCCCCCCCCCAGGGCTGGGGATGGAACCCAGGCGTCCGGCTCCCAGCCCCCTCCCCTCACTCACCTTCCTGCCCGCAGGATCAGAGCTGGGGTATCTGCTGCAAGCGGCTGGCGGCGTCCTGAGACCCCAGCCCCCGAGCCTCCCCAGGCTGGGGACGGGACCCACCCTGCCACCCCCCGCTCGTTCCTGGGGGCAGCCCCCCCTTCGCGGCCCTCCCCCCGCTAGCCCATCGCCCCCCTTCCTAGCCTCCCCCGCCCAGCGCCCCTCGCCCAGCTGGTCGCGGCGGCGCCGGGGCCGCCCGGAAAAGTGTGTGGCGGGGGGAGGGACACGAGTCTGGAGCCTGCGCGGAGCGTCAGAGCCGGGAGGGAGGGACCGAGGGATGGAAGGGGGGGGCCGGAGGGATGGGGGCAGGCGACACCGGGGGAATGGTGGGGGGCCTGGGGGAAGGGGTAATAGTGGGGGAGGGGCAGGCGTCACAGGGGAATGGTGGGGGCCTGGGGGAAGGGGCAATAGTGGGGGAGGTGTGGGGCTGGGGGGCAGGCGACACTGGGGGAAGGGGTTATGGTGGGGCTGGGGGAGGGATGGGGCGAGAGGGATGGGGCTGGGGAAGGGGGCAGGCATCACAGGGGGAATGTGGGGGGCCGGGAAGGGGTAATAGTGGGGGAGGGGGGCAGGCGTCACAGGGGGTATGGTGGGGGGCCGGGGAAGGGGGGCACAGCCCCGGGGGGTCCCAGAGGGGGACACCTCATGCTAGCCCTGGGCTCCGCCAGAGACAATGGTACGGGGTGTGGGGAGGGAGTCGTTGCCTCGGGGTGCCGTGGGGCTGCATGGGCCCTGGATGGCCCCATCCCCGGCCAGAGCTGCCCCCGTGGCCATGGGGAGCCCGATCCCCCCGTCCGGGTCCAAGCCTGGCCTCAGGCCCTGGGGGGTTTCACCTGCTGCATTCTCCCCCAGCTTCTCCCTTTGTCCCCGTCTCCCCTGGCCCTGCCGGGGCCCGCCCAGCGCCGAGCGGAGCGGGGTAGGGACGTCCCGTGTCTCCCACCCTGCTAAGACCCCCCCCAGACGACAGCCCCCTTTTCGCCACTGCCCCCCATTCAGGCTGCCACCTGCCAGCGCCCCCAGATCCTCCCCGGCTCCCCTGGCTGGTCGCCGTTCCCCTGACATCTCCGTCCCTGGGGCGCTTTGAGGACCCCGCCAGCCCCAGCCCAGACGCCCGCCGGGCCCCCAGCTCGCTTGGCCGTCCTGCCCCACGGCTTGTTCTTCACATGGCCTGCTGCGTCCCACATGGGGGGGCCCTGGGCCGGCTCAGCCCCCCCGCCACGCCAGGGTCTGGGGGGGGTCCTGAAATACCCCATCCCACCGGGACTCCCCACTGCCACACCAGGAGCGATGGGTGGGAGCCAGGACTCCTGGGTTCTCTCCTGGCTCTGGGAGGGGAGTGGGGTCCAGCAGATAGAGCAGCGGGGGCTGAGAGCCAGGACTCCTGGGTTCTCTGCCGTGGGGGGGGGGGGGGGGGCTGAATCCTTTGCCAATCTCTGTGTTGGTGCTGCCCCCTTGTGGCTGGCACGAGGCATCGGCCGTGGCTGGACGCAGGAGCGTCCCACCTGCCTCCTCACACTCCACCCCCCTCCCGGCAACCGAGCGGCGCCCCCTGCTGGCCAGCCGGAGGCGAACAGCCTCCCTCCCCACCCTTTGTCTTCTGGTGGGGGGGTGTCTGTCAATGCAGCTACTAGCCTCTGATAGGCACCTCTGGGAGGGAAGCGGGGTGTAGTGGGTTGGAGCAGGGGGGGCGGGGAGCCAGGACTCCTGGGTTCTCTCCTGGCTCTGAGTGCACAGTGGCTGTATGCTTGTCACAACCCCCAAGGCCAATTCCCCCATTGGCTGACCCCCTGGGGTCCTCCTCCCCCCCAAGACTGGAGGAGGCATCTCTGGCTGCTCAAATAAACCTCTTTATTTACGCTTCAGGCCATAGGCCCCATTGTCCATTTTGCAGGGGGCCAGGAGTAGCCCCCGGCCTGCCCCACAGTCTGTCTCCCCACAGCGCCACTTGGGGGTCCCCTTGTGTTCCAGGGCTGCCCGCTCTAGCTGGGCAAGCGCTGCTGGGGGGGGGAGGCATCTCTTCACACACACACCCAGCACAATCCTTGGTCCACTTCCCAGTTCTGGGGGGGTCAGCTGCCCCTTTGGCATGGGGGTGGGGTGCGCATTGCAGCAACAGGTGCTGCCTGCAGGGGGCGGCATGGAGCTGGTAGGTGCCAGTGTCGCTCGAGGGTGGGGGGTCTGAGTGCCAGCCCCCCAGCTATGCCCACCCTCATTCTCTGCCGGTTCCGGGTCTCTCCGGGCAGAGGTGCTGGGCTGCCCTGACTCAGGCTGTGTCTCTGCGGGGTGGGGCTCCATGTGCCCCAGCTGTGCCCAGCCCTGCTCTCAGCGGGTGTTGTGGTGGTGGGGGACAGGCCCCCGGTGCCGGCCAGGGCTCCCCGCCCAGCGCCGCCGGCGCCCATAGCCCATGGGGTCAGCCATGTCCTTCCGGGAGTCGTCTTTGTGGTCGCTGGCCCCGATGTGGTACAGCCAGTTGAAGAGGTGGTGGGTCTGACATGTGCCCAGCTGGCACCCACGCCCGGTTGTCTGCGGAGAGAGCTGGCGAGGGATCCGGCGTTGTGGGCTGGGGGGGAAGAAAGTCAGGACTCCTGGGTTCCATCCCCGGCTCTGGGAGGGGAGTGGGTTCTAGTGGGTTAGAGCTGGGGGCTGGGAGCCAGGACTCCTGGGTTCTCTCCCAGCTCTGATGAGGGAACATCTGCCTGCGCTTCCTCCCCCCGCCCCTTGGGAGTGGAGGAGGGGTTCTGACCCATGGGGGTGCCAGTGCCCCATGACACCCCGTCCCTGCCCTTAAACTACCCAGAACTTACCTCCTGGGCAGGCCAAGTGCCTCTCCCGTGCCCTCCGGCTGGATGTACCACGGAGGCCTGGCTCCAGCTGCTGGCCTGGGCTCCTGAGGTGCGGGCGGTGCCAGGGGTGGCCCCCTCTGGGCCCCCCACAACTGCTGCAGGAAGGAGATCACAGGCGGGGGGTGCCATCTACAGCAGAGAATGGGGGGATTGTGAAAACAGTCCCAATGTGGAGGGAGCTCCCCAACCCTTCATCCACTCCCCCCCACAACCCCTCCACTCAGCATCCCCCCCACAGCTGTGTTCCCACCACCCCAATGGAGACCCCCTCCTGGCTGGTGTCTCACCCTGCCCCGCCCCAGCCCTCACCTGGCCATAGACCCACCATGCCCCCTCACCTGGCCGGAGGCTCCCCCATCTGTTGCGACTCACACTGGGCTGCCAAAGTCACCATGAGCAGTGAGACCAGTTCGAGGGGCACCATGGCTGAGAACCTAGAAGAGAGCCAGCCAGTCAGCAGAGGAGAAAACCCAGGAGTCCGGGCACCCCGCCCCACCCCCATCCCTGCTCCAACCACTAGACCCCACTCCCCTCCCAGAGCTGGGGAGAGAACCCAGGAGTCCGGGCACCCAGCCCCACCCCCATCCCTGCTCCTACCACTAGACCCCACTCCCCTCCCAGAGCTGGGGAGAGAACCCAGGAGTCCGGACTAACTAAAGCCCCGATCCCGGGGGCAGGGGCGGTACCTACCTGCTGTCAGGGTGCGGGGGGCCCGGGCGCGGTGCCGATGTCTGTCTGTCTGTCTGTCCTGGTGGCTGGTGAGGATGGATTCGCAGCCCGGCTTGTCCCCTTATATCCTGGCTGCCGGGGGGGGCGGGGTGGGGGAGTGACGGGGGGGCGGGGAGGCTTTTTACAGCTGTCTCGGAGTGGGGGGGGGAGATGCCGGGCGGGGGAAGGGCTGGGACTTCATAACCCGCCCCCCGCCCCAAGGGTCTCAGCCGAGATGAGGGGAGGTAAAGGCTGGTTGCGCCCCCCCGCGATTATCGGGCGCCGGGGTCACCCCGCCTCCCCCCGCAGTGGGGCACTGAGGTACGTGCCGGGTCCCACACACCAAGGGGCCGCGGATGCGAACTCTCACGTCTCCCGGGCTGACTCACCGGCCCCCCCCCCGCCCCATCCCCGAAAGGGATCCGGATGGCACGTGTCTGGGATGCTGGGGAGAGCCCAGGGCTGGGGGGGCAGGGGCTGCGGGTCTGGAGTGAGGGGCACCGGCAGAGCTGGGGGGGGGCAGGACCGGGCTAGCAAGGGCTGCGGGTCGGTTGTGAGGGGCACCGGCAGGGTTGGGGGGGGCTGCGGGTCACTAGTGAAGGGCACCAGCAGGGCTGGGGGGCCCTGCCAGGATTCCCGAAGTGGGGGATGTCCTGGTGGGGGAGGGGGTTTGTACAGGCCCCCCCCCAAGTGCCTTGAGCTGGAATTCCCCTGCCCCTACCCAACCCCCCCCGCGGAGATAGGAAATTCCCTGCTAGAAACCCCCTGCTCCTCTGGCCCTGATGGGGGGACAGAACTGGGGGGTCTCTGTTAACGGTCTCCCCCTCTCCCCATATCAGGGACTCAGGTGCTCGGGGATAGGCCGAGGTTCAGGGTGTTGATCAGAAGGAACTTCCCCCATGCACCTCACATGTGAATTAATCCCCCTTTGCACACTTGTGTGACAGGTGGGGGGGGGCTGCCCCCTCTCAGGGTTAGGACAGGCACCAAGGCTCCCCTGAAACCACAGACCCTTCCCAGTGCTCCCTGCCCCACGTCTCCCCCCCCAAAGTTCCTAGTGCCCCCCCCACAATTCCCCTGCTCCCGGTCCCTCATCAGGTGAGCTGACATGAAACTTAGCTCAACAGAGCCCGATTTCCTAGACTGCGGGCGGGGGGAAGCACACAGGCAATACCCGCCCCCCCCCGGGCTGCTGGAGGGTCGGGAAAGGGTGGGATCACAACAAGATACGGGAGGGGGCAGGAGCCTGATCCCAACTCATAAACCCCACCATGGCTCCCCTTCTGGGGTCTATCCTGGCTCTGGGAGGGGGGGTCTAGTGGTTGGGGGGTGGGCGGAGCTGGGAGCCAGGACTCCTGGGTTCTCTCCCCAGCTCTGGGAGAGGATTGGGGTCTAGTGGGTAGAGTGGGGGGGGCTGGGAGCCAGGACTCCTGGGTTCTTGGGGCAGATAGTGGGGTCTAATGAAACATCAGAACGGCCAGACTGGGTCAGACCAAAGGTTCATCTAGTCCAGTGTCCTGGCTGCTGGCTGGGGCCAGGCGCCCCAGAGGGAATGAACAGAACAGGGGCTCATGGAGTGATCCATCCCCTGGCGCCCATTCCCAGCTCCTGGCAAACAGAGGCCAGGGCCACCATCCCTGCCCAGCCTGGCTAATAGCCATCGATGGGCCTATCACAGCATCCTCTGGCAAGGAGTTCCACAGGTCAACTGTGTTGGGGAAAATGAGTGGTTGCGGGGGGGCTGGATGCCAGGACTCCTGGGTTCTCTCCCCAGCTCAGGCCGTATGGGGAGGGGAGCGGCCCTGGCTCCTTCTCCTCCTTGTCCTTGGAAGTGGCTGGTTCTTCCGCGGCACCTGGAGGACTCCCGACAGGAAATAACACAACAGGGCTGTGTATGTGTCTTGTGTGTGCTGGGGGCTGAGAACAATGGGGGGGGAGTGCGGGGGGGAAACAGCTGGGACATGGGTCACAGGCGGGGGGCGGGTGATGCAGGTGCCCATCCTAGAGCTGCGAAACACACTGTATGGGCACAACGGGGAACCAGGGCTCCTGGAATGGCCAGGCCTGGGGCAGGAGTCAAGATCTGGGATGGGGGTCAAAATCTGGGAAGTCCAGGCCGGGGGCGTGGGGTGGTCAGGCACTGGGCCTGCATGTGCATCCCCCTCCCTGGGCTTGTCCTGCTCTGCCTTGGGGGGGCACTGAGCCCCCCCCCATGCCTCTGCCCTAGGGAGCGGCTGTGGGGCCAAGCTGGGAAGCCGGATGTTGGGCAGGAAGTGCCGGGTGATTGTTAGATGCTTTTAGACACCACCTGCGTGTGGGGGAAGACTATGGGGGGGGGGGCGGCGAATCTATTTCCAGAGCTGAGAATTTGTTTATATTTTCCTTTAGTTCCTTGAACTTTGGAAGTGATTTGGAAAGATAAACAGGCGGAAACCGGGGGCGCCGACACCTCCGGGACAAACGCTGCTCCCACAACATGCCCCCCCCATCTGCGCTGGCAGGGGCTGCAGGTCGGGAGTGAGGAGCATCGGCAGAGCTGGGGGGCAGGGCTGGGCTGGCAGGGGGCTGCAAGTCGGGAGTGAGGGGCACCGGCAGAGCCACACACACTCGGTGGACCCCCCTCCTCCATCCTGAATGTGGCGGATCCAGGATTGTGGGGAAATCCTGGTCGGTGGCGCTGCCTGGCATTGGTTGGCAGCCAGGCCCTTCCCAGCACGAGAAGGAAACGGCCCCAGTGCTTCTGGGGGGAAACAATTATCCCAGGAATAAATATTTATCACTGGGACGTAAGACGCAGCCCTGAGTCACGCACTGAGCGCTCCATGAGAGATCCGGGCACCAGCAGAGCCCAGGGCTGGGCTAGCAGGGGGCTGCGGGTCAGGAGTGAGGGGCACCGGCAGAGCTGGGGGCGGGGGTCAGGGCTGGGCCAGCAGGGGCTGTGGGTCGGGAGTGAGGGGCACCGGCAGGGCTGTGGGGAGGGCTGGCTAGCAGGGGGCTGTGGGTTGGGAGTCAGGGGCCACTATTTACATTTTTATGACTTCCCATCCCCACCCCCCTGATATTCAGCATCATTCCTGCAAGGTCAGGGCGAGGGCAGGGGCGGGGATGGGAACAGAACCCAGGTCTCTGCCAGAATGAACATGCAGGGTCAATGTGCCAGACCCCCCCTCCCCTCCCCTCTCCGAGCTGGGGAGAGAACCCAGGAGTCCTGGCTCCCAGCCCTGAGCTCTGCCCGCTAGACCCCTCCCCTCCGCTCCCTGAGCAGTCCAGGGAGCTGCTCCTAGACGCCCCTCTCCAGCCTGCCCCGACCGGCTCTGATGTGAAATGGGCCGGCACTGTCCATGGCCAAGTTCTTGCCCCCGATGCCCCCCAACAGCAGCGGGAGTGGGTGGGGCCACGACATGGGTTTGAGCAGCTCTGCGGGGTGCCAGGCCCGGCAGGCAAAGGGAGAAGACGAACCAGACCTCAGGGAAATCAGGCCTGGATTCCCAGCGGCAGCAGCCCCCAGGGGTGGTACCAGGCCCCCCGTCTCTGGCCGGGCTTGCACAGTCCCGGGGACCCGCCTGGCATCGCCCTCGGCCCGGTCTCCGGTGGCTTCTCCCCCAGCCCGGCTGGAAGGGGCGAGTCTTTGCACTGGACGTTCACCAATCCCTCTGACCTGGGTGCTTGGGAACTGCTCGGAGCCAAGCCGGGCAGGATTCGGGGGCAGCGTCTCCCCTTGGGGCGCCCTCCCACCAGGGCCAGGAGCCTCCTGGGTGTGTCCCGGAGTCAACCCCCCAGTGCAGCCCATGAGCTCCCCACGGCGAGCCCACCCGGATGCGACCCCTGGGGAAGCATCACCTGCCCCCAAAGGGCCCTGCCCTCCAACCCTGCAGCCAGCTGGGACTCCCAGCCAGCAGGTAACACAGTGTGGGGCAAAACTGGTCCATCTTGGAGGGGCCCCAGAGCTTGGAGCCCTGGACTCCCCCGTCCCGAGTCCCAGACCAGGAGACTCACTGACTCCTTCCCGCAGCTCTGCCCCAGACCCACCCAGTGCCCCTTCTCTGTCCTTTCTCCCTTTCCTGGGCCGGCAGCCCACCTGCTCTGCGGTGACACCTCCGGGCTGGCTGGCTCCCTGCGGAGGACGGGTCCCGGGCGCCACTTGCTAGGCTGGCCGGTCTCTGTGCCCAGGTGGCCCAGCGGCAGTATCCCACCTGCCCTCTAGGGGTCGCTGCAGCGCTTATCCCCCCACCCCCCTTGTCCCACCACCTCGATACTTGAGTAACACACAGGGGAAACTGAGGCATGC